>NC_045607.1:1251000-1563750 GCF_009762305.2 Zalophus californianus
ACCCCGTCTCCCGGGGCCCCAAGTGCTTTAACAACGGCACCTGCGTGGACCAGGTGGGCGGCTACAGCTGCACCTGTCCACCCGGCTTCGTGGGCGAGCGCTGTGAGGGCGATGTGAATGAGTGCCTGTCCAACCCCTGTGACGCCCGTGGCACCCAGAACTGCGTGCAGCGTGTCAATGACTTCTACTGCGAGTGCCGCGCAGGCCACACCGGTGGGTGCCACGCCAGGGCGGGGCCGGGGCCGGGCAGGGCAGGGCCAGTGCTCACTCCCACTCTGGTCCCCAGGCCGCCGCTGTGAGTCGGTCATCAACGGCTGCAAAGGCAGGCCCTGCCAGAACGGGGGCACCTGCGCCGTGGCCTCCAACACAGCCCGCGGGTTCATCTGCAAGTGCCCCGCGGTAGGTGCTGCCGTGGGGGTGCTGCGGGGGGTGGGAGAGTGCCCCCTCGCTGCCACCACACACCCAGGGCCAGAGGGTGGGAGGTGGCTGGAGCTGGGCTTCGTCCTCCTGGCTCCCAGACCCAGGCTTTCTGGGGGAAGTTTATTTTCAAAGGGGTCTCGGGGGGACTGGCCACGCCCCGCTCTCCCTGGCCCACATCGGGGTTACAGTGGGTGAGCCCACATTCATGCGGTCCATGCTGCTCGGTTCTGGCAAACCCAGCGACACTCGCCCGCCAGGGCTCAGTGCCCTGTGTGTCCTCCCCGCTCCCGGAGCGCCCCTGACAGCCCCGGGGCTTTCGTATGTGGGGTGAATGTGCCGTCCAAGGCGCGGGCTGTGGGCCCCCTGACGCCCCGCCGCCACCTGTCCCCGCAGGGCTTCGAGGGCGCCACGTGTGAGAACGATGCACGCGCCTGTGGGAGCCGGCGCTGCCTCAATGGCGGCACGTGCATCTCAGGCCCGCGCAGCCCCACCTGCCTGTGCCTGGGCGCCTTCACCGGCCCCGAGTGCCAGTTCCCGGCTGGCAGCCCCTGCGTGGGCGGGAACCCCTGTTACAACCAGGGCAGCTGTGAGCCCACCGCCGAGAGCCCCTTCTACCGCTGCCTGTGCCCTGCCAAGTTCAACGGGCTCCTGTGCCACATCCTGGACTACAGCTTCGGGGGCGGCCTGGGCCTCGACATCCCGCCGCCGCAGATCGAGGAGGCGTGCGAGCTGCCCGAGTGCCGCGAGGAGGCGGGCAACAAGGTGTGCAGCCTGGCCTGCAACAACCATGCGTGCGGCTGGGACGGCGGCGACTGCTCGCTCAACTTCAACGACCCCTGGCAGAACTGCTCACAGTCACTGCAGTGCTGGAAATACTTCAGCAACGGCCGCTGCGACAGCCAGTGCAACTCTGTGGGCTGCCTGTTCGATGGCTTCGACTGCCAGCGCGTGGAGGGCCAGTGCAAGTGAGTCGGCGGGGGCGGGGCTCGGGGAGGGGCCTGGGCATGGGGCGGGGCTCCGGGCGTGGGCGCAGGTAGGGACGCAGGTGCAGGCGGGGCCCAGGTGGGGAGGCGGGTGCAGGGGGGCTCCGGGAGGGGGCGCTGGGGGTGAGGTGCAGGTGGGGAAGCAGGTGCAGGCGGGGCGCAGGGGGGGAGGCGGGTGCAGGGGGGCTCCGGGAGGGGGCGCCGGGGGTGGGGTGCAGGCGGGGCGCAGGTGGGGAGGCGGGTGCAGGGGGGCTCCGGGAGGGGGCGCTGGGGGTGGGGTGCAGGTGGGGAAGCAGGTGCAGGCGGGGCGCAGGTGGGGAGGCGGGTGCAGGGGGGCTCCGGGGGGGGGGGCGCTGGGGGTGGGGTGCAGGTGGGGAAGCAGGTGCAGGCGGGGCGCAGGTGGGGAGGCGGGTGCAGGGGGGCTCCGGGGGGGGGCGCTGGGGGTGGGGTGCAGGTGGGGAAGCAGGTGCAGGCAGGGCGCAGGTGGGGAGGCGGGTGCAGGGGGGCTCCGGGAGGGGGCGCTGGGGGTGGGGTGCAGGTGGGGAGGCCGGCGGAAGCAGGGCTCCGGGAGGAGCCGCCGGGTGGGCGGGGCCGGGCCGGGGCCTGAGCGTGCCTGCGTCCGTTCGCAGCCCCCTGTACGACCAGTACTGCAAGGACCACTTTGGCGACGGGCACTGCGACCAGGGCTGCAACAGCGCTGAGTGCGAGTGGGACGGGCTGGACTGCGCGGAGCACATGCCCGAGCGGCTGGCGGCCGGCGCGCTCGTGCTGGTGGTGCTGACCCCGCCCGCGCAGCTGCGCAACAACTCACTGCACTTCCTGCGGGAGCTCAGCCGCCTGCTGCACACCAACGTGGTGTTCAAGCGCGACGCCCATGGCCAGCCCATGATCTTCCCGTACTACGGCCACGAGGAGGAGCTGCGCAAACACCCCATCAAGCGCGCGGCCGACGGCTGGGCCGCGCCTGGGGCCCTGCTCGACCGAGTGGAGGCCGCCCTGCTCCCGCGCGGCGGGGCGGGCCGCCGGCGCAGGGAGCTGGACCCCATGGACATCCGCGGGTGAGTAGCTCCAGCCGGCTCCCCTGGGCGCTCCCAACTTGATGGTGGAAGAGCCGGAGGGTCCGACAAGACCGGGACTTCTGGGGCCCACCTGTCCAAGCTCCCGACCCTCCACCCCCCCACCCCCCACCTCCTGGCAGGTGCTTCAGCGCCTGGGGTCAGCTCCCAGATGAGGACTAGACTCTTGAAATCTCTCTTCTTCTGCAATGGGAAAAGGATGCTTATGGCTCCCAGTGGGACAGTGGAGGACAGCAGGGCTGGCTGGGAGAGCACTTTGAGGGGTATCTCAGGTGTCACAGCCCTACTGTGTGCCGGTGCTGGGCTTGGTGGGTTGGAGAGAGCACTGTCCACCTCCAGGGTGGTTCTGTGCAGGCGTGGCTCCCTGCGGCCCCAGGCCACCTCTCCCATCCTGGGAGTGGTCTCTCCCCCTACCTTGGGATGATGCTGTGGGCCTGAGGGGTAAACGGGGCGGCTGCAGGGGGCAAACCTGAGGTCTGAGCTTCCTCACCTGGCTGTGCCCCCAGATCTATCGTCTACCTGGAGATCGACAACCGGCAGTGTGTCCAGTCTTCCTCACAATGCTTCCAGAGCGCCACGGACGTGGCCGCCTTCCTGGGCGCGCTCGCCTCACTGGGGAGCCTCAACATCCCCTATAAGATCGAGGCCGTGCAGAGTGAGTAGCCCGCCCCAGCCCTGCTCCCTGAGGGACAGTTTCCTGGCTTCTAAGGAAAGTCTACCTGGGAGGGAGCAGGTGCCCTCCTGGGGGCACTCCCAGTACCCCCCCAAACGTTCTTGTTCTCTGTGCCATTTTCCGCCCACGGGTGCGTGTCATGCCATCCAGAGCTCAGGAGGCACTTTTGTGGGATTTTCTGCCTGGCGCACCCTCCCTCCCCGTAGTGACAGCTGTCGGTGCGGCTGGCCCAGGGGACGGACACATCTGCCAGAAAGTGGGAGCCTTTTTCTCCCCTCTCTCATTCCCGATTTTTCTTTGTTGGGTATTATTTCAAAATCTTTACAGCTTTTTAAAAAAGAGAGAGAGGGAGAAGAATTGATCGGTGTCATGTGAAGTGTTGAAGTTTGTATCTCGAAAATCCCCCTAAATCCTTTGTCTTAACAGCTCAATGCAAGTGCAGTGATTTGAAGTTGGCTAATCCTTCTCCCTTAAAGGAGAAAAAAGTAAAAGCCGTCTCCAGATAGTCGGCTGGTGCAGGAGAGAATTTAGCAATAGTTTGCAATTCTGATTAATCGCGTAGAAAATGACCTTATTTTGGGGGGCGGGATGGAGGAGAGCGGGTGAGGAGGCGCCCAGCCGTGGAGCCAGTCCGCTGCCCCCCGGCCGCCGGCCTGCCGCGTAGCCGCCGCCTGATGTCCGGACGCCCACAGGTGAGACCGTGGAGCCGCCCCCACCCCCGCAGCTGCACTTCATGTACGTGGCCGTGGCCGCCTTCGTGCTGCTCTTCTTCGTGGGCTGTGGGGTGCTGCTGTCCCGGAAGCGCCGGCGGCAGCATGGACAGCTCTGGTTCCCCGAAGGCTTCAAGGTTTCAGAGGCCAGCAAGAAGAAGCGGCGGGAGCCCCTCGGCGAGGACTCCGTGGGCCTCAAGTTAGTGCATGCCACCACAGCCTCTGGGGGGCTTGGGGGAGATGGGGCCCACCCCTGCAGACCCACGGGCCTCACCTCACACAGTGTGAGGGCCCCGGGCGGCCACCTGAGCCGCAGCCTCAGGGGGAGCCCCGCTCAGTCTCGCTTCCCCGCCCTCCCGCCTCCAGGCCCCTGAAGAACGCCTCAGATGGCGCTCTCATGGACGACAACCAGAATGAGTGGGGGGACGAGGACCTCGAGGCCAAGAAGTTCCGGGTGAGTCCAGTGGGCTCCTGGGCCTCCCCGGGCGGCCCTACCCCTGCCCCGGCCCCCACGTGACGGGGCCCTCTGCTCACCCCTTCCTCAGTTCGAGGAGCCAGTGGTTCTTCCCGACCTGGACGACCAGACGGACCACCGGCAATGGACGCAGCAGCACCTGGACGCTGCCGACCTGCGTGTGTCGGCCATGGCCCCCACGCCACCCCAGGGCGAAGCCGACGCCGACTGCATGGACGTCAATGTCCGAGGGCCAGGTAGGTGCACAGCTGGCCGCCTGCACCGCCCCCCCAGAGGCTCTCGGGTTAGGGTCCGGTCCAGCAGCCAGCTGGGGGTCGGTGTTCTGGAAGCTGAGCACGGGGCGGGGACAAGGGCGCTCCCTCTGTGGAGCAGGAGGGGCCATCTTGGGAGACTGTCTGCTCTTAGCCAGCTCCGTCCTGGGGGAGGCTCTCTGTCCATCAGATTAATTCCTTCTCTTGAAACACCCGAGGAGCTGATTTCCTAGGCACACATTTCTTACGTGGTCTCGTCTCGGGTGGGTCATCGGTGAAGATCTCAGGCAGGTTAGGAAGCAGAGCCACAGGGTCGCCTCTGCCCGCCGGCCTGTTGGCAGCTGGCCTTGGCTCTGTCCCTTGGGAAGCTCAGGTTGATTTTGGTGACCCCGGGCGGCACGGCCATGGGCGCAGGGTGTCACGGGCTGGGCCGCACGTCCACATGCTGCCCACCGAGTCGGGACCCTCGACACACCGGCCGGCACTGCTGCTGGGAGCCCGCCAGCCTGACGGAGCCCTTGCCCCCCCCACAGACGGCTTCACGCCCCTCATGATCGCCTCCTGCAGCGGAGGG
The DNA here is from genome assembly GCF_009762305.2 of Zalophus californianus. Taxonomy (NCBI): domain Eukaryota; kingdom Metazoa; phylum Chordata; class Mammalia; order Carnivora; family Otariidae; genus Zalophus; species Zalophus californianus. The sequence goes on from NC_045607.1 coordinate 1,256,163, forward strand.
GGCCTGGAGACGGGCAACAGCGAGGAGGAGGAAGACGCGCCGGCCGTCATCTCCGACTTCATCTACCAGGGAGCCAGCCTGCACAACCAGACCGACCGCACTGGCGAGACCGCCCTGCACCTGGCTGCCCGCTACTCACGGTCTGACGCGGCCAAGCGCCTGCTGGAGGCCAGTGCGGACGCCAACATCCAGGACAACATGGGCCGCACCCCGCTGCACGCCGCCGTGTCTGCCGACGCACAGGGAGTCTTCCAGGTGGGCAGCCGCGCGTGGCCTTCCGCCTGCCCCTGGGGACGGCTGCTGTCTGCCCCGCAACCCCGCAGCTCCAGGTCAGGCTCTGGCAGGGCAGGCAGGCTGGAGGCGGGCCTGCAGGAGGTCGGCGTGACCTGGGGGGGAGGGGGGCACGGGGCGTCCGCGCCCTGACCCGAGACCGCTTCCCGGTCCCACGGCGGCAGCCCGGCATGGCCTCCCGGCTCCGTGTCAGCCTTGGCTGGAGGCATAGCTTGTGGTGGTGAGAAGGGTTTCAGGGCTGCAGTGGACTTGGGGCTCTGGCCTCTCTGGGACCCCAGGCATAGGGTGGGTTTCAGGGATTACCCCTGCACTGGCTTGTCCCCTGCCACAAGTCCCCAGGCCCTGGCCGGCCCTGCGCTGAACAGACAGACCAGACGGGGCAGAAACTGGGGGAGTCGTTGCAGAGCTGTTAACGTAATGATTTGTGATGCACCGTCGTCCTGCAGAAGTCAGGCAGTGCGGCTGGCTGAGGGCGCACTGGGTCAACGAGCCCCTGGAGGCAGGCTCTGGCTGTTTGCCCTGACAGCCTCTCCGGCGTGCAGACACGTAAATTCCCGTGGGCACTTCGTGGGAGTGAGGCCAGCCGTGACGCTGCCTGGCACCCCGCCCCTTCCCCCACCAGTGCACAGTGACCATCCTTCCCACTTGGGACCCAGGATGCAGCAGCATCTGAAGGACTGCCTGCACCTCTGTGTCCTGGATGGACGCAGCATAGCTCAGCGGTTCTGAGTCCATGGTCCAGGCGTGGCTCTGCCCACTGGGGCTGGGCAGGGACTGAACCCTCTGTGTCCTGGGGTGGTGGTGGTGGTAGCCAGGCCCGGGGCGAGGATGAGATGAGGCCACACTTGGGCATCGAGGGGGCAGGTCTGTGGGGGCAGTGCAGCCAGCACCCCGGCCCCTGACCCCCTCCAGCCGTGGCCGGCGGAGTTCCACCCTTCCTGCTCTCCTCCCGCCATCCACGCTGGCTGGGGCCACACAGACCCCAAGAGAGGCTTTGTGGTATTGCGGATCGGTTCCCAGGTATTGGTCCTAGGCCGGCAGCCTCAGACCCCTGTCTGCCCAGCCTGAGACCTTCCCTGTCACCTAGATCCTCATCCGGAACCGGGCCACGGACCTGGACGCCCGTATGCACGACGGCACGACGCCGCTGATCCTAGCGGCCCGCCTGGCTGTCGAGGGCATGCTGGAAGACCTGATCAACTCGCACGCCGATGTCAATGCCGTGGACGACTTGGGTAAGGCAGACTGCGACCCGGCCCGTGGAGATGGGCCTGCTGCCGCCCGGGCTGCCCCAACCTACCCTCTGCTTCCCCACGCAGGCAAGTCTGCCCTGCACTGGGCCGCCGCCGTGAATAACGTGGAGGCTGCCATCGTGCTCCTGAAGAACGGGGCCAACAAAGACATGCAGAACAACAAGGTAGGCTCGGGGGCGGGGTGAGGCTGATAGGTCCCTCCACCAGCACCACCCCTTTCTGAGCACAGCAACACCAAGCCCCTGCGTAAACCCCTGGGCTCTGACTTCCTAACCTGGGAAGTCCCCGTGAGGAGCCCTGAGCTCGGTGCCTGTGCATCGCTCGCCCTTCAGCCTGTTTCCGCGTGCTTACTGACACCTCTCAAGCAAGCGCACGCCATCTTAGCTCAGGCACCATGACCGGCACTGCACCTTCTGTTCTTGGCAGTCACTGGGCAGGGAGGGTTGATGCAGATGGTACAGAGAGAGCTCGCGCACTGGTGGGTGTGGGGCTCGGCACATTGTGAGGCCCCCAGGTGCAGAGGTGAGTGGCCATCTTCCTGCACATGAAGCCTCGGCCCGTCTTGCTCGCTACTGCCATGGCAGACTGCAGACCCAGTCTGAGCTCTGAGTGCTCATCGGGTGCAGGCAGGCACCCCAGCTCCTTGGCAGCCGGGCCGTGCCTACATCTCCCTGATCCCGCCTGGGTCTCTCTCTTTCCTTCCTGGGGGACACAGCAGCTGTTGGACCCAGGCATTCCTGAGTCCCCTGCAGGTGAGGTGTGACCCCGTGCCTCCCACTGGGGAGGCTGAGCCTCAGAGAGGCAGGGAGTGCCAGAAGGGCATCAGGCCATGGCCAAAGCCTTGTGTGAGCCAGGGAGGCACCATCAGGCCACACACTCCCCACCACCTCGCCATGCAGAAGCTCACGGAGACATGTGGCAGACAGGGAAACCAAGGCTCCGGGAAGGAGCTAAGGCATCAGGCTCACTTGGGGACCATCTGGGATGGGGCACTCCCACCCTGGTGCTCAAGGACATAAGTCAGGGGTCCTCAAGCCCCTGAAATTGCTGCGCTGTTTGCGGCTCTGCTGTTCTGAAGGCAAGAGAGAGGCCACGGCTTTAGATTTCCCGTGGGGTCTTGTGTCCCCCGTACAGGTGAAGTCCCGGTGATTTAGAACACAGAGTCCCGCAGACTGCCTCAGGGCGGGACTCGGGAGGTAGATTTTTACGGCCGTTCATAAGGCCTAGTCCGGTCAGCTAACAGCGGAGTTATGGGACAGCCCACGTGAGTGTTCTTCTGCCGCGGTCCCTCTGGTGAGGGGGCGTGGGTGTGGGCGACCCCCTCACCTGCCCCCATCCGTTCCCAGGAGGAGACACCCCTGTTCCTGGCTGCTCGGGAGGGCAGCTACGAGACAGCCAAGGTGCTGCTGGACCACTTCGCCAACCGGGACATCACAGACCACATGGACCGCCTGCCTCGCGACATCGCTCAGGAGCGTATGCACCACGACATCGTGCGGCTGCTGGATGAGTACAGCCTGGTGCGCAGCCCCCAGCTGCACGGCACTGCCCTGGGCGGCGCACCTACCCTGTCCCCGCCGCTCTGCTCTCCCAATGGCTACCTGGGCAACCTCAAGCCGGCCGTGCCGGGCAAGAAGGCCCGCAAGCCCAGCACCAAGGGCCTGGCCTGTGGCGGCAAGGAGGCCAAGGACCTCAAGGCACGCAGGAAGAAATCCCAAGACGGCAAGGGCTGCCTGCTGGACAGCTCGAGCGTGCTGTCGCCCGTGGACTCCCTTGAGTCACCCCACGGCTACCTGTCGGACGTGGCCTCGCCGCCCCTCCTGTCTTCTCCATTCCAGCAGTCCCCGTCCGTGCCCCTCGGCCACTTGCCCGGCATGCCTGACGCCCACCTGGGTGTTGGCCACCTGAGTGTGGCTGCCAAGCCCGAGATGGCAGCGCTGGGTGCGGGTGGCCGGCTGGCCTTTGAGGCAGGACCACCGCGGCTCTCCCACCTGCCCGTGGCCTCCAGCACCAGTGCCGTCCTGGGCACTGCGGGTGCCGGCGGCGGCGGCGGGGCCGTGAATTTCACCGTGGGCGGGGCCGCGGGCTTGAATGGCCAGTGCGAGTGGCTGTCCCGGCTGCAGAACGGCCTGGTGCCAAACCAGTACAACCCGCTGCGAGGGAACGTGGCGTCGGGCCCCCTGAGCACGCAGGCCCCTGCCCTGCAGCACAGTATGATGGGCCCGCTGCACGGCAGCCTCTCCACCACGGCCGCCCTGTCCCAGATGATGAGCTACCAGGCCCTGCCCAACACACGCCTGGCCGGCCAGCCGCACCTGGTACAGACCCAGCCACTGCAACAGGTGCAGCAACAGCAACAGAACTTGCAGCTGCAGCAGCCCGGCCTGCAGACGCAGCAAAACCTGCAGCCGCCCAACGTCCAGCAGCCGCAGAGCCTGCCGCCGCAGCCGCACCTCAGCGTGAGCTCGGCCGCCGGTGGCCACCTGGGCCGGAGCTTCCTGGGCGGGGAGCCGAGCCAGGCGGACGTGCAGCCGCTGGGGCCCAGCGGCCTGGCAGTGCACACCATCCTGCCGCAGGACAGCCAGGCCCTGCCCACGGCCCTGCCCGCCACGCTGGCCCCGCCCATGACCACTGCTCAGTTCCTGACCCCGCCCTCGCAGCACAGCTATTCTTCCTCACCTGCGGACAACACCCCCAGCCACCAGCTGCAGGTGCCCGAGCACCCCTTCCTCACCCCGTCGCCCGAGTCCCCGGACCAGTGGTCCAGCTCATCACCACATTCCCACGTGTCTGACTGGTCTGAGGGCATCTCCAGCCCGCCCACCAGCACGCAGTCCCACATCGCCCACATTCCAGAGGCGCTCAAGTAAACAGCCGGCGCCCCGGAGGGACCCTGCGCTTCCTTTCCCAAGCCCTGCTGGGGCGCCTGCGTGCTCCGCACGGACACGGGGACGGACCAAAGGGGCTTTTTCTTAAGAAACATGTTTTTGTACAAAATAAAAGGACAAGGATTTTAATTTTTTTTTTTAGTATTTATTTATGTACTTTTATTTTACAAGGAAACACTGCCTTTTTATTTATACGTAATGTTTTCTATGGTTCCAGGTAACAGCTTTTATCTGTTCCAAGAAAATAAACTAGTTTTCAGCCAGGATTTTCCTACTTACGATAAATATTGTTACGTATTTGTAAAATATAAACAAAGATTCATGATTTATAAATGCCATTTATTTATTGATTTTTTTTTTCCCCCTTCGAAATCCAAAAAGAAACGATGTTGGAGAAGGGAGGTTTGAACCAGCGTCGTCCAGAAAGCTGCCAGGGTGCCTGGGCCTGCTGCCAGGTCCCCAGATGCCCCCCACCCCACACCCGGCCCCGAGCCTCCTGCACGCATCACCTGCCTTGTGCGAGGAGATGCATCTAGACGCAAACAATAAGACAGAACCTTTGTCACACCTTTGGCACGTGGATTAATTTGCATCTAAAATAGGAACGTAAAATGTAAAATGATACGGTTTATACATTTTGGTGGCTTTTTATTAAATGATTTTTTTGAAAACATGCTTTTAAAGATGTGTTCTTGGGGTGTCCCACGAATACATTTCATGGTACCGATCATGAATCTTTGTTTCGGGTTCAGTATTACCCAGTTGTTGATTGGTCTTGTGAGTTCCTGTTCCTTCTAGAAGCTCCCCTGCCCCCACCCCGGCCTGGATGTGGAAGCATTGTGTAGGAGTGAGGAGTCAGGTGGCTGTGGGGAGCCCACCTGGGACGCCATGTGGAGGAATCCTGCCCTTTCCTGCGGAGAGACACTGCCTGGGCCACCCCGATGGATCGGCAGCACAGGGCCTAGGCTCAGCTCGAGGCCCCGTTTTCACGAGAGACTTCCCGGAGCAACCTCTGCCAGGCTTTGGAGAAACACGGCTGTGTCCAGCCTCGGTTCGCAGAGACGGCTCATCCCATGGCCTGGCGCAGCTCCAGGGTGCGAGCCGCTGAGGTGGTGCCCCCAGGGCCATGGGAGCCAGCTCAAGGGCCACCCCTCCCAGTCTTGGGGGGGGGTGGCATGTGCCCTGGGAGGGAGCAGATTCTTGCAATATCAAGTATAAGCCTGTGGCAAAGTAAATATCTGTAAGTACATTTTTAAAGATGGATTTTGTTTAAAAAATCTGAACGAACAAGTCTGTCGGGGGTCATGCTGACGAGGGATGTCAGAACATGGCTCTGCTCACGACCCAGGCCTGGCAACCTGACCTGCAGCCGCCTGGACCGTAGCTCCGAAGAGCAAACCCAGGGAAGGCTTCCCGCTGCCTCCTGCAGGCAGCCTCCCCGGCCTTGCGGGGGGCAGTGTTGTGCCATCCCTAGTGGGCATGACCAAACATGCCCTAAGATATTGATTCTTACTGTGTTTTGTAAAAATAGAGTGTAGTTTACAGAAAAAGGAAACTTTTTAAAAAAGTTATCTACGTGCAAAACTGTAGGTGATGAAAATGCTGTATTTTTTTTTCATCTTTTTTTTGTTAACTGATTTGCAATAAAAGTAATGATGGTCATCCCGATTTTGCTAAACCTGGTTGTGGCGTTGGCTCCCTTTCTTGGAGGGAGGGCAGGCCGTTCTGCTCCGAGGGAACCAGCAATTCCTCTGGTCCCTCTGATGGAGGGCAATGAAGCCCACCCAGCCCTGGCCGCTCAGAGGTTCTGCAGTGTCTGCATCTGTGTGGGCCACGCCCCGAGCAGGGAGCCGGGGGACATGGCCACGAGCAGGGAGCACGCAGCCCCCCTGCAGGGGCCTCCTGGGTCTGGGGTGACGTGGCTGCCAGGACTGGGCTTTAGGCTCCCCCATCTGTCTTGGTCAGAGGGGCAGGGCACCACTTACCCGACCAAGGGATGGCAGCCGGGAGCCCGCTGCAGGCAGGAGGTGCACAGGGAGGAGCCCAGAGGCCACAGTGGGGAATCCAGACCCCAGCAGGAGGGCAAAGGGAGCCACAGAAGCCTCTGAGCAGGGGCACCGCCGGGGATGATGGAGGGAGTGGGGAAGGTTCTGTGAAGCCCAGGGAGTACTGCTAAGAGGGCTGCCCCCTGCCAGCCACCCACATGGGCCTCCCTCCCTCCCTCCTGCCTCCACCCGGCCCCACCCCAGCCAGTGGATTCAAACCAGATTAACAGAAGGAAAGTCTGACGCCCCCCTCTGCTGCGAGGTGCTGCCCGCCCCTGCAGGCCTGGCCTTCCCAAGCACAAGTGCGAGCCCAAGATTTCCTCGCTGAGTTTGGAGGCTTCGTTCCCACCTGGCACAGTGTCGGGCCCTGGGCTGTGTAGACGGGACAGGAGGTTCCGGGAAATGGAATATGGTAAGTGGCCCAACTGTTGTGTATGGAGAAAGTAGACCCAGTCTGAAATCTGCCCCAAGAACTCCCAACGCCCCGCGATGCTGCTCCTAGGTATACACCCAAAAGAAGTGCAAATGGACCAAACGAGTCCACACACGCACCTGTTCACAGCAGCACGATTCACAACAGCCAGGAGGTGGGAACAGCCCAACGCCCATCAGCTGACGCATGGATCAACAAAATGTGGTAGGTCACGCTGCGATGGTTCATTTTATGTGTCAACTTGGCTGGGCCATTTGGCCAAACACAAGAGTGTTTCTGGATGAGATGAACATTTGAATCCGTGGATGGAGTAAAGCAGAGCCCTCCCCAATGTGGGTGGGCCGCACCCAATCAGTCGACGGCCCGCATAGAACAAAAAGGGCTGAGTAAGAGGGAAGTCCTTCTGCTCACACTTGTCCGGGAACACAGCTCTTTTCCTGCCTTTGACGTTGGACGGAAGCATCAGCTCTCCTTGGGTCTCGAGCCTGCTGACTTTCCAACGAAAACTTAAGCTTCAGCTCTCCTGGTTCTGAGGCCTTCAGACTCAGGCTGGAACCTCTAGCATCCACTGTCCCTGGGCCCCAGCTTGCTGACCACAGATCTGGGCACTTCTCAGCCTCCATAATCTTCTGAGCCAGCTCCTGATCAGAAATCTCTTGATACATACGTGCGGCCTATTGGTTCAATTTGTCTGGAAAATCCAGACTGAGTGCACACAGTGGAATATTATTCGGCCCTGAAAAGGAGTGAAGGCCTGACACACAGCACAGCACCACCAAACCTCAAACACGGGAGGCTGAGTGCAAGGAGCTGGACACGAAGGCCACATCATTGTCCTGAACCGATGAACCCAGAGAGACTGAAGGTGGAGTGGGGGCCCCAGGGCCTGCCTGCTGGGGAGCAACTGGGGCCACGAAAGGCGGGGGTGCATTCTGAATGTACTAAATGTGACGGATTTGTTCACTCCAACAATGGCCACTTTTATGTTTTATCTCAGTTATTGTTTTAGAAGAGAGAAAGAACTCCCAGCAGTGTTGGAAGTTTCCAAGAAGCTTGTTTGGGTCATAAGATCCACTGATGGGGCAGGATGGGCCTCGGGGGTCCTGATGATCCCCAAAGTCACCGGAGCCCCTGGCAGCCTGAAGGAAGCGCACAGAGGAGGACGGGGCCCTCAGAGCACTACACTGGGCGTGCCGGAGACCGGGGTCCCGCCTGTGTCCCCGCAGACGAGGTCCTGGGGGCGGCCCACCCTGGCTGCAGGCTCTGTCCTGGCCTGCCCTGTGCGCCCTGCAGCGTCCCCCCAGGAACTCGTCCCCACCCGCCTGGCTCGGAAGCACTGGCTGAGAGCCCCACCTGTTTTTCTCCTTGGGGCCCAAACCTGCTCCGTGGCTCCAGAGCCCCCACCACCAGTGCGCTCTCCCTCTACGCCGTGGTCCTCATTCCCTGACGTCCACCCTGAGCCGGCCTATTCTGCCAGTCCTCACCCTCAGAAGGAGCCCCATCCAGACACCATGGGCCTCCCAGAGGGGACACAGGCCCTGACTTAGGGCATCTGTTATGGCTGAATCCTATCCCCGCCCCACCCCACCCCCCCAGCAGAATTTCTATGTTGAGACCCCAGGTTGCAGGACCTTGGGATGTGGCTGTATTGGGAGAGCTAATTAGGGTAAAGTGAGGTTGTTCGAGTACACCCTACTCCAGTCTGGCCGGTGTCCTTATGAGGAGATGACACAGACACGCACACGGGACCACGAGCTGGGACGCGGGAGGACATGGCCGTCTACAAGGGCAGGAGGGAGGCCTCGGGAGGAACCAGCCCTGCCCACGCCCGGGTCTCAGATGTCCAGCCTCCGGAGGTGAGGACACTCATTTCTGTTGAGCCACCCGGCCTCTGGGCTCCTGTGCTTTGTTAAGGCAGGCCCCAGCAGACGAAACTGGGGCGCCAAAGGCATGTCCCAGGGGCCACAGGGCCAGCCCCACCCCCCCCCCGCCCGCCCTCAGGCCCTTCCGCTCCTCAGGAGCCTTGCCCTCTTGTGAAACCAACCCAAGAGCTGCCCGCCCACCTGCCCCTTGAGGCTTCCTTCCTTTGAAGGTTTGAACGGGGCACTTCCTTCAGAGCAGCGCCTTCCAGCAGAAATATAATGCGAGCCACAGATGCAATTTTAAATATCTCAGTAGCCACATAAAAAATATGAAAAGAAACCAAAAAAGCTTATTAATACATCTTAGATAATCCAATATGTCCAAAATATTAGCATCTCAACATGTAATCGATGTAGTTAATGAGATAGTTTACATTCTCCCCTCACCCCGCGTTTACCCTATGTCTTTGAGACCCAGTGCGTGTTTCGGGCTTTCAGCACACCTCGATGTGGACCGGCCACGTGCTCAGCTGCCACGCGAGGCTCGTGCCTGCCACACAGGATGGTGCAGGTTTTGACCTTCAAGGTGGCCCCTAGGCACAGGAAGCCCGAGACACAACATCGGCGTGGTGTCTTGCCCTCATTCATCCAGGGCAAGCCCCAAATGTGGCTCTGCCCCCTTCTGGCCAGAGCAAGGAGGGGACGGCATCAGGGCCACAGATCAAACAGACTGGCAGCGCTGCCACGACACCCGCGGGGCTCAGCGCCCCTCCGTGGGCACCGGCAGCCTCCAGAGCCTGTCCGCGGGCCGAGACTGGGCTCGGTGGTGGAGCTCATCTTCACGCTGGCGCCGCTCCGGTCTCCCCGCGGACCGGTGGTGGGTCTTTCATGGGCTGGTCCGATCTGGAAACCACACCCCGGAGTCCCGTGGGAGGGGACAGCACTGTCAGCACAGACAGGCGGTGGAGAGCTTCCTGGGGCCACTTCTTGCGGGACCGCCCCCGGCAGGGGTCCCTGGCACAATGCCAAAGGATTGTTCTCTCCAAGTGTTCCAAACAGGAACCTGAGCAATGCGGTCCGGCTGGACGCCGGGGCACTCGGAGACCACAAGCCCTGTGTCCCGAAGGGTTTGCTGGCGGGGTCGACGGGCTTGAGGAGCCCTGGTTCAGGACTTCATCTGCCGTCACATGCTTGTATGTCCCGTGGGTCTTGAAGAGGGTCCCCACGCCCAGTGAGTCCCGGGCGGACGCGCCCTCCTGGCCGACTGAGGGACCGCCCCGGTTGAGCGCAGGCTGGAAACGCGGCTGGGAGCGCCTCGTGTGCCCGGCCCCGCTCCCTGATTTGTGGCATCTTGATCTCGCCTTCCTCGTGGCCACTGTTGGACCAGAGGCAGGTGACCCGGCACCTCTGAGCCTCCGTGTTCTCAGGGCTGACGCAGGAAGGGCTCGCAGCCGACCTCCCGAGCGTGTGGAGGGGCCCGTGAGGTCGCGGCCGCAGAGCTCCCGGCACGCCGTAAGGACACAGAGATGGTACAGCTGCTGTTACAACGAGTTCTAAAACCGTCGCCCTCCCCACGCCTGCCCGTGTGGTCCCCCTGAAGCCAGCAGCAGCCCTTCTAGTGGCCGCTGTCACCCTCCCCGTCCGGCACGTGCACCACAAGAGTGTTGTTCTTGCTGCAACAGGGCCCGTGTGCAAAGTGTCTCAGGGTTGGATTTTCGATGTTCTCCGTACCACCCTGGACCTGTTCCTGGAGCAGAGAGCCCGTGATGTGTAATCAGCGTTTATCACAGATCTATGCTTTTCTATGGCCACGCTGACTGGCAATCTAGTTACGTTGCATTGCATGTACGGTCGAAGAGTTGCTTGTCTCAAAGTAAACGCACCGCACTAGAGCTTTAGTCACCGTGTTTGGACATTTCTTCATTCTAAAAATTGGCCTTAGGAAAGTGTAACCTTAAGGAACTTCTTACTTGCTCTCTACCTTGTTTCCTTGTCCATAGGGCAGAAAAGAGGGAAGGGGATGCTGGCCACACCTGACAAGGGACCGGGTGATGCAGAACACAGGGGTTCTTTATGGGAAAGAAGAACTGTCGAGCCCCCAGAGCTGTGAGGATGAAATCACTGAGCACAGAGCTCGAGAAATACACATTCTCTGTTGTGCCATTAAGCTCAACTCAGGGAGGATTTATGGAGAACCTGCTGTGTTCAGCAGACCAACCCCTGCTCCCCGGGGTAGGGGGAGTCCAGAGATGAATAATACCCTGGAGAGGGCAGCAGTCTGGGGGTGATGTGGGCAGCCAGAATCTTTTGTCCTGCTGTACTGGAGCCAGATCCTATAGGAGCCCACGGTGTCCCTGGTGCCGGTGCCCTGAGTTTCCCTGGCGAGGCTTGCTGGGCCTGCGGACTCGGGGGTGGCTCTCTGCCTCCCCCTGCTGGCAGCATCCTGCCAGTGGCCCCCCCCCTCTCGGCAAGCATGTGGTGCCATGGGGATTTCCATCATTTGTCTGCAGCTCACAAATCGCTCATGGTGTCACTGTGTTATTATCCCATTTTACAGATGGGGAAGCTGAGGCTTAAAGAGGCAGGAGACTTCCCCAAGTGCACCCATTTAAGCCAGGGCCATGTGACCTGGAGTTAGTGCCGCAGCCAGCCTGGCACTTGGCAATGGGCAGATTTGGGGGTTCTTCCGTGCTCCACCTCGGCCCTTTTGTCTTCCCAATCTGCAATCCCCCAGGCCTCCAAGTCCACGCCTGAAACAAGTCACCACTGAGGCTCAGGGCTCTTGCCCTCCTATGTTGTGTGTGTCTTCGGCTGATGTGGGGTGCCAGTGCCGTGCAGGGGGGCTGCAGATGCAGCGAGAGGGCTGGGTCCTGCCCTCGGGAGTCGCCTGAGGTTCAACTCTCCCCACCAGTCTGGCCCAGCAGCCTACTTCTCCCCTGGGGCCCCAAGACCACCTCCTGGGCTCCTGGCTCTCATCAGCACCATGCCAGAGCCAGGGGGAGGCCAAACTGGCGATGTCCCTCCTGGGGGAGAGCCCCTGAAAGCTTCCTTGCTTTCAGAAATCAAGTGCAAGGCCTGAAGAGCCCCGGGCAAGGCACAACCCCCTGATGCCACCTCCCACTCTCCACGTTTCTGCTCCTTGCCACTCCAGAAGCTTCTGTTTGCTTCAGCCACAAATGCGCCTTCTCCTCCACCCCTGGCTCTACCCTGTCACCAGCAGGTGGGACCCAGGCCTTGCCGGGTGCCCCCGCGGTGCCCCCAACCACACTGGACACATTTGCAGCTCTCCAGTGTCCATGCTCCCCAGGGCGGAGGCCCGGCCTGTCAGTCCCACAGCCCCAGCCTCCTAGCAGTGCCTGACACACAGTAGGGCTCAGCCAACGATGCATACAGTTTGGTGAAAGAGGTCTCTCTCGGTTTTTTTCCAGGCCCCCGCTGCAGCTAACGGGACACGACTCCCTTTCTTGCCTGGCTTTGACTCTCTGCGGACCGACTCGTGTGGAATTAGCATCCTTCTTGTGCTTTCTAGGACACGACTCTCACTTATGTCACCTTACATGTTTACCTGGCTCAACGATTAAGAAAAAAACAAGTTCTCCGAGGCTTGCCAGGTACCAGGCACGTTTGCAGATGCTGGAGATGAGAGACCAGAGAGACGGTGCCATGCTTATGATTAGCCTGGATGTGGATTTTTTCTTGCAAGGCACCTCAGGGGTCTGGGATGGTTCTACTAGTGCTGGTGCCCCCATGGAGGTGCCTCCCTCTGCTTATTCTCGGCCTGGCCACACACCACCGACAGGTGCTCCACACCATGGGGGCCACAGAACAAGCTCTGACACCCAGCTCTCTCTGCCCCCGGACCTGTGCTCTCCTGAAGGAACTGATGTCCCCTTCCTCTCCATTCAGACCTGCTCAGCTGTATGGCCTCCTCTTCCAGAAGCCCTGCCTGACAGCTCTTTCCACCTCGAAGCCCCAATGCACTTTTTCCCTGGACCACTCAGCCAGCCCTGTCTCATGGAGGCAGCCCCTTGCTCTCTCCAGGCTGAGTCAAGCAGGCCCCCTCCCATGCCTCCAGCCTCAGCGCCCAGGACGGAGGGCTTGAGTCAGAGGCTGAGCAGAGCACCTGGTGTGGAGCAGGACTGCCCTAAAAGCGTCCACTTACAAACCACTCTACTGCAGCTACTTTATGCCCTGGAGGAGTAAGGGGCAGAGGCTCATGGCCGTGGACCACCAGCCTTCACCTACACCCAGACTGCGGGCACCCTTCCAAGGGCTCCTTCCCACAATCACCGAAATGGTCGGTTGTCAGCTCCAAAATCTAGGGAGCTACAGCCCCAGGCTGGGGCTCCTGGGGGGAGGGGGCCCTGACCCCCCCACACAATGTGCTCAATGTCTACAGCAGCGCTGTCCAATGGAAATATGCCAGGCACGTATGGAATTTTAAACTTTTGATGAGCTATGTTAAAAAAAGGGAAACAGATGAAATAAAATTTAATAGTATATTTAGCTCAATATACCCAAAATGTTATCATTTCAATGTGACAGAGAGCTATCAGTGGGCCATCTGACATTCTTGGCACCCTGGCCTCTAACGTGTACTTAGATCCCATCCCAGCTCGGCCCAGCCCCCCGTGCAGGTGCTCGGTGGCAGCCTTCTCTGGACAGTGCAGGCTACTGCGAGGGGCTGACGACTGTCCTGGCAAGTGTGTAGCCCTGGGTCCCGTGCGCTCTGGGTAACAGGACTACAGCTCCTGTTATGGAGCTTTGCATGAGGAACAAACAGCTCTGCCCTCAGGAAAGAGCGGCTGACTCTAGCCCCTGTAGGTGGGCTTCAGGGAGGTGGTGGCATTTGTATGCAGCCTCCGTGAGGGAGGGAGGAGCAAGGACAGAATGAGGGACGCGCTGCAGGCAAAGGGAAGCAGTGCGCCCCGTTGGCGCGGGCCCTACATACTCTGCAGCCAGTCGCCCTGTGCCCATTTGCCCGACAGGCCCAGGACAGCCCAGTTCATGCCTGCTGTTCTGGTATAAGCATCAACAACACGTCGTCAAGGTGGTCACCCTGCCTGGACTCCAGGTTGGTGAGGATGTGATGGAGCTTAAAAGCGGCGGACCTGTGACTCAGAGCCCAGCCTCCACGACCTTTGGCTCGACTGTGGGCCTAGACCTCTCTCCTGCACACCAGGCTACAGAGGGTCAAGAATGTGAGGGCCTCCGCTCCAAGGGCTTAACAGGAGGGAGGAGGGGATGGGCCCTTGCACCTTTGCCTCTGCTTCCCCCTTTGAGGGGGGTTAACAGTGACATCCGTCTCTGCAGAGCGGTTTGTTGGGACACAGTGACTGCAGGATCCAGGGCTGAGTTCCAGCCCACGCTCGCTAACTCTGTGTTGAAATAGGTTGGGACCTTGATTTCTGCAAGGCAAATGTTAGCTTAGCAGAGTGGCCACGTCAGATGGGCTGAGACTCCCCCGGCACCCCCTGGGGCCCTGGCAGCGTGGCTGTTCGCCGCCAACGTCACAGCACACTCCTTCCTTCTTCCCAGGCTCCCGAGTCCCAGGGTGACCCGGGAGCCCTCCACCCCCAGGCAGGCCTCAGCGGCTGCTGTTGCACTAGCTACCGCTGGGAGCTCGGCCACGGGGGGGGGGGGGGGGGGGGGCGGAACACAACCGGACTGGCATCCCTGCCACTCTTCCCGCCCTCTGGAAGGAGCTGGGGCAAGTGGGAGCAGGCTGCTACCCTCCCCTCCCCTGCCAGGCAGGTGTGCAGGTGAGTGCGTCGGGCCAGGCCGACTGCTTCCCCACCTTCCGAACCCCCCTTCCTCGCTGGGTAAACGTGGATACACACGGCCGCACCGCCTCGTCCCTAAGATCCTCCACGGGAGGGCTCGGATGGGGCCGTCCACCGGGAGGAGCAGGCCAGGCGCGGCGGCCCGGCCTGTCATTGCACACGAGTACCCGCTCAACGGCTGCGGAACGCCGAACGGAGCCCTGGCTTGTCCACGCGGCTTCGGGGCCGCGACCGGGCGCAGAGGCAGCCGCTGCCTGCCGCGGGGGGGAAGAGCAGGGGCCTCGGAGGGGCGGACGGAGGAAAAGGACAGAGCAGCGGGGCGTGCGCGGGGGGCTGCCTACAGGACGACTCCCAGGGCTCCGCTTCCCGAGAGCCGGGCGCCGACCGAAACGAACTTCCCGGGCGGAACTGGAACCCTGAGCCACCAGTGGCCGTAACCAGGCAACCGGCGAGCCGCCGCGAGGTGCGCAGGCGCAGCCCGCTACGGCGGCCGGCGCAAGCGCGGTCGCCTTCCGCCTGTCCCCAGCCTTGGAGGAAGTCCAACGGCAGAATGGGAGGGTCGCGCCTGCGCTAGGGTGCCGCTCGGCTTCTCCGCGCCGCCGAGTAGCCGTTCTCGGCGGGTGCGCCCGCTGGCCTCGGTCGTCCAAGACCGGTTCTTCACTTGGGTCTGACTGAAGAGCCCCGACTCTTCTCCCATCCTAAGACGAGAAAAGACTGGGAGAAAGAGCTAGCGTAACCAGGGCGACGTCTCCCAGCGGCCCTCCGAGCGCCCGGCCCGGCAGGTGGGCGAAGGGCGGGTCGCAGGGGGGGCGGGTCGCAGGGGCGAGGCCAAGGGGGCGGGACGAGGGGATGAACGCCGAAAGATTGGTCGCAGGCGAGGGAGGGGCCAACGGGGCGGACGAATGGATGGCCGGCGAGGGAGGGGGCGGAGCTAACGTACGGGGCGTAGCGGCTCGGGGGCAGCTGCGATGGGCGGGGCTGATGGGCGTGGTGGGCAGGCGTGGCGCGCGCTGACGTCGCGGTCGGACACGTCGGCGGCGCGGCGGCCGGAGCCGGATGTGCCAAGATGGCTGCTGCGGTTGTCGTGTCTGCGCTCGTCGCCGCAGCCGGGCCGGCTTTCGCCGGCTGCTCCTGAGGGGTTGGCCCAGGGATTGCGGAGGGGCCGGGCGGGAGCCTCGGCCGCCCTGTGGCGCGCCGGTGAGGGCCGGGATCGGGCGGAGGGTAGCGGCCGGGCCGGGCCCAGCCCCAAGCGGACGGCGCCTCTCCGGGTACCGCCAGGGGTCGGGCAGAGGCCCCGGGGGCGGGTGGGGACCTGCGGGCCCGGGGTGGGTCCGGCTGGGCCAGGTGCGCGGCCCTCCTGCCGCCCTCTGCCCCTCTGTTGGCCGCCTCGTCAGACTGACGGGAACCCCGCAGGTGTGGCCTGCACTGTGGCAAGTGCCGGTCGGGCTCAGCGGTGTCGACCCTTGGCTTAGCCCCGGTGGCCTGGCTGGAGGGTTGTGTTGGAATGGCCGGAAGACCAGACCTGCAACTTGTTAAAGAGTACACACGTGTACGAAAATTCTTTAGCAGTTTTGCGTGTCCTTTGCTTGGAAGCTTCTGAAGTAGTTCTGTCTCCATTGGCTGAGAGATCTCTCCCGAGCCGTGCTGGTGAAGAGACAGATTGGCATTGCTGTTGTCTGTTGGGAATTTCGTGGCAAAGTGACAGGTGTTGCAGCGGAGGTCTGTCACTTGTGTTTTACATTAAGGGTTAGAAGGCTGCGGAATAAAATTATTACAGTTCTTGTGGCGGAAGAATTACAGTCGAGTGTCTGGGCACATCACAGCCATTTGAAATGAGTTTTTGCTGCTTCACCTGAAAACACTTTTAAATGGCTTGGAGATTGGGCATGAGCTGCTTAAGATTGTGTGTTAAACCCGTGTGTGCAGATGTTAACCTGAGCGGTATTTCCCACCCCAGATATGGCAGAGAGCAAACCAGGTCACACACAGTTGTTTCTAACATTGATACTTTTGCAAGTTTCAGCAGAACCAGGCTCCCTGCAGGTTTTTTTCCCCCCCGTGCCGTTCTTAGGGTTCTGGGTGCTGTTATCTTGCAAAGATAAGGCAAGAGGCATGTTCCTGTGATTCATTCACCCTAAATAGCAGTAGGTCCCAAAATCGCCCAGAAAGCTTTCTTTATGGTAGTGTGTCGATTTTAATGATTCCTTCTTTTGTAAAGCTCTTTCCTGAATGTCAGTGCATCCTTTAGGATCTTTGTCATTTTTAGCAGTGTTGAGATTCCCTTTTCTGTAAATGTGTTTGATTCTGTATTTAGGAAAGTTGGAGTTTATGGTGTCTTTGAGCGGAGTGTCTCATAGTCTGACAGGGACATCACACTCACGGTTGCCGTGAGGGAGATTGAAGGCAAATGGTAGACTCCCACGTTCTTTCTGGCACTCCTATTGGTTTACACACTCCTAGTTTGAGGCCGCAGGTCTGAGGATAAGGAGTGGGCTTTAAGTGTCTTGGTCCA
Source organism: Zalophus californianus (assembly GCF_009762305.2). Classification (NCBI taxonomy): domain Eukaryota; kingdom Metazoa; phylum Chordata; class Mammalia; order Carnivora; family Otariidae; genus Zalophus; species Zalophus californianus. The sequence continues at coordinate 1,273,230 of NC_045607.1, forward strand.
CAGTCAGGAATTTATATTGGAAATAGGTTGTGCTTAAGTATTTCCCAGAGATACAAGGCAGTCTACTTGAAGGACTAGGTTTATGAGTAATGCATCTTTAAGAACAGCAGCTGGTGTCTCTGAAATAGTGCTTTTTGAAAAAGTTAGATGACTTGAGGGTGCAGGATGACTTCCTGGCTGGAATTAAGTTCCCTGGGGTCAGGAGGGAAACGATAGGCAGTTTTTCTGTTTGTGAATAGAGAAAAAAGATTAAAAGGTTAATGTTCAAGATTGTTCCAAATGAAATTGGCATATTGGTAAAAAGCTCTCAATTATGGGTGGGGGGGAGAGTAGGGGATTCTATGTTACAGGAAAGTGATAGTGTTTGCTTATAAAATGGTTCTTAGTCTGAGGGTTGAGAAAATACTTTTTAAGGGAAGTTTCTTCAAGGAAAGCATGTAAGTATAAACCTGTGAAATTTACATTTTGATAACATTTCCCTATTAAATAGCAGTAGGGATTAAGGCATCCCAGAATCCTCTGTGAGTAGAACTTTGTAAGATGAAACCCAGAAGAGACCTTAGAAATTGTCATATTGCTTCTCTCACTTCACAGATGAAGTGACAGGGTCACAGAAAGACAAGGGGTGTGCCCGGAGCCGTTCAGCTGGACACCCAGCCGGGCTCTCCCAGTTACGCCTCTGCTGTGTAATCCTCTGGGCCTCTGCCACGTGTGGTTTTTCTTTTTTAAAGCTGCTTAGGATGGTGAGGGTCCTCCGCTGAAGCCTCAAAAGGAGGAAGTCGTGTCTTGGAGGGTGTCCTGGGTGCCTCTGTTGCACAGATAACAAGAAGAGGCTCTGCTTGTTCTACTCTCAGTCCATAGAAAGCTGAGCTGTAAACGTTCTTTGTTTTGAAATGGCTCCTTATAACCCAGTGAGGTCTCCAATGCTGTTCCTAATATAGTCCGTTAAATTTGAGTGAGTTCCGGAGTGCTCTTCAGTCAGAAGGGGTTCCCTGTTGGCCTAGGACAGAGCATGTGTGGGCAGTAATGGTAGTGAAGTAATAGATTCCTAGGACTAGTTTCCAGAGAGGCATAGGAGCTTTCCTTTGTAAATAGCTTTACTTAAAACACATCCATAAGTGTGTTCTTGTATCTGGCTATCAGAAGAGATTTCCAAGAGCAAAAATTGTGTACATCTGCAGAAACGTGTGGGTTACACTCTGGAGTCCTTCCACGATTTCTCCCTCTGGTGTTTACTTATCCCCGTGATTGGCTAAACTTACCCTGTTTGTGAGGGTGGTACTAGGGGGAAGGACTTACACATAGAAAAAGACTTTGTGAAGAGACAGTACCTGGGTTTTTGCCTTAAAAGTACAGGTCAACTGTTCAAGATTATACTTAATGTATTTTATTTAGAAAAAAACCCACCACTAGCACCAGCAAGAAAAAACGCTGTAAAGATGATTTTGTGCCTTTGTTTTCTATAAAAGTTTTTTTGGCATTCTATTATTGAAAACTTTCGAAGGAAGTCGGTTGGTCAGTTTTATTTATTTATTTATTATTTTTTTAAAGATTTTATTTGACAGAGACAGTGGGAGAGGGAACACAAGCAGAGGGGAGTGGGAGAGGGAGAAGCAGGCTCCCCGCCGAGCAGGGAGCCCCATGCGGGGCTCTTTCCCAGGACCCTGGGATCATGACCTGAGCCGAAGGCAGATGAGCCACCCAGGCGCCCTGAGTTGGTCAGTTTTAAAGCTGCCTTAAGTTTACTTGGGGTTTTCATTCCAGGGATAGTTGTTACAGCTCTGGCAGTCAGAGGCAACTTGTTTTGCTAATGCTATTCAGGCAGTCATCACACAGAAAACGAGGGCTTTTGCATGGGAGCATAAAAGGCATTTTAATATATTTTAGATTTTGCAGCTTGTGTTACTCTGTACTTTATAACGCTCTTTCGTTAGAATGGAAATACAAATTTTAAACTTTTGTTTTCATTTCAAGATTTAATATTAACCTGTGTGAGAAGTATGATATGCAGTCTTAATATGAGGAGTTGGCTCTTTCGGGATCTGGAGATAATTTATGGAGAGATATCAGCGTACCTGGTAGTAAGTCAGACCAGCAGTTTAGCTGAGCTTCATCTCTGCCCCCTGGGTGAGGGCATCATGGAGGCAGCAGACATTCCACATGGGTATTCAGCTGGGCTACAAAACTGAACTGCAGAGAAGGCAGTGACTTGCGTAAAGTCAGTCAGTGAGCTCCGGGCACAGCCCGCGTTTGCGTCCCGATCCGGTGTGCTCCCTGTTCTTGCCTGTGCACACAGCAGCCCCTCTGGGGCGTGGTTCGGGGCGGGAGGGGGTGAGAGCAGGAGCTGAGGGACTGAAGATGCAAACTCTTAAGTTGTTTCCAGCCTTTTTCTGTTTTATTTAGTTTTCCTAATTCTGGCTGGGAGTTTGAATATATGGATTTTATGCTAATTTCTTCTTTTTCTTTTTCAGTTCAAATTAAGGAAAACCTATATCCTTCTTTCTGTAAGCAGCATCTAATTGTGCAAAAGATCAGTCATGCAGCCGCCTCCCCAGGCAGCCCCATCCGGTGTGGTTGGGCCACCTCCAGCTGGGACTCCTCAGAGCATGTTCTGGTCCAACAGACCGTATAGGAGACAGGCAAATAATAACGCACCCGTGACTCCTATAACTTGCCCACTGCAGCCGGTGACGGATCCATTTGCTTTTAGTAGACAGGCGCTACAAAATACATCGTTGGGCAGTTCGTCCAAAAGTAGCCCACCCATTCTGCAAGGCCCAGCCCCTCTACCAGCATTCCTTCAGCGCACCGGTCTGCCTGTGCCTCACACAAATGCTGGGGATACCCTCCAGGGACCGGTGTCACAGCCCAGAGCAGATGGCAGTCTGTTTTCCAGTGTGTGGACCCCTTCAACTCCATCGGAGCCCGAGGTGAACAGGAGTGCCGAGGTTGCTCCCGGCTCAGAACCTGAAGTTCAGACCCTGCCATATCCTCAGTACATTCCAGGAGCGGGTGTTGACAGTTCTCATGGGGGCCATCCTCACACGAACGTGCTTGGGCCCGATAGGCCCCTGAGTAGGCAGAACCCACATGACGGTGCTACAGCATCAGCACCATCCCCTTCCTTCCCTCAGCCTCGTCAGCAAATGCCGGGGCAGTGGGGACCCGGGCAGGGAGGCCCGCAGTCCTCGGGGCAACATTATTGGCCCCGCCCAGAAGGACCTGTTCAGAACGCGGTGCCTCACGCCTCCAGCGTTTCTCACTTCCCTGCTCCGTCCAACCCGCCTCAAGGTCCTGGCCACGAGCAGCTCAACCCACTGGTGTGTTTGCCAGGACCCTTCGCCAGTGATGGAAGCAACGAGGCGGCCTACCTACAAAGTGGAAACCATTCAACAAACTTTGATCCTGAAAATGCGTTCAGGCAAAATTCTAGAGCTGGGAATACTCGGGCGAGCCAGGAGCTCAGGCCAAATCCAGGAGTGAATAAAGAGCAGTTGCCAGACCTCGCTCTCGTTAATCCCCTCGCTCAGGGAAATAGCCCAGAAAGCCATTTGCACTACCCCCCAGGGGCCGGGACCAGCCGAGCCCTGTCAGAAGTGGACTCTGGGGCGCTCTCCATGTTTTTCCAAGGTGGGGAAACAGAAAATGAGGAGAATCTCTCCTCTGAAAAAACAGGCGCTGCTGGTCAGTCTGACTTCGACGGCTTCTCCCCCAGCCCCGCACTTGGTCATCCTCCTGCACATGTGGGAGCAGGTGGCATTTACCAGGCCTTTCCCAAAGGTTCCAACAATGAGGCCGCGCAGCAGGGAGGACTCCCACAACCTTATTTTTCTCAGTCTGCAGGCGCCCAGCCTGACCGGCCCCCGGCAGCAAGCACCACCGCTGTGTGGGGTAGCACAGCAAGTGCAGGGGTGCACGCGGCCAGCAGCTCACAGTCTGAGAATGTGGAAGACCTAGAATTCATTCAGAATCAGGAAGTTCTGCCAAGTGAGCCCCTGAGTTTGGACCCTTCCTCCCCAAGCGATCCGGTCAGATACGGGCCCCTTCCCGGGCCAGCCGTCCCCAGGCTTGGTGGTGTGGGCCACCCTGGAGGTGGGGGTCCAAATCTCGAGGCCCCCGATTCGTCGCCGCACCCTGTGCGGTCTGATGGTGCGTCATCCGGTTACAGCAGCAGGAACCACAGGAATCTCCCGAGTGCCGCCAGGCCCCAAGACGTAGGCACTTTCATTCAGCAGGAGGTTGGAAAACCTGAAGATGAGTCTTCGGGGAGTTTTTTTAAGCAAATTGATTCTTCTCCTGTGGGAGGAGAGACAAACGAGACCACCGTGAGTCAGAATCACCACAGCAGCCTGTCCCAGCCCTCAACCCCAAGCCCCCCAAAACCCACTGGAATATTTCAGACAAGTGCAAATAGTTCCTTTGAACCAGTGAAATCCCACTTAGTTGGAGTAAAACCTGTCGAGGCCGATCGTGCCAACGTGGTGGGTGAGGTGAGAGGGGCCACTGCCCACCAGAAGCAGCACAGAGCCATTGCTGCCCCACCCGACACCTCCCCCGGCAACCTGGAGCAGCCGCCGGACAACATGGAGACCCTGTTCACACTCCAGGCCTGTTCTCCACCCTTTTCCGTACCTGTGGAGGCTGGGCACGGGCTCGTGCACACCGGGGGACTGCCCTTGGAAACTGTGCTCCTGGCAGCGGAGAAAGGGCCTTTGGCCAGAGCCCAGGGAGCTGTGAAGTGTGAGAGCCCAGTGACGACGTTGTGGGCACAGAATGAGTTGCCAGATTTTGGAGGCAATGTTCTTCTAGCCCCAGCTGCTCCTGCGTTGCACATGCCTGTGAAACCCCAGCCGTCGGAAGTGATTCAGCCTCCAGATGAGGGCGTGTCCACGCTGCAGTCCCAGCAGCCGGGCTCCGGCCTCTCTCTGCCGAGTGGGGACAGCATCTGCGCTTCTGAGAACCTTGAGAATCCTCCCAAGATGGGAGAAGAGGAGGCCCTCCCGTCACAGGCAAGTTCCGGCTATGCCAGTCTATTGTCCTCACCGCCCACTGAATCTTTGCAGAATCAACCAGTCTTGATTGCCCAGCCTGATCAAAGCTATAATTTGGCTCAGCCCATTAATTTTTCTGTGTCCTTATCTAGTCCTAATGAGAAGAATCAGCCCTGGAGAGATGCTATGGTCGGGGATAAGCCCTCGGCAAGCAGCCGGGCTGTGGGGGGAGACTCTGGAGATGGTGCTGCTGTGTCTGGGATCACGGCCGGCTCTCTCACCCGCTCGCCTCTGCCTAACAGTCTCATGCACAGTAGTTTTCCACAAGTTCCTGGTACTTCGGAAATAGTTTCTAATCAGCCTGCTAATTTGCTGGTTCAGCCACCACCTCATCCAGTTCCAAAGAATTTGCTTTCAGAAAGCCAAAAGATTGATAATGCAGAGAACGTTCTTCCCGAGTTGGTTAGTAGCCCTGCTGGAAGCGCAGGCGTGATGTTAGTGCCCCCTGCAAACGCTACCTCAGTACCTACCGGTAATAAGGCAGATTACTCCAGTCATCGGGAAGAAACTTCTGGAGCCCTAGACTTCACACTCAATAGGACTTTGGAAAATCCTCTGCGAATGTATAGCCCCTCCCATTCCGACAGCTCTGCGGGTCAGCACACCGTCAGCAGTCACCCGAGACAACCTGGGCCCGGGCCACGTAACTCAGACCATTTCTACCAACAGGTGACAAAAGACGCTCCGGACCAGCGTGGCCTAGAGAGAGCCCAGCAGGAGCCAGCACCGCCTCTTCCACAAGGGCCCAAAGCAGCGTGTTCAGAACCTTCAAACCCAGGAAGTCCACCCTTGCAGGGACAGTCCCAAAACTTGGTCCCACCACCCGCAAGCCCAGCTCCAGGTGACACAGGTCAGCCGCTGCCGGCCCGGCCACCTCGGTCCTCCAGCGCGTCAGTCGCATCCACCAGCTCGAGCCAGGCAGCCATGCAGTCGGACCAGCACTGGCCGCAGCCGCCGCCTCCAGATTTGGCATCTTACTACTATTACAGACCCCTGTACGACGGCTACCAGTCCCATTACCCCTCGCCATACCCGCTGGAGCCCGGCACAGCCCCCCTCTATTACCAGGTATGGTCAAGCTCTTGTGTGACCAGTGGTTCCTTTCTCTCGAGCCGTGCTCCTTGGCAGGCTTTTGTTGCTCAGTGCAGAAGTAAGTCGTGCCATCACTGTGCAGAGTGCCGGTTCCAGGCGCCGCTGCGTGAGGCTTGCCCTGCCCAGTGCGGCCCATCTCTTGGAGGTTTACTCTGCACACCTTTGTATTGCATTGCATGCAGTACCTGATTCATTTTTTCACATGGCATCCCCCAACTTACATGGCTGAGAAGCCACCTGCTTCCTGTCCCGCTGGTGGCTTCTCTGTAGAACTTAAGTTGTGGGTTGCACACTTCGGGAAACTGGGATAGCCTCTGGAAGCTTCGGTGTGGTTTTGATGTGAAAAATCTACCTGACGAGTAACAGGGAACTCTAGTATTTGAAGTCCCTCCTTGAGAATAAAAACATTTAGAGAAAAAAGGTTTGGAATGTAATCCTAGCAAAACAGCCAAGGGGGATGAAATTCCATAACCTTCTTGAGGGACACGGTGGTCCCAGCAGCGGGGTGGGGGTGGCCGCTGTGCTACGCGGAAGCCTTGCCTTTCACCGTGGCCCCAGTGCGCGAATGTTGTTTAAATTGGGTTCTGTTCAATCCTGTTACTTTGAAACCATATGGTTCAAGCGTACACATTGGAACGCTGTCTGCTTCTCATCACTTGTAGCCCCAGCCCAGCATCACCCAAAGTTAGCTGAATTCACAGGAGCATGGACCGCAAGTTTGAAAAGCACGGTCCTACTGGGCAGGGGCAGGTGGCCATCCTGGGGGCCTCGCAGTCAGAGGCGGCTGGGCGTGCAGGGCTGGTTGGGGTTGGGCCAGGCGGCAGCCCCCATTGACAGGAGGCTTGGGTCTCCTTCGTAGGCTTTGAGCATCTTTGGGAATGTATGCATAGTGCACAACTAAGCACTGAGACCAGTCTAGATTCTGGAAGGAGCCCCAAGGACTCCTGTTGCCACACACCGAAACTGATTTTCGATGCGCCCAGAGCCCACCGGGGCTGGCAGAGCGTGAGGGGAGCAGTGCACCTGCTTTGGGTCCTTTGTGTAGCAAAGGACCTCCCAGGAATTCCAGCCAGAGCCCAGCACACTTTTGTGGGAGCCCGCTCCCTGCTGCTCTTTGGCCTTGTCGCCACAGCCTACAGCAGTGGTCAAGAATAAGTCCGTTTGACGTGATTTCTCCTCTTCTGCCAGGTGATAGCAGAGAGTCAGGCTCGTAGACCAAAGGGCTGATTTCTGTCTCATGCCTGGATCATCTCATCTCTGCTTCGGGTTTGCACACGGCCGCTTCTTAGAGACAGAGCCGCGGCCATTCATCGGTCCATTAATGGAGCCGAAAGCCTCATGAGAGTAGAATGTGATCCTCTCTTTTGAGGTTTCCTGTAGCTTCAGGACCCACTGAGATGAAATCCTGGTTATTTTGCTTACCTGAGATGGTGTCTGAAACAGAACACAAACTTGTGGGGTCATCGCACCTCCACATTCGAGACTTCAGGGACTCGAAGCCTGGTGGAGCCCTCGAGAGTCTCCACGGCTCCGTAGGGGTTGCCTGCTGAGACATTGGCCATTTCCTGAGCAGGAGCAGGGCAGTCCCTTTGAGGAAGATCCTGCCCCCTGCCTGTGGCTGTGGATTTCAGATTGTAGGTTTTCTGTTGTGCATGAAGGAAGAAGGCCCACGTCCAGTGCTGCTCCCAGAGGGCCATCGTCAGTGCCGTGCAGAGCTAGTGCCGGCTGCTCGACATGTTGTGTCTCTACCGGTCTCTAATGTCGCACAAACCCTTCTTCCGGCAGGACGTCTATGGCCTGTACGAGCCCAGGTTCAGGCCCCACGACAGTGCGGCATCTGCCTACGCTGAGAGCTACCGCTACGCCGGCCCTGAGCGACCCAGCTCCCGAGCAAGTCACTGCTCAGACCGGCCATCTGCCAGGTGATGGGCGTCCGTGTTGCTGGCTGTGGTGGTAACTTAGTGATCTGAGAAAGACTGTGCTTGTGAAGAGTTATACCAGCCTATCCCGTGTTTGTGTTTACTCAGCACGGGCAGAGCACAGGAGCACTTTGAAACTGAACGAAGCCCCGCCCCCACCCCACCCCCGAAGCCACCTTGTGCTGTCAGCCAGCGCTGGGTCAGGCCAGACCTTTGGCGGGATCCTCTTGGGGCCAGCTGCTCATCCTACGGCCGAGGCGCGTACACGGCTCTGGCATTTGGCTGACTGGGTGTTCAGGGCCCTTAGACCGTGGCAGCTTTGCCCTTGCACAGACTCTTCCCTACTACTAACCACAGAGGTGCTGGATTCTTGGGCCAGGCAGTCTTGGGCCAGAACACCTGCCACGTCCCTTTTGCAGCACTGCCCCTGTGCTAGAAGGCCCCCGCACACCCTGGTCTGCTGCTCTCTTTCGCTGACCAAGCCCGTCTCGTTCTGTGATTACAGATGAGGGATTCTTTTTTTAAGGTTTACTTACTTATTTTAGAGAGAGAACGCAGAGGGAGGGGCAGAGGGAGAGAGAATCTCAAGCAGACCCCCTGATGAGCACAAGAGTCCGACGCAGGGCTTGATCTCCTAACCCTGAGATCATGACCTGAGTTGAGATCAAGAGTCGGACATTTAACCAGCTGAGCCACCCAGGCGCCCCTGGATGAGGGATTTTGGAAGATCACGGGTATCATGCCTTCTGCCAACTAGGAACTGAGGCGGGTCCCAGCCCCCCACTTGGAGCCACAGGGTGTGCGGCCTGTTCCAGGGTGTGACCTTGCCTGCCTTCCAGGGCCTTCACCTGTACTCGCTCATTGTCCGCTTGGAGGAAGGACGGGTCATGGGTGTAGGTTTTGTTGCAAGAGTACATGGCTTCTTGAACTCGTAATAGAGGAGGTCTGATTGCCGATGGAGACTTTGTGCATGCGTTGCCTTTCAAAATCTTGGGGTCCTGTTGCTGGTCCTTCAAGGCTTTGATAGCTTGTCTGGAGACAAGGCTCTGTCTCTGTGAGCCTTTGCCTGTTGAGCTGGCCTCTCTGTGCATCGCTGACCTGCACGTGGCCCATACTTCTAGGAACTTTATGTAAGAAAGTTCGCAAGGGTTTAGCTCCTGTATAGCACCTAGAAGGTGAGGTTTGAAGTTAAGTGTTCTGACTCAGGGAAAGCAACGGGCAAGTGATTTCTAGAACCCCGTAAGCACGGGGGAGGGTGCAGCCAGCGCACAGCTTGCCATTCCAGTTTTCTGTCTGCTTGCCCACCTGCAAGTTAACATGGTACTTCACTCTAAGAGGCCAAAGGTGGCCCTGTGCTGTTGAAAAGTCATCCAACCAGAGGCTAGGCCGGGTCACACGGGAGTGGTTCTGTCCCGTCTTGCAGTGTTTCTGTCCTCCTGCTGTCTTCACCGCTCATTTGTGACACCTCTGGAGAACAGCCTGTTCTTCTTCCTGCCCCGCTTCGGTTGGGGGGAGGTGTGCGCTTGTGCCTGGTGTGAGCACATCCCTGCAGGGACTGCCTGTGGTGGGAACATGTCTTTCGTTTGTGTGGCTGTGTCTTTGCTGATGGATGAATGGGCCTGGTTGGTGAGGGCGGCAGGGAGGTGGCATGCTCTTGGTTCTGCCCTGTGTCAGATCATTGTTATGAGCCCACTGCTGGTGTGCTCAGGGGCCCCCACTCTGCAGATAGGTGGGGTCTAAGGGTTCTCCTCCAAAGCCCTGGGAAGGGGCCTTGTTCCTATAGCTGAGCCATGGGAGTGGGTGCTCCTCATAGGCTGCCTCTGCCCTAGGAGCTGTGCCAGCCAAGCCCCCAGGCTCAGCTGGGTGACATTCCTGAAGGGACATGAAAAAAGTTATATTTTAAAAGTCAAATATTGTCTAAAACTTGTTATTAAGAAACAAAAATGCTAGTAGGTTCTTCTGAGAATCTTATTGCCTCAGGTGCACTTGGGTGGCTTAGTTGGTTAAGCGTCCAACTCTTGATTTCAGCTCAGGTCTTGATCTGAGGGTTGCGAGATTGAGCCCCACACAGAGCTCTGGGCTGGCCCATGGAGTCTGCCTGACATTCTCTCCCTCTGCCCCTACCCCTCGCCCCCCATTCACTGCATGCACGCGCTCACTCTCTCACTTGCACCTCACTCTGTTGGAGGGAAAAAACAAGAATCTTACTGCCCAGAAGGTCTGACAGCTGACCTTGCTAAGTTCTGCTTTCTGTGCGCTGAGAGTCAGACTTGTAGCTTGGTCTTTGAGGCTGGTCTCCATCAGGCGCGCTTCAGGTCTCATACTGGTCACATTCAAGAGGCCGACACCAGGGGCTGAGCCAGCTGCAGTCCCACACCTGGGCGCACACCGTCACGTGTCCAAAGGACACAGCACGTGGTCTGTGTGGATGGGTTTGACAGCTCAGTGCGTTTTGCTCCTGCTAAGCGTGATACCAGAAACTCGAGAACCCGTTTGAGCCTTGCCATGCAGGACATAGTGCTGAGCACACAGAGAGCACACAGCTCGTTGATTCTGCATGGCACTTAAATAGGTACTTAAGAGATGGATTTTAAAGATTTTATTTATTTGTCAGAGAGAGAAAGAGCATGAGCAGGGGAGCTGCAGGCAGAGGGAGAAGCAGGCCCCCCCGCTAAGCAGGGAGCCCAACGCAGGGCTCGATCCCAGGACCCTGGGATCATGACCTGAACTGAAGGCAGACGCTTCAGCGACTGAGCCACCCAGGCGCCCCAAGAGATGAATTTTAATTAGCTGTGTGGGAGGGGGTCCCATCATCTCCTTGTTACTGCTTCGGGTCTACTGATGAGCGTTTTTTCACGACCAGAGCATTTTGCTGAATGCTTGATGCTCTGGCAATTGTGTATATGGACTGACGTCTTGTCCTAGTCTAAGAAGTAAGTAGGTGAGTTGTTTTTAACAGTGCGGTGTGTGCTTTCAGGCAAGGGTACCCCGAAGGTTACTATAATTCCAAAAGTGGATGGAGCAGTCAGAGTGACCACTATGCAGATTATTACTCCGGCCAGTTCGACTACGGAGGTACGTTCAGGATTCTGCATGGCCAACCACTGGTGCGTCCCGGTGTGCAGCTGCGCTCTGTGATCATTTCTTAGGAGACTTTCCTGTTTGTTAGTCCTCGTATGTTTTTAATCTAAGAGCCGAAGTAGTTGAAAATAATCTGTGCCTGGAAATAATTACATTGCTATTTTTCATTAGGAAATTACGATTTAGTTCTAGTGTTAATGTGTCTTTATCACATTAGTAGTTTCCTTTGACTTTTTAGCAAAGCGTTGTGCGTAGTTCCAGAGTGGCCTTGTCCATATGTGACTACTTAAATTGATTAAAATAAATAAAATGGAACACCAGCTTCTGGGTCGCACCCAGTGGCCTCCTGTGGCTGGGGGCCCCCGACTTGCGTGGTGGAGACGTCAGTTGTCCCCACTGTGCCAGGTGCTGCCTGCTGGTCTTGACGTGCTCCTGCTGGGCAGTGCATGCCCGTCGGTGGCCCTGCCACTCCCTGCTGTCTGGTGCCGGGCAGGGTCCCAGGCCCACAGCCTCTCAGGCATCCCGGCACAGCCACCCCGTCTGCTTCTTCCCACAGGCCTCTCTCCTTTCTACGTTTGTACTGCTGTAGATGTAAATTATGCTCACACCTGCCAAAAGTGGGACTTCTAGTTTATAATGTTAATGTATTTTTTTTTTAATATTTTAGTTTTGGAATATTTCTTTAAAACTTTCTGGGTTATGTTAGAAGACATACGAGGGAAATTTGTAGTCACAGGATTAAGTGTTAAAAGGTCGTGACTACGAACGAAATTTTAACAAAGATGTCTTCTAGCATGTTTTTTGGTTCTTTTTAATCACGTGTGTTGAGAGAACAGCCGGTGGCCATTAGGTGTTACACGTAATAGGCGGGACACCACCTGGTCCCTCTGCCTCACAGTTAACACTCTCCAAGGTCATGCTGATTTGTGGGAGGACAGTTTGGTTCGTCTAAGAGCCTGGAGGCATTCTTCAGTCCTGGGGCGGTGTGGTTTCTCTAGCAAGGGCCAGAGGAGTGTCTTCCCTTGCCTATAGTAATCAATCACAAATCCCCTGCTTACAGACCCAGGTCGCTGGGACCGGTACCACTATGGTTCCAGATTCAGGGATCCCCGCACCTGTGACCGGAGGTATTGGTATGATGCTGAATACGATGCATACAGGAAAGAAAACTATGCTTATGGCGACAGGTTGGTACAGTGCACTTTAATAAGAAGGGTTGCTCGTAACCAGAGCTTCGCTCCTGCGTCTCTGGCCTCGGGTCTGTCATTTACCCGAGCTGCACTTGTGTTCGGGATCCTGGTGAGCAGCTAACACTGGGGTCACTGTCTGAAAGAGAAGGATGAACCAGGCCCTCCTGGCAGTTCCCACTTGGGCTGTTGGAGGGGAACTGGCCTCAGCACAGGCGCTGGAAGTCGGCTCCTCCTCTTCTTGGGTCTGGGAGAGGCGTGGCCGCACGCAGCATGAACTTGAAGGATGTTTCTCCAGATCTGAAGGCAGGGATTTGAACTTGGGCTTGGGATGTGGCCGCTCTTCCAAGGGTAGGCTCTGACTGGTCTGAGGGTCACGACTCTGGGGTGGTGACGACACGGTGGGGCCTCACTGTTGGGTAGCAAAAGGCCGTCGTCCTGGAGTCACCCACCCACACTCCCCTTTCCTCGCCTCTGTCCCCGCTTCCGCCAGGCCGGAGAGGTACGATGACCCCTGGAGGTACGACCCTCGCTTCACTGGCAGTTTTGATGACGACCCTGAGCCCCACAGGGACCCTTACGGGGAAGAGGTGGACAGGCGCAGCGTGCACAGCGAGCGCTCAGCCCAGAGCCTGCGCAGCAGCTTCAGCTCCCACTCGCATCAGGTGGGGGCCCTCTCCCCCTCCCTTCCCGCGTGACTGCACGCCCGAGCCCCCGCGTTTCCAGGAGTTGATTTTTCCCGTTTGCTCTATGTTTTCTCAGAGTCAGATTTACAGAAATCACAGTGTGACTGCTGTTCCCTATGAGGCCCCACACCCCCCCGGCTCCTTGCCTGGCCAGTATGCCTACGGCGCCTACGGCAGCAATTTCAGCAGTGCCCAGGGCTTCCCAGAGTACGGTTACCCTGCCGAAGCTGGCTGGCCTACTGCGGAGCGAGGTGTGTGTGTGTGTGTGTGTGTTTGGTTGGGGCCCTGTGCTCTCATAGGTACAAAGGGATGTCGAGGCATACTGCTGGGGCAGCCTCCCAAGCCTGGGGTGATGGAGGGAGTGGATTTCAGCTCGCATGGGAATCAGCAATGGCCTGGCCTCATCTTCTGTGCAGAATACGGGCTGCTGTGAGTCACAGAGCTTGTCACAGCGGCTGAGAGCTGCCTGGCCTGTCCATAGTGGCCACGTCAGTGTGGCTCCAAGGACCGGCTCCCTGCCAGCTTCCTGGGTGCGGCTGCACTGTGTTCCCCAGTGCTGGCCACTTGGGTAAGCAGTTTGTGTGGGGACATTCCTAATTCCCCTTGAAAAGTTCCTGTGCGTGGACTTGTCACCTGTGCCACGTTCTCAGCTCCTCTCGGAGCTGTTCCATCAAATGCTTTTTCTTAGAGAAGTGCAACAGTGTGTGTCACGTCCTGTGAAAATCTCTCTGCACTTCAGGCATCCGCCGTTGTCATCCTTGTCGGTGCCCCGTGCCCGTCACTGCCAGGAGCCAGCCTCTGAAGAGAGCTGGGGACACGGATGCTCTGGTGGGGCCTCTGAGCAGCCGGCGGCCAGACGCTGCTTCCGAGTAGCCTGTGCTCAGTGCATGGGGCTGTTTTAAAGAAGTTTTGTTTTCAGAAGAGAATAGTTCTCGTTTTTAACAATCAGAACATTCTTTTTTTTTTTTTTTTTTTAAAGATTTTATTTGACAGAGAGAGACACAGCGAGAGAGGGAACACAAGCAGGGGGAGTGGGAGAGGGAGAAGCAGGCTCCTTGTTGAGCAGGGAGCCCGATGTGGGGCTCGATCCCAGGACCCTGGGATCATGATGTGAGCCAAAGGCAGACGCTTAACGACTGAGCCACCCAGGCGCCCCTGAAACATTCTTCTGACACATACCTAAGTTCTCCTTTTTGATGGGATATTTAGTAATTACTACCTTCCAGTTGAAAGCCAGGTCATCGTAACCAGTCTAACCTAGGATTCCAGCCATATGGGTACCTTGAAAATCTGTACTGTTGATCTGGTCCAGAAGCATTTTTTTTTTTATGATTTTTATTTATTTATTTTGAGAGAGAGACACACACACACACAGCATAAGCAGAGGGAGAGGGAGAAGCAGGCTCCTCGCTGAGCCGGGAGCCCGATGTGGGGCTCGATCCCAGGACCCTGGGACCGTGACCTGAGCCGAAGGCAGACGCCCAACCATCTGAGCCACCCAGGCGCCCCTGGTCCAGAAGCATTAAAAAATGACAAGCTGGTTGTTTCTTTCTCACTTTATTTAAATGTAGCTCCATCAAGACCAACTTCTCCTGAGAAGTTCTCAGTGCCTCATGTCTGTGCCAGGTTCGGTCCTGGGGGTCAGCTCATTAAAGTGATTCCAAATCTGCCTTCGGAAGGACAGCCTGCATTGGTTGAAATTCACAGCATGGAGGTAATTGCGTGAGTAGAAATTCTGCATCGCAGGACAGCCCTCTGAATAAGTGACCTTGGAAGATGTTTTTTTCCCATGAATCTTTAGGTCATAGGTTTTTTTATCGTGCTCGGTTGTTTCTCCCCTCAGAGGTCAGGACTTTGAGTACCTGCGTCGGGTGTTACATTAGACTTCGTTTCATTTGCATATTCATTTTGTCTTTATTCGCGTTTCTGGTTTAGCAGGGAGGACCCTGCTCGTGTTCATCTCATGGCTTTTGGTCACGGGTAGAGGAGCTTCGTGATCTGGTGGCAGGTGGGGTGGGGGGCCCTGTTCTGCGGGCTTGGCAGGCCTCTTCTGTGCATGTATTAGGGCCCTGCCTCAGTTGGAGGGGAGACGTAGAGTTTGAAAATCACGGTGGTAAAGCAGGCAGGCCGGCACTCAGTGAGGGCGTGGGGGTCCAGTGGAGCCGGCAGACGCGGGCCGGCGTGGATGTGCACCTGCTCCCCGTGAGCTGCTCTCTCTCTGCCCCCCCCCCCCCCCCATTGTGCCTCAGACCTTGCTGCAGCACATGCCGGAGCAGAAGGAGCTGCGCTCGTTCCCAGGACCACTCGGCAAGTACGTGCCCTGTCCAGCAGCCCACGACGGCCGTGCGGAGGCGGCCACTGTGCCCAGCTTCGCAGATGCAGTTGCTGCTGTCCATTGAGTGTGTGTTCTTTTTTCAGAGATGACACCCATAAAGTGGATGTTATTAATTTTGCACAGAACAAAGCTACAAAATGTTTGCAGAACGAAAATTTAATTGACAAAGAGTCTGCAAGTCTCCTTTGGAGTTTCATTGTTCTCTTGTGCAGACAGAATGGGGTAGGTTTCTTGTTGGCCTCCGTCTCGCCCCCCCCCCCCCCCGGCGGACTTGGGCGGGATTTCTGTGCCAAGCTGTGGGCGGCGAGCAGCGTCCCCATCCAGGGGCTCGCTCAGCAAGTGTCTTAGCGGTGATTTCAGGGAGTGGAATTCAAGGGCGTGTGGTTGGGTCTGCCTCTGTCAGCCTGTCAGGTCATCTGTGGTCTGTCCGTCCTGCTCCTGGCCAGGTCGTGAGCAGTGGCTTGTGCCCATGGGATCTTAACGTGCTCATTTGAGGAATCCTGTTGGGGGCCTCACCCATGCCGGGACGCCTGCGGTAAGTTCCGTGTGTAGTGACGCGCTTTCTTCTCCTTCCTGCCCCCGCGGCCCCTGCAGACCGTGGTGGGAACAGACCTCGCGGAGCTTTTGTTACGAGACCACAAAACCGCGTGGCTTCCTGGGAAGTCACCCAACGAGGCCAACCTGATTGATTTCACTAACGAGGCCGTGGAGCAAGTGGAGGAAGAGGAGTCCGGGGAGGCCCAGCTCTCATTTCTCACTGACAGCCAGGCAGCCGGCAGCAGTGCCCTTGAAAGGGAGACCGAGAGGTTCCGGGAGCTGTTGCTATACGGCCGCAAGAAGGTGAGGCCCCGGGCGGGCCCTGGCGTGCACGGTCCTGCTCTTAGGCGCGGTGGCACCTTAGCCCGGCACCACGGGCTCGTTCGGTGAAGAACATCTGGTGTCCGGAGTGTCTGCTCCCGGTAGCAGAGCCCTCTTCCAGGGGTCGCCAGCGTCGGAGACTTGCCTGTGCTTGGCCGCACCCCTGCTGCGTATACTTCTCAGGGACAGACCCGTGCGCGGGACAGAAAGCCAGCTGTCCTCACGCAGTTAGGCGTGCGTTCACTGTCTCTTCAGCGGGGTGTGCGCTGGGTGGGTGCCAAGCCCTGCAGGCCACAGAGCGCACGTGTGCTGGGGAAGCTCCCCGGGACTGTGCAGACCCAGGGATGGCCATGCCTGCGCTCTGGCGGCTGGGCTCTCACGGGCCCAGAGTTCTTAGTACTTTGATGTCGTGATGTGTTCGGAAAGCTCGTATTTGGTAAATAAACAATCCTCGTGTGGACGTCGTAGGACGGATCGGAACTGTAGAATCTGTCAGGTTTGGTTATCGTTTCCTCTACCGTGACACATCCATCTCCTTGAAGAGGCTGTCGTCTTGACTGCTACCCCAGATGATTCTGGACGCAGGGGAGGCCGCATTAGTAAAGGCTCTGTCTGTGTTGAGATGGTGTTCATGGAGGCCTTGTGTGTCGTTCTGGAACTGGGGATGCTTGCCAGTAGCGTTGCTCATAGTGGAAGGGACAGTCCGAGGTGGCAGGACTGCTGCTCGCTCGTCCTCGTTCCTCATCTGTGTGCTCCTTCCCTGTGCTGGCTGCTTGCTAGCAGAGAACAAAGCAACAAAGCCTTCGCAGACCCACTGCCACAGGGACTTTGCAACTAGGGCAGATTGGGAGAAGCGGGCTTCTCCTTCTTGTCTGAACCGGGCGCGTGTGTTGGCAGGTCTGTGACTCATACCTTCCTTCATGTGCACTCTGGCCCCTCTCCCCCGCCCCCGCCCCCACCCCCGTGTAACGACACACGGGCCGTTGCTTCTGCTCACGTATGTCACTGAAGTTGTTCTGATAACTCAGGTAACCACTAAAATGCTTTGCAGGATGCTTTAGAGTCTGCCATGAAAAATGCCTTGTGGGGTCACGCTCTGTTACTTGCAAGTAAGATGGACAGCCGGACACACGCCCGCGTCATGACCAGGTAGAGAATCTTACTGTGTAGACTGTTTCTGGGCACGTCCTGCTGGCCCAGTTGCGCTGCCTGGGCAGCTCTTGGAAGCACAGTGACCTGCAGCCCTTGTCACAGAAAGCTGGGGCGTGTTCTCTGCACCATGCTGCTGTCACACCGGCATGGGCTTGCTGGGCCCTCTTCCCTGTGGTTGGACTGCTGAGGGCTTTGTAAACATTTTTTTAACTGCAGAGTTTTCTATGCTCTGTGAAACCATCACGAATTCCTTAGTCTTTATTTCCTTTATTCTTTTGTTCAAATACTGGGCTTTGTGCACTTTGCCTGGGTCAGGCACCTGACGGTCATCAAAGGGCCAAGATGAGACCGGGCTTGTTTCTGCTTGTCTTTTAAATAGGGCTGACTTAGCTCTTTCTCTCTTCGTATCTGCCTAGGTTCGCCAACAGTCTTCCAATCAACGACCCTTTGCAGACAGTGTACCAGCTGATGTCGGGGCGGATGCCTGCTGCGTCCACGGTCAGTGTGCAGGGGCTCTCCCCAGGGTCCCCGTGGTCCCGCTCCCTGTCCGGGCTTGATCCTGTGACAGATGGCCTCCTGGGCCGCAAGGTCTGCACTTTCTCTCGTTCCAGCTTCTGCGTTGTGCTCTGCGAACTCACCTGTGACGAGATGAAAGTGATGCTCTCTTCCAAGCATAAGGGTTTATTTTGTTTTGCTTTTTTCTGACCCCAGTGTTGCGGAGATGAGAAGTGGGGAGACTGGAGGCCACATCTTGCTATGGTTTTGTCCAACCTGAGCAGCAACGTGGATGTGGAGTCCAGGGCGATGGCCACCATGGGTGACACTCTGGGTAGGCCGGGTGCAGGTGCGGGCATGGAGGTGGGGGCACCCAGCACACCTGGGCATGAGAGCCGCTGTCAGGGTGTGGAGGGCCACGGGGCTTCTCCATTTGTATGGCCTCTCTGGTGTTTGCTGTCCACGTGTTAAGATTTCTGGTAGAACTTGCAGTCACTGAGTCTTGGTCTGCTTTATGTCTCCTCAGCTTCAAAAGGTCTCTTAGATGCCGCACACTTTTGCTACCTCATGGCCCAGGTCGGGTTGGGGGTTTACACAAAGAAAACCACAAAACTCGTCTTAATTGGATCGAACCACAGGTGAGGAACGTCAGGGTATTTGTTTTTCTTTAGAAAGGAAGGATCTCTCCATCAGTTAACCCAGAAATGGCGCGTGTGCACCCGGCGGCAACAGCCTCCCATCTCGATCGCGAGGTGTTGATCACATGGCGTGATGTGCTTCTGGGTGCCTTGCTCAAGGATTAAAATTCTTTCCTCAACAGTTTGCCGTTTTCAAAGTTTGCGACCAATGAAGCTATTCAGAGGACAGAAGCCTATGAATATGCCCAGTCTCTTGGGGCACAGACCTGCTCCTTCCCCAATTTCCAGGTAAGCTGGAGCCACGCTGGTCCGTGGTTTTTACGAGTGGGGTGGTCAGTGCTAGCAAGTCTTTGGTTGTTGAGGGCTTTTGAGCTCTTACACAAAAAGTGATAGTGTTTTTTGGAAATCTTAGGGAGACATCTGTAATGCTTGAGAAGGAAGCTCTATTGAATTGAGGATTTCATTTGCATTTAAAATGTTTCTTGAGCGTATGGTTTCCAGTAGTTTCTGTCCACGGTTTTTAGTGTCTCAGGCAGAGTGTTACCTGGTCTGGGGGCGTGTGGTGTAAACATTGTGTAGCGCAGTGTTAGTGGGGACAGCTGTCCTGCCATGCTGGCTGGCCCGGGCACTCGTGGTGACAAGCCCCTCGTGACCAGCCTAGTAAGTGTGTTGAACAGGAAAAGTGAGTTTCTAAGAAGCTTGGTTCCAACTTTCATCTAAAAGCCCTCTGGGGTCGGAGCTCAGTGCTGTGGGGGGGGCTGGGGGCACACGTGAGGCACACAAGGTGTCGGAGGAGCTCCAGCTTGGGGGGCTGTCGGGTGACGCGGGGGCTCTGGAGGCGTGCTGGGACGACTGTGCTGTGCTCCCTTGTCCCAGGTGTTCAAGTTTATCTACTCCTGCCGCCTGGCTGAAATGGGGCTGGCCACACAGGCCTTCCACTACTGCGAGGTGATTGCCAAGAGCATCCTGCTGCAGCCGCACAAGCACTCACCCGTGCTCATCAGCCAGCTGGTTCAGGTAACGTCGGCTTGAATGTGCTTCCAGCAGCATTTACCCCGTGGGCGAGTCAGTATCACTGGACTTGGGGACTGACCTGTGACCGTGTAGACACTCGGGGCTTCCTTCTTCAACAGCTTAGAAATTCAGGTGTTCTTGGGCAGGTATTGGGTGTTTTGCGTGTTAGCTTAGGAAGTTTTCAGAGACCTTACCCCACTACGGAAGCTGGGCCATAAGCTTTGAAGGAAGAAGGACCCCATCTCCAGGAAACTCACTGTGGAGCGGTTGAATCTAGCGGTTAACAGCATGAGCTTCCGGAGTCCAGCAGCCTGGGTTGGGGTCCGTGCTGTTCCAGTGCCAGCCTCAGTTTCTTGCTCTGTAAAACAGACACCGCGCGAGCAGCCTGCAGGAGTGAGTGAGGCGCAAACAAGACAGGGCCGGCCGGCGCCCAGGGTGCGAGGGTGCCGCTCTTCCCCTCCCCCGAGGGGCTTCATTCTAGGAAACGCGCTCGCATGATAACCTGAGAAAGCGTTACTGTGGGAAGTTTCAGACGTCTAAGGAAATAAAATAATTAGCAAGTCCTCCTTCCCGCAGCTTCAGGAGCTGTTGAGCTAAGGCCACCTGGTTTCATCGTACCGCCATCCTGCACTGTCCCCACACCCCCCCACCGCCCATCAGAGTGTGTGTGGTTCTGGGTCCATTCAGCATTTTGATCAGTAAAGCCAAGTCTGTGTAGTCGATGACGGGGGCAGCAAAGTCGGCTCCGGGGGGCCCAGGTGCTGGCGGCCTCTGTGCACACGGGCTGCTGGGCTCGCTAGAGCGAATTCTAGGTCCCACGCACCCTTTCCAATGACTCGGCAGTACGTGCGAGGTTTCAGGGCAGGTCACCACACGCTTCAGAAACCCTATGTGATGGGAACTATCTCACTGGGCCCTGAAGATGCTTTTTGTTCCAGATGACGGTAGGTTTCAAAAACACGGTCTTCCTTGTCATGCCAGGTAGTAACAGGGCCCTTTCCTCCCTGTGTGTGTCCAGATCGCGTCCCAGCTGCGGCTCTTCGACCCGCAGCTGAGAGAGAAGCCGGAGGAGGAGGCCTTTGTTGAGCCCGCCTGGTTGGTCCAGCTGCAGTGTGTGGACAAGCAGGTCAAGGTGTGAAGTGTGCCCTCAGTCTCAGGGGACAGCATGTCAGAGACATGCTGACAGGTGTGGTTCACGCCCCCGTCGTTTTCACACCGAGCATGTTCGGTGTGAACGGTACGATTTTAGGGGTGTGCACGCTGGTCAGAGCACTCACGCTCCTCCTGAAGCCCGGACACAGTGAGCGGGTCGGCGGGGCCAGGCGGCGCCATGTCGGGCTCTTAGAAATGCCTGCTATTTCTCTCCGTCAGGAGGGCGCCACGGCATGGAGTCGGGACGGGACCTTCCCCCAGCGCTGTCCCAGCACCCCGAGCTCGGAGGCGGGGCAGTGCGACGGGCCAGCGCCCACCCAGCCCGGGGGCCCGGGCACCGGCAATCCGCTGCTGGCACCGCCTGGGCCCAGTGCTGAGCACTTGGGCCAGGGGGTGCGGCTGCTGCCTTCAGGTGAGCCCCGTGCAGCTGGAGAAGCAGCAGGCCTCCCCACCTTCCCCTCGCAGCCACTGCTTCCGAACGTGGGACATCGCCGTTCTGCCTGCGGGAGAGCGGAGGGGACGGGTCCTCCCAGCACTCAGCCTTCCCTCTCCCCATGCTTGCTCCCTCGGTGAGCCTGTCGGGTCTCACGGCCTTAACCGTTCGTCTGAGTGGGTGGGTGGCCTGCTGAGCCCTGGAGGGGGAGGAGGGGGGCGGGGAGGGTGCAGCGAACACCGAACTCTCAGGCCGCTGCTCCCCAGGCTGTGTTGGGGTCTCGCTGGGGGTCAGGGTCCAGGCCACACATGACATTTAATGATGTCCTCCCCTTGTCCCTAAAAAGTGCATGTTCTGCTTTTCCCCAAACTATCAATGCCCTGGCATCGTCAGCACTCTCTGCTTTGATGATTGGTTCTCTTATCCCGTAACGAAAGAAACGTGGCCACACGAAGGGACACGTGATAAACTGTTGAGGGACCGCCACTTAGCTTCTTCACGTGCCCGGAGTTAGCGCCAGTACCTCAGGCTTCTGTTCTTCGCTCTCTTGGTGCAGCTCCGCCGGCCCGCCCCGACAGCCAGCCGGCCCTCCCCGCCAGGGTGCCATTGTTCCCGGTGCCCCCACCCCCAGGCCCTGTTGAGCTGGGGCCTGGCTGTGGATCCCCAGGGGCTGCCCTTGGCTTTCCAGAGCCCTCTGGGCCTGACCCTGCAGCTCCGTACGCGGGGCCTGCCCTGCCACCTGGTGCACCATCTCTACAGGAAAGTGAGCACACGCCCCAGGAGGCCAGGAGCCAGGACCCAGGTAGGCCTGCTGCAGTGCCGTTCTGAGAGCAGAGCTCTGTTGGGTTTCGTGTTGAAGGAGGCGATTGGTGGAAGAGCCTTCAGTCATTTGAACTTGAGACGGGTTCTGTTCGTCGGTGTATACAAAGCGTTCTGGAAGCCGTAGGCTGGAGGGCTCGTTGATATCACTGCTGCTTTCTTCCGGGACTCAGCTGCGTGTCGGCATGTGGAGCGCGAGTGGGTGTCCGGGTGTGGCGGGCTGGCCGTGAGGTGTGCCCGTCCGCAGTCCCTCGTGGGGCTTCTCATGCCTGTTGTGTGCCGGTCCGGCTCTGTGCCCTTGAACAAAGCCAGACGTACACCCAGCCGGACTCTGAGCACCGCGGTGGCCCTGTGAGAAGCTGCACTGTGTCGCGAGCGCGTCATGCCAGTTCCTGTCGTGTGTTGGCGACACGGAGACCGCAGTGGCCTCTCTTCTGTTGACAGGGGCGATGGCACCGGAGGCGCTTGGGAGAAACTCGCTTCTGGAGCTGAGAGAAGAGGGTTTTGGTGGAAATTTTGCTCATCTGGTACTCTCCCACTTTTTCCCCCCAAGCTCTTTGTTTTCCATAAGTTGCGTTAATTAGCCCGAACTTGTCGTTCTCCAGTTGTAGTAAGAGGAGAACAGTGAAAACCACGAAATTGTCTTTTAAGCTGCTCTTCAGCAGGAGAGCACGCGTGAGGTGTAGTGCAGACCTGGCAGCGAGAGGGGTCGGTGCAAAGCACTGATGGGGGGGGAAGAGCGCTTCGAGGTGCAGACAGTCCCCTCCTGGGAGGCCGTGTTGCTGATGGCGACTTGTCCGGCACAGAGAGGCTTCCCCAGTCCTGCAGCCGTCTCTCTGCAGCAGGACCCCTGAAACTTCACTGCTCCTCTTGAAGTCCTCATTGCCATTCGCACAGGTGTCTGCTAGAAAGAGCACCTCCCTCTGTTGCTGTCCCGGGGAGGGACATGTGCTTTTCTGTGCAGGGCGTCCCGAAGCCTTCTTGACAAACTGGGCCTTCGTGGGCACGCCATCATAGGCCCTTGCTGTACCTTAGACTCCGTTAGGCGTTCTCCCACGACGATACTTTATTCTCATGTAAAATGAGAGTTTATGGAAAACAGGGTTTACGCTCAGCGATAAGTATTTTGGAAAAAAAACAAGTCTGTGTTTTAAAACGCCCCCTCCCCTTCTGTGCCCAGCGTCACCTTGGTGCACTCATGTACACCCCTTCTTCTAGCCCCGTGGTGCCCAGTGGACCCCACCCCCCCGTGTGGAGTCCTGCCGTGCGCCCTGATTCGGTTGCTTGTGAGAGCAGGCCGGAAGCAGGGGCAGCTGTCCCCCAGCCCGCTTCGCTCTGCTCGCGTCACTCACCAATGTCTTGAAGGCTCCTGGGGAGGTGCCGTGGCGAGCCTGCCCCCATGTTGCCTTGGGACAGGGCTCCTCCAGGATGTCGCAGGGCTCTGAGGGCCCCCCGGGTTGGGAGCATGCCAGCTCCAGTTCCATGCAGCCGCCAACAGCCGCTCCTGAAGTGAAGAGACCTGCGCCAGCTGCCAGGAGAGAGGCCAAGGAGCCCAAGAAGGTGATGCACGGCCCAGCTCCAGCAGGGTGGGGGCCCAGGGCCCGTGGAGGGGGTGCAGCTCCCACAGACAGCTTTCCTCCTACACCGGCGGCGGGGCAAAGGCATTCCGAGTGTCCTAAGCATCCAGTGGAGCGTGCAGAGCTTCATGAGCGTTCAGGTGTCCGTGTCCCCATATAACCACCAGCCAGAGCATAGTTGGAGCGGGACCAGGAGGCCGCGTGTGTCCATGGCCTGTCAGAACCCATCCCTAGAGGGTGGCCTCTTCTGACTTTGGGACCTGTCCCAGAACTTCTTACAAAGGGGGTAAATCTTTAAAAACCATTGTGTCATAGCATCTGTTGTATGCAGATGCTACAATTTTATTTATCCTTTTTTTCTCAGTAGCGGATATTGGCCTTTTTTTCAGTTTGGGGTTGTTCTGTAAAAGCCATATGTGTGTTCTTCTCTGTCTTTTGTTGGTGAAGGCACTTGTTTCTCATGGGACGTGCCTAGGGCCCAGGACAGCTGTGCGTCCGGTGTGCGAAGGTGCCACCAGTTTTCCTGGGTGGTTGTGCCAGGTGACCTCCTCCAGCAGAGCCAGAGAGGCCCAGTCATTCCTCGTCACTGGCCTGGAGGTCCCTGTCCCCGCACACACAGGGTCGGGCCTCTCCACGGCAGCCTCTCGGCGGGGGTTCGTGGCCCTTCCTGGTGTCGCTTTGCTTCACAAGCTAGTGCGCCAAGCACCTTTCTCGTGTACCCGTTACCACCTGTGTGTCTTCCTGTGTGGTGCTGGCTTGCGTCTTCTCCCACTTGAATGTTGTGCCACACGTCCTCTGTGAAATGTGTGCTTCCCCAGTGTCTTCTTCCCCCAGTCTGCGGACTGCCTTTTTGCTCTCTTAATGTTAGTTTATGTAGGACGTGTTCTTAATTTTCATACAGTTTGGTGTATCAAATTTTATTTAACCGTTAGTGTCTTTTTTTTAAGATTTTATTTATTTATTTGACAGAGAGAGGGAGAGAGTGTGAGAGAGAGAGCACAAGCAGGGGGAGCAGGAGAGGGAGATGCAGGCTCCCCAACGAGCAGAGAGCCCCACACCAGGCTCCCTCCGAGAACCCTGGGATCATGGACCGGAGCTGAAGGCAGACGCTTAACGACTGAGCCACCCAGGCGCCCTGCGTCTTTTCTTTTTTAAAGACTTATCCATTCATTTTAGAGAGAGAGTGAGCAAGCATGGGGTGGGGGAGGAGCGCAGAGGGAAAGGGGCACCCAAGCAGATTCCCCACAGAGCCCGACGTGGGGCTCGATCCCATGACCCCGAGATCACAACCTGAGCCGAAACCAAGATTCGCTTAAGCGACTGAGACACCCAGGCGCCCCTTAATGATGAACATCGTAAGGAGACACAAATTTAATTCAGAGTGTGTGTGAGCCTGAGCCGGAATAGGACACGCTGACCGGCCGTGAGCGTGCAGACCTGTGTCACCCTCCGCTGGGGAACTCAGGGTGGCGGGTTTGAGAGCACACGCACCTGCTGCTTCCTCGTTGGTCTGTGTTTTAGTTGAAGTATGGCCTTCTGGGATTGAAGTGAACGTCCCTGACACCTAACTGCTCCCAGTAGAGGACACGGGGCGGGGGGCTGTGTTTGAGGGGGGCCCATGAGGACATTCCGAGTCTGTTGGCCACTGCTCAGTCCCGGAGAACGCCAGAGGCTTCCATTCGTTGCCATTTAGACGGGAAAAGCTCCAAAAGGCACACTGTTCAGATGTTTTAATTGTAAAATACACATACCATAAAACTTACCATTTTAGCCATTTTTAAGGGCACGGTTTTGTGGCGTTCGACGCACGCTGCTCTGTAGCCGCCCTCTCCGCCCTCCTCCGGGACCTGTCTTCTCAGACTGGCCCTCAGTCCCCATTGAACACCATCCCTTCCCGCTCCCGCTTCTGTGGGCCTGACTCCTCTGGGTCCTCCGGGAGTGGATCCTCAGGGTCTGTCTTTCTGTGCCGGGCTCACCTCACCCAGCACCGTGTCCTCAAGGTGGCTCTGCTGGTTTTTACATTTAGAGTAGTGAATCCTGGTTCTCTCGTTGGCTTCCTGGGAAAAAAAGGACCGAAGCTTACTTGCCAGACGACAAGAACAAATCGGTGAGTGTCATGGAGGGCGGGCCCTGAGGGGCGTGCCGGCTCCTGTGCACGGTGGTCGCCGAGCGGGCCAGGGTCTCGTCTCCCGGAGGCTGCCGTGTCGGGAGGAAGCAGGTGCTGCTTCTGCTCAGCTCTGCCTCCTGACGTCTTCCGTTACTTTTCACAATCGTGGCAGATCGTCTGGGATGAAAAGAAGAACCGATGGGTGGATGTAAATGAGCCAGAGGAGGAGGTAAGTCAGAATTCCTCGCGCTTCCCTGGGCCCTGGCTCCCCATGCCGTCTCGGCGGCTTCGGGTCCGCAGGAGGGTCTCTGAGCCGCTTTCCCTCCGCAGAAGAAGGCTCCACCCCCACCACCAACCTCGCTCCCCAAGGCTCCGCTCGCTGCACCCCCCGGTCCTGGAGGGCCCCCGAGGGCCGCTGTGAACATGTTTTCTAGGAAAGCAGGTAACAAAGTCAAGCCGGAGATCAGAGTTGGTGTGAGAACTTGCTTGTTCTCCAGAGATACCAGAGCTTAGGGACCGTAAGTATATGGGTCAGATGGCGGTCCGTCTGTCTGCAGAGGGCATCCTGGTTCTCTGTGGGCGAGTCCGCAGGGAGAGCTCCCCTTCCCTAGAGCGTGAGAGCCCTGCTCAGCAGCCCCCGAGCTGGTAGCTTCGAAGTGCTGGGCGGGCACCTCCCCCGGGTGGCAGCCGGGCTGTGCTGTGTGGAAAGTCGCGTCCCCGCATGCTCTTCCCGCTCGGGGAAGGGGGGGCCCCGGGGAGCGGGGTCATGTGGTGCACTGACCTGAATCTGCCGCTTCTCCCGGCCCAGCTGGAGCCAGAGCACGCTACGTGGATGTTTTAAACCCGGGGGGGCCCCAGCGGAGTGAACCAGCTCTTGCTCCTGCTGAGTTTTTTGCTCCTCTTGCCCCACTCCCGATTCCTGCTCACTTGTTCGGACCAAACCCAGGTAGGCACTACGGGACCTTCTGACCTCTGACCCCTTTTCTGAGAGCCTCCGGCTTTCATCTCCCATAGGAAGAGTGACCCGGCCGATGTGCGGGGAGCCTGGGTTCATCTGCTCGTTCACAGGCTGCTTCCCCTGTCCCCCACGAGTGGGGCTGTGGGAAGTGTAGGGCCAGCAGTGTTTTAGATGGAATGACAGCTTCCCGCACTGTGCCCTTCACAGACGCAGAGGAAGCCCCACCTGCAGAGGGGGCCAGCAGGGAAGGGCAGGCGCCTGCAGGGGGTCCAGCCAACCTAGAGCCGGCCTCGGAGCCCCAGGTGAGCGGGGACACAGGACAGGCAGGAGGTCGGTGAGGGTTTGCCCCGCACCCTGCCCAGGAAAGGTGGCCCCGACCTTTGCATCAGGCCCGCCGTGCACCCAGGGGCCGAGTCTGGGTCTGTCGGAAGTCTCTCTCCCTTGAACAGAGGTCCTCGAGAGAAGCAGAGTATAACCATGTGCACGTGGTTACTGGAATCCGTGTCATAGAGATGTTTTTTAATTTTGGGAACTTGCACGTGAAATAGGATCATTCAGAGTCTGGTGTCTGAGGTGGACACAGTGGATTTTGCAAGCCTGGTTCCCCATTTAATTTAATGAGCTGCTTAACACGTGAGGGGTTACGTAACTCCTCAAAGCCTGTTTCCTGCTCGAAGATGGGGTGATAATGCCATCGCAGGGCCCAGGGTCCGCGTTCCCTAGAGTTGGGCCGTCCGTCCGCAGTGGAGCCCGTGGGCCCTGCAGCTGTTCAGAGGGATGCTTTACACCGAGCGGAGCGCCTCGGCGCCAGGGCCAGAGGGGGGCCGTGCCGTTCCGCCCAGTGAGGAGGACTGCATGTCTTCTTCCTCTGATAGGCGTTCGGCTCCTCGGCGTCGCTCCCCGGCCCTGAGCTCCCACCCACCCGTGAGGACAGCTCCCAGGGAGGAGAGGTAAGGCGCTCCCCGTAGGAGAGGACCTTCCCCGAAGCCAGACCCGGCACTTCACTCGTGTGTATTGTCCAAGTGGCTTCTTCTTTTAAAAGCGAGTGTTGACGAGTCGGAAAAGGCGGTTTAGCAGCTTTTTAGAACCTGCAAGGTGTCGTGTTCTCGCACAACAGACGGTCCCAGTTGTCTGTGCAGAGTTGCCCGGGAGCCCCACGTCGAGCAGAGCTGGAGCACACTCGCCCCAGGCTCCGCTCACACAGCAGGGCTGCCGAAGGCCCCCAGCTAGGGGCGTGTTCTCCATAAAAACTGTCCACGAAAGTAGGCGTTTTAAGCTAACCCTGGCTTTTCTCCCATTTGGACTGTACTGATTCTAACGGCGTCATGAAGCTCTCTGGGGTTAAACTGACTGCTTGGAGCAGCAACATGCATGTTGATTTTTTATTTGTCTGTGTTTTGTGTGTGTTCTTGCTGTTTTGTAGCTTTCACGCTGTAGTTCAATGAGTTCATTATCACGTGAAGTAAGCCAGCATTTTTATCAGGTACCTGTGGCTGGCGGTTCTCACTGAACACGAGTTGAACTGGGTCGCCTTTGTGTTCCCTCTGAGAGCGCTGTGCTGGCTGGCCGCCGTGCCCTTGTCGCTAACGCGCCCCACTGCCTCCCCGTCCGCTGCACGTCAGACGATGCAGTGTTCCTTTCTCCCAGGGCCCTCGGGGAGTCGGGAGCCGTCCAGAGGCACTGACAAGCATTTGGACCCCAAAATGGTCCTAGTGAATGATTGCAGTCTTGTAATTGTGTTCTTTCTGGATTGGTTTTTCCACATGGCCGGCCTCTGGCGTAGGCTCGCCGTGTGTGAGTGGGTCTCAGAAGCCCGCCGGGGGCAGGAGGGACTTTGAGCGCGAGACAGCGTCTCGTGGGCCAGGCCGAGGGCGGCGGGAAGCTGTCCTTTGGCCAGTCTGGGCGGGAGATAAAGGAATGCCTCATCTTTTCTGTGTATCGTGGAACAACGCATTTCCACTGGCTCAATAGAAGGCTTCGTGTGACCTTTTTATTTGCATACTAAAACACTGGATTTGATAGCTGGATACCGGAGGTCTGAAGTAATCAAAAATGTTTACTAACTGCTTAAAGTCGACGCTAATGGGACGTCTTGGTGCCGTGCACTCCTCGTTCCCGCATGTTCTGGTTTTAAGGCATTTCTCTCTGCATGCTGCTTTATGTCTTAACCATTTTCCCGTGAACCTGACGTAATTAAATCCAGTGTTGCGAGAAGTGTCTTCGACCTGCTTCGGTGGCTTACTTAGAGCACTGTAAACGGTCCCCCAGGAGTAGTGTCTGTGTTCACGAAGGGAGTAAACTGCTGTCACGGCACTGTGTTGACACGGGCTCTCTGTGGTTCTCAGGCTTCCAGTGACCACCCCCCTGCAGGGCCCGCTCCCGGGGCAGCCGTGCCCTTCTGCAGCCCTGCTCAGTTTGCACAGGTCAGTGCTCTCCTGTCCCCCAGCCCGTGCTGCGACCCACCGCGCCCGTGCCCCTTCTCCCTGGTCTGCCCCTCCCCTGCTCCTGGCCGAGCGGGGGCTCCTGCACTTTCCTGCTGACACACTGCGCCGTGGGTCTGGGTCTGACTCCCACGTGCTGGCCTTGGCCGCCCTTCACCTGCCAGCCCATGTCCTGCAGTTGGGGAATGTTCTTGAATGTTCCCTTGTGGTTCTCTCGCTCTGCCTTCTCCCTCTTCCATTCCCAGTTCTTGCCTGTAGTGTACAGACTGGCTGCCAGTTTGGGGGGAGCCGAGGAGTGGGGAGGGGTCGTCCTGGCATTCAGGATAGAAACTCTCACCTGAGCCCAGGTGTCCTGGTGCGGCCCCTGCCCTCACTGCCTGGGGTCGCCAGACCTGCTCCCTCGGCACCTCGCCACCCCGACCTCAGGGCGACCACGTCCCACTCGAGTTACAACCTGGCCGCCGCGCATCTGCTTTTCTGCTCCAAGATTTTTTTTTTCTTGTCCTGTTACCTCCATCTTGTAGCCTGTGCTGTACACGCATTCTTTGATGTTCGTTCCCACTAGGATTTGCAAGGGGGCAGAGGTAAACGCCCATGTGCTGCCCACGGGTTCTCCTGGGGCGGCTGCCGGCATCGGCCTCCCCTCCCACCACCCGACAAAACCGCAGACACCTTTAAAGAGACCGCCCGATTTGGTCCCCACCTGGTCGGTTACCGGCGGCTGCCCGTGGGTCGGTGTAGACGGTCCCGCACACCCGAGCCTCGCAGGTGTTCCCGGGATGCTGCCGGCCTCGGAGGCTGGGCGCGTGGAAGTCAGCGCTCTTCCTTGTCTTTCCAGGTCTCGGCCCCCTCGGGAGGCGCAAGGATGGGGAGGATTGGGCAGAGAAAATACCCGGCGTTGAGCTAGAAGGGTCCGCGTCCCGGAGTGCAGCATCTGGAACCCTGAAATCATTATTATGCTCCCCCAAGAGCTCCGACGGGTCACCTGCAACATCCCCGTGTTCCCGAGTGGGCACAGGAGTGACCCCCACCTGTTCTCCCCCCCCCCCCCCCCCCCGTCTGTGAAGGGCGGCCAGGGCCAGGTGCACAGCTCCTGTACGAGGCTGCCCCAGACGGGGAGCTCTCTGCTCCTTCGTTCACCCAACAGTGATTTAAGGGTAAAACAGTCTCAGTTGTGGAAGAGCGTTGTGCTGCGCGAGGCTGGAGGCATCTTGGCTGCAGGAAAGACTTTGCTCTTGAGGAACCCAGGTGTCTCTGCAAACCTAACCGTTCCTTATGCGTGCCCCCCCCCCCCCACCAAGGGTTCTTTAAAACGCTGAGCGAAGAGCGAGCCTTGGGGCCAAGAGAGGCCCCACTGCCTGCCTGGCGGCCCTGGGAGGTCCTTTCTGCGTCAGAGTCCTCAAGGAACTGTGGACTCGGTTTAGCAAGAATTCGGTTAGCTTTTGAGAGAGGCCTGAGTCACTGAAGTGCATCTCTGTCCGGTAGCAGAGACATCTCCAGCTGCTTCTTTGTGTCCCATGCGACCCAGGGGCCTGGCTTTGCCTGTCCACGAGAGGCGGTCCTGCCTCTGACAGCTGCGTCCCATACGGGACTGGTCCCCATGGATCCACCAGTACTAAAACTGTCACTGTAACAGATTGGATTTGGGTTTTTCCAGGCTGTGAATAGCCTGATCAGACTCCTCGTCAGAGAACCGTGAGGGGCTGCCACGACCTTTGTGTGATCATCGACCCTGTGCTCGGTCGTGACTGGTCTTCACGGCGCCATCCACTTGCCTTGCTTTCTCTCGCCTGACGTCCTCTCGGGTCGCTGACATCTTGAAGAGAGGGCGGAGACGACTTTGTTGACACGTGCTCCGAGTCTGAGGCCCCGCCTCCGTTTTCCCACACCAGATCTTCCGCAGGTCGTGTGCCGACCACCAGCCACCTGAAACCACAAAGGGAGAGCCCTCCCCCCGGACTCCAAGCTTTACGGCTCCATCGACTGTTCTGAAAATTACTCACATTCTTGTTAGCTCTGAAGAAACTGCAGAAAAGATTTAAATATTTCTAAGAATCATTAGAAAATAATTTCTGTAGGTTCTGCTGGGGAACGTAGTTTGGTATTTTAAATCTAAGTGCAGAAATGGTATAACTGTGGAATCCGCGCAGGCCTCCCGTTTCCCTGGGGCCCTGGGTCATCTAGGAAGGGTCACCCACGTGCACGTCTGGGTACATTACTCCTGTCACTTTGAGAGGGGCCGGGGCGGTTGACCGGGCAGCAGCCTCTGTGTCCCTTGGTCCAAACTCAGTGGGGTCCTGGGACCCCAGACCCTCCGGGCACCCCCCAGCTTCCTCCACCTGGCCTGCCCACCGTTGCCTGCGCCGACTGCCAGCGACTTTTGATTCAAGAAGCTCCCTCCCAGGCCAGGCGGGAGCTGCTATTTTTCCTAGATGCAAATTGTTACACTGCAAATTGGTAAATAAAGTATTTTGCGCTCGCAAGCGCCCTCATCTGTTTCCTTTTGTCTGTGGGTCACCAGGGGTGGTGTGGGGGGATGGGACAAGGCCCCTGCCTGCGGGTGCGGGCAGGAGGGGGGTCTGCTGGGGAACCCACGCCCACACCCACCCCCCCCCCCCCGCCTTGGCAGCAAGTGAGGTGCGTCCCTTGGGCAGGCCCGGTGTGGCCCCCCCACCCCTGGAGCCTGGGGAGCCGCAGGGTGGGGGAGGGGCGGCGCTGGCGGGCGCGCTGGGTCCTCCGGCCGCTAGGGGCCGCTGCGGGGGCCGAGCCCGGGATGCCGCCGACGCCCGTTGCCGGGGAGCGGCGGCCGGGCTCGCAGGGCCGGGGAGCCGGCGGCGCAGAGAGGTGGGCGCGGGGCGACCCCGGGCAGGGGTGCGGGTCCGGGGCGCGGGGTGACCCCTGGGCGGGGATGCGGGGCGCGGGGTGACCCCTGGGCGGGGCGGGGGCGCGGATCCAGGGCGCGGGGCGACCCCTGGGCGGGGCGGGGGTGCGGGTCCGGAGCGCGGGGCGACCCCTGGGCGGGGCGGGGCGGCGATGCGGATCTGGGGCGCAGGGTGACGCCTGGGCGGGGGTGCGGGGCGCGGGTCCGAAGCGCGGGGCGACCCCTCGGCGGGGCGGGGGCGCGTATCCGGGGCGCGGAGTGACCCCTGGGCGGGGGCGCGAGTCCGAAGCGCGGGGCGACCCTGGACGGGGCGGGGGCGCGGGTCCAGGGCGTGGGGGTGACCCCCGGGCGGGGACAGGAGCAGGAGTCCGGGGTTCAAGTTGACCCTTGGGCGGGGGCGGGGTCCGACTGCGCTGCGGTCGTTGCCCTGGGGACCCCGCGGTGGC
This sequence comes from Zalophus californianus, assembly GCF_009762305.2. Classification (NCBI taxonomy): domain Eukaryota; kingdom Metazoa; phylum Chordata; class Mammalia; order Carnivora; family Otariidae; genus Zalophus; species Zalophus californianus. The sequence goes on from NC_045607.1 coordinate 1,305,552, forward strand.
CTCACTGGCTCCCAGGTTCTGAGCCTGGGGCCTTTGGTGGCGGTGGCGGCTTGGCCTCCAACCTGCAGAGGGTACCTCTCTTGGGGCGGGGTCTGCCGGAGGAGCGATGGGGGTGGGCACGCAGGTGAGTGAGGGCGCAGGAACCCCCCCATCCCCATCGGAGGCTACGGGCACTGGCCTTGACCTTGGGGTTATGGTTCTCCCCTGGTCACCCTTAGCACCCCACGGAGCGGCAGGCCGGTCGGCGTGGTGGCTTCCCATCCTGAGAGAGCCGCTTGCACCCACCTCCCAGGAGGAGGCAACGGGCGAACGTCTCAGTGTGTGTTCTTGCTAGACTGCTGCTGGCCTGTCCCTCTGTCACCCTGTACCACGGCGGTGCCGTGGGAGCATTCACCCGGCATGGGGGCCGTGGCTGTGGGAGGCCGATAGCTGGGTTTTCCTATAGGCTCCTGTGGGAGACAGCGGGACTTCAGGGCTCCTAGCCATGCAGCAACGGGCCCTGCCCCTACCGGCCGGCCCGGGCCTGAAGGGGAGCCCCTGTGCCTTCTCTCCTCAGTGACTGCCTGCCGACGTCTGACCGTGCATCCCTGACCCTGGGCTTCACCGGTAGCGCGCAGCGGGAGTTGTCTCCTGGGGCCTCCCCCCGGGGCGGGGGGGGGCTGGGCTGCCAGCACCTGTGCTCTGGCCCCTAGACTGTCCCAAGGTAGCGGGCCTGGGCCGTTCAGAGGCATCTCCCCCGCAGCCTGCCGCTTAGGGGCATCTGCAGCCTGAAGACAGAATGCTCAAGGGACAGCTTCCAAACACGGGCAGAGGCCTCGCAGCCCACCCAGGGTCCCCACCTACCAACAACGGTCAGGGCCCTGAGAAGAGCCCGGTGCTCCCTCTGAACCTTCCAGCACAAATCAGCAATGAGGACCCACAAGCCAAGGCCACACCCTTCACCCCAAAGCCACCGACGAGGCCCCGGCTGGAGCGAGCTCTGTCACTGGACGAGAAGGCATGGAGGAGGCGGCGTTTTCAAACCAGCCACGAGGACCTGGCCGCACGCAGTGGGGCCAGCCCCTCTAGGGGCTCCTTGCAGGACGAGGTCCCCAGGGCCCCCACCCACACTGACTCCCCACCCTGCCTGAGCACCTCCTTGCAGGAAATCCCCACATCCCGCAGGGCCCAGGGCAGCGCCGGAGGGAGCCCGAACTCGTGGGGTCACTGTATCTCCGGAATGATCGGCACTTCCCTGGACCTCCTGCACCGGGACGGGGCCTTGGCTGGGAGCCCCAGCAGGCTGCCGGCTGTGGGCCAGAAGGTGGCCTCCAATTCCCTGCGGTCAGCAGACAGGGTGGACTCGGTTCAGACCGACTGCAAGTCCCGCCTGCAGAGCAGACTGTTCCGGGCCCACGGCAGCCTGGGCCCCGGCCGGCCCCCAAGCCCCCTGGCCTGTGATGCCAAATCCTTCAGCCTCCTGGCGCCCATCCGCGCCAAGGACGTCCGGAGCAGGTAGGGCCTCCAGGGGATCGGGGGGGGGTGGTGGGGGGCATCCTCTGTGGCTTGTTTTAGCGTTCGCGTGCAGCCTCCTCGAGAAGCACGTGAAGGTTTTCTTGTAAAACTGTGTGGTGTGGAGATGTGGAGGCTAACGGCCCAGCTCCTTCCCAGAGGGACACCCCTTCCAGAACTTTCCCTCTGTGTTTCAGCATCACTCAGAGCACGCGTGCCTGTGAACCATGGTTCAGAGGCATCCGTGACCTTCTGCACACAACGCCGTATCTCGGTGGCTCTCTCTGGTTCTGAGCGTCGGGACAGCTTCCTGGGTCAGCGTGGGTGTGTCCGTGTTGCCATCTGTGTGGCCGCAGGGCCCCGCCGTGTCGCCTTGAGCGGTGCTGTCACTTCCGCACTCCGTCGCGGAGGAGCCTCCCGGGCCCCGGCTGGTGCTGTAGGCCTGCAGCGCGAGCAGCCGGGGCGGAGCTCTGTGCGCCCACCAGGCTGCTGGGACAGATAGCCGGAGGGGGCCTCTCGGGCCTCAGAGAGGGGGCCCCCTGGGCCGCTCGCTGGCTGCAGGGAGGGCGTGCAGGGCCCGATTGGCTGCACGTTGCTTCCAGGAGTGTCGCAATTTCTCTGAGACTCAGACTGTTTGTTGAGCGCCCCGTAGTCCATCAGCTCCCACTTGGCCCTACAACGACAGAGGACGCTTGGTTTCCAGGCTTTACGGGACTTTAGTGGCTAATGCGTTTTGACTTTATTATAGCTTCCAGAGAACCTAGCCAGGCGCTTCCCCCCCCGATGCCTTTCCTTCGCTCGTGACTCCTGCGCATGCTTCTGGCTCCAGCCGACAGACCGGGGGTCCCGGATACTTCCAAGCCCAGCCTGTCCAAGTGTGGTCTTCCCCGGGGACCTCAGTCGTGGGGCCCCCGCTGCCACTCTCCTGCCACTTGGCCCAGGCCGCTGCTCCCTACCAGGGTTGGGCGGGTTGTTTGAAGCACACACAGGCCCTGACTTGGGGGTCCCCGCACCACCCACTCCCCAGCATGGCACCCAAGGCCCCGGGTGAGGCCCTGGCCCCACTTCCCTCACCAAATTCCTCACCACCACTCCACCTGCTGCCCTCTCCCGTCCACACCAGGCCAGCACCAGCCCAGCTGGACCAGAGCCAGCAGATGGTGGGATGGTCACTGCACTGGTGTCCGTGACCCATGACCCCAAACCAGAAGTCCTGAAACAACAGGACCATATTCTCTCCCAGTTCTGGAGACCTCCAGTCAGAAATCCCGGTGTCGCAAGGCTGCGCTCCTTCCGGAGCCTCCAGGGCAGGGTCCTTCCCGCTCTTCCAGCTCCCGGCGGCCCCAGCGCCCCTCCGGCCTCTGCCCTCACCCGTCTCTCCTCCGACAGGGGCGCTGGTCATTGGATCTAGTGCCCACCCTCCATCTGGGACGCTCCCACGTTGCCATCCTTAACCATGCTGCAAAGCCCCCGTGGCCACCAAGGGTCCCCCGTGTGGGTTCTGAGGGTCAGGAGGCAGAGGAAGCTGATGGCGAGCCCTGCCGTGCCGGACGGAACCGGTTCCTCCGCTAGGGTTTCCGGAAGCCGGCGAGGCTTCGTGCACCTGCAGTGTCACCCCCACGGGAGCGGTGTGTGACTCGCACACCGCTCGTTCCAGAAGACGGGACTCTCGATTCAGAATCGGGTCCTCGATTCACTGTTTTCAGACGAGCAGCAAACAGCAGGATGATGGGGATCCCTCACCCCAGTTCTGCGGCCTGAAGACCCCGTCTCGGCCCCTCGGCGTGCTCTAGAACGGGCATGAGCACACTTCCTCTGAGAAGAGCTGGAGAGTCAGCGTCCCCCTTCCGTGGGCGTGCGCACATCTGCCGGGGTCGGGGAGAAGCAGACCGCCGCGGCGGGGCAGCGCCTCATTTAACGGCACCGACATTTGGATTTTAGGTCATTTTCCCGTGTCACGAAACACTGGTTTTCTTCCCCGAACCATTTGTAAGCGTGAAAACGGTTCTTAGCTCACAGACTGGCCACAAACAGGCGGGACCTGGCCGAGGTCAGAGCGGAGACCCCCGTGCTCAACCGGCCAGCTGCTGTGGACGGTGCGGGGCGCGGGGTGGAGAGTCGTCAGAGGCTTGGAAAGTACTCGGGGTGTCTGTTAACAACGTTGGGCCGGTTTCTCAAGGACGCTGCCGAACGAGCCGTCCATTATGAAACCCGGGTAAGCCGCGGTGGCGGGGCCGGGCCGAGCGGCCGCAGGGGAAAGGTTCTCCCACGTTCCAGAAGGTGGAAGCCGGCGGGGGAGGTGTGTGCGGGGCAGCGTGGAGGGGCGCGGTGTGGGGAGAAGGGCGGAAGCCAGGTGCGATCAGCGGCACCTGGTGGTCCACCCCAGTGTTCGGACCCCACCCCCTCTGCAGCCCACTGCCCCCCCCCCGTCTTCCTGCACCGCAGTGCCCAGCTGCCAGGCCTTGGCACACAGCCCCCTTGGCCTACCCCTGACAGACAGGACTGGACAGCCCTGCCTGCTGGGAACAAGGGGGAGCCTCAGAAGGAACAATCAGCCACCCCGGGTGCTGGCAAGAGCACTTTGAAAGAGCCCTCATTGGCACGCGGCCATCAGGGTGATGGCTGACAATGAGGGCTGTTCTTGTGGACTGATCAGGCCACCATCTTGGCATCACTGGAGTAGGGATAGGACCCACGGAGCTTATTGGGGTACATCTGCCAGGACATAGGAATGGAGTCTAATCAGCCTCTGATATGACCAACACTTAGGAGACGATGGAGCCCCCCTCTGGGTGTACAGGGGGACGGGTGGTCAGTGTCTGCAGCAGATGGATGGCCCTGGGTGGGGGACGGGTGGTCAGTGTCTGCAGCAGATGGATGGCACTAAGAGACCTAGGAGACAAAATGACCAAATACAGGAATGGCCATTGCCTGGGTACTGATTTCAGGAGTATCCTGACTGATCTCAAGCTGGGTTGGAAGAAGGTTCTGGAAGGAGAGCTCCCAGCAAAAGGAGGACCACAGACAGTTGGAGAAAGACTGAGGCGGCCACAGGTGGACACCGTGCAAGAGGAGAGATGACACAGGGAGGCTGGTGTCGCGCCCTAGCATGGGTGACCGGGCCTGTGTGCACATGCTGGGCTCGTCCACCTGTGCAGGAGAGAGCAGCCACGAGGCCACCGGCTGGACAAGGGCACAAACGCAGTCTTAGCCCTTTTTTGTTCTGTCCGTCGGCTGAGGACGGTTTTCTCATGGTTGAGAAGACGGTGCTACTGTTTCACGATACGTGAAAATTACAGGACACTCAGACTCTGCAGTCCCCAGATGAAGCTCTGTGGCCGCACGGGCTCGCCCCGCTGTCCGCGGAGCCCAGCAGGGCCGGGGCCGGGGCTGTAACCATGCGCACGCCGTGCTCCGGAACTCTTGAAACGAGTTGTGACCGGCGGTTGTTGTGAGGGTGGACGTGCCCCCTGCCCCCTGTAGCTTTCAGGGCCCCCGAGGCCATGCTGAGGTGGAGGCAAGGCCCTGGCCCAGGGCGCGCGTTGCCCCAGGCCGCTGCTGTCCAGGGCCAAGAGCCCAGATGTCACCTTCAAGTCCTTGGTCTCAGGAGGCGACCGAAAAGTTGAACGCGTGCTGGTGTTTGTAGAATTGTGAACACAGCGGGTTTTCCAAGAGGGCAGTGGACCATCGCGCTATGCCTCCTGCCAACCCGTGGGCTCTCAGGAAACCCCAGCTCTGGGAAGCCTCCCGAAAACTGGGGTTCCACACAACTGCGGGGGCCTGAGGTTGCAGGTGTGCCGGCAGGTGTGTCCCTGCACCTGGCCCCTCCCTGGGTCTGCCCATTCAGACCCTCGACTTCCGGCTGCCCTCTCTCCACAGGAGCTACCTGGAGGGGAGTCTCCTGGCGAGCGGGGCACTGATGGGGGCAGAAGAGCTGGCCCGGTACTTCCCAGACCGCAACATGGCCCTCTTCGTGGCCACCTGGAACATGCAGGGCCAGAAGGTAAGCCGTCCACTCCCACTCGGGTTCTCTCCTGGGGCCTCCGCGCCGCACGCCGTCTGCCTGGCCTCTCCCCAACACCTGGGTCACCCGGAAGGCCCCTGCCTCACCCACCTCCCCACTGCCTGGGGACGGAACGTGGTTTTCTTACACGTGCATGTTTGTTTTTAGGATAGCTTTAGGCTCACGGCGGATTTGAAGGGAACAGAGATTTCCCTAGAGCCCCCGCCCCCACGCACAACCTCCCCCTGTCCACACCCCACCGCTGGGCCAGCCATGACCGTCCGGGAGCCTGCACAGCCTGGTCTGGTCCTTGTCACCTTGGGGTCACCCTGGGTTACGTTCACTCGGCAGCTTCTGTGAGCAGGTGACAGCGGAGGCCTCTAGCCGCTCTGCCAAGACGGGTGCTTTGTGTCCTGACCACGCACAGGCCAGAAGTCTGCACCCTCATCTCTGGCCTGTGCTCCTGGAGGCTCCTGGACACTGCGCAGGTGGCTTTGTCTCCAGCTCAGCCATCTCTCCCCGGGCCTCCCTCCTCGCAGCAAGGACTGTCCCCGGGTCGGCGGTCTCCGTCCCCCGCATGTGCTCTGACTTCTGGGGGCTGGGCGTGGACTGCCCAGCACACCCCTGGGTGGGGCGAGGGGCACGGTGGTTGTCATGGTGACATCACAGAAGGCCCGTCCCTCCACACAGTGGTGCCCCAGGCTGGCACTGGGGGATGGGCGCTGCGGGGGAAACAAGGCAGGGCCGCCACCAGCACAGTTTGGCTGAAGAACCAGGGGCCCTGACGACACAGCCCCCAGAAGGAGACAGAAGTGATTCTCCCTCGGGCTGAAGGAGGCAGGTGCCCAGGCCGGTGGCACCACTGTCCATGGGACGGCGCTCTTGTCCAGGGCCCTGAGGGCTTGGAGGCCATGACATGCAGCCACAGGGTGGGGGAGGGCTCACCTGCAGGATCAGGGCGCCCGGCCCGGGCAGCACCACCTCCCCACCCGGAGTGCATCTGGGGGCACGGGCCACGTGGTGAGGGCGCGGCACAGATGCAGGCGTGGCGGTGACCAACTGGGGTGGAGGGCGGCCTGCCCAGACCTGAGGCTCCCCTGGACGCGTCCCACGGGCAGCGCTGGTCCCCGTGCTGCAGGAGAGGCCGGGGCTGCTGGCTCTGCGGGAGCCTCTTGCTATACACGGTTCTTCACAGGAGCTGCCCCCAAACCTGGACGAGCTCCTGCTGCCCGCCGAGGCCGACTACGCCCAGGACCTGTACGTCGTCGGGGTCCAGGAGGGCTGCTCCGACAGGTAAGGTGCACCCCTGCCCCACGTCTGCCCAGCCCGTCAGCCCCCCAGTCCCTGGGAACGGCGCTGAGGTCGGCCTTCGGGGCGGAAGCTGCTGTGGCCCGAGAGCCCCATGTGGGGTGAGGCCCGAGGCCACAGCAGGCCGGGGCTGCCCGCCAGAGCCGCTTCCTGGTCTGTGGGCGGCCCAGAGAACTTAGAATAAACGAGCTTCACTTCTTGTTGACTCACTGCTGATCTAAGAACGGCAGTGAAGAGCTGCGGGAGCCCTGGCTCAAGCCCGACCCCTCCGTGGGGTCCTAGGTCTGTAGCGCCCTGGCCACACGGCTGGGGTTTGCAGGGCGAGGGCAGGACCCGGGAGTCCCACCCCTCAGGAAGCCGCAGGAGGCCTGCCGTGCGCAGGTGCCCCTGACCCAGGGGAAGGGGCCAGGCTCCAGGCCCTCAGGGTAGCGGGAGAGCACCGGCCCGGAAGCCGCCCAGGGAACCTCGTGTTGCTTGTCGGTCCGCCACTCTCCCTGCAGGGCGAGGCCCGATGGCGGGGCTGTCTGGGCTGCAGGGTGAGGGGTGGTGGGTCTGGGAGGTTCCAGCCCCCTTCCCAGGCTGTCCTGGCTTCCCTCTGCAGGCGGGAGTGGGAGACGCGCCTGCAGGAGACGCTGGGCCCCCACTACGTCACACTGTACTCAGCGGCCCACGGGGCGCTCTACATGTCCGTGCTCATCCGCAGGGACCTCATCTGGTTCTGCTCAGGTAGGCGGGCTGCTCTGCTCTGCACCGGTGCCCTGGGCACCCCCACCCGGCAGGTGCGCGTGGGGCGGGCAGGGGCGGCCGTGTCAGCCTTGCCCCTCCATCCCGCAGAGGTGGAGAGCTCCACGGTGACCACGCGCATCGTATCTCATATCAAGACCAAGGGGGCCCTGGGCGTCAGCTTCACCTTCTTTGGCACCTCCTTCCTCTTCATCACGTCCCACTTCACCTGTAAGTTCCAGGCGCTAGGGACACCGCTCCCCCCATGTCCGCCGGGAGAGTCTGGAAGGCAGAGGCCCCGCCCCGCTGAGACGGTGTCCTCCAGTAGTGCTCAGCTCCAGTCTGGGCGCTGAGGAGGCTGGTGTGGCAGAGGGCGTGGGGCTCAGAGCGAGAGTACCCGGTGGGGCAGGCCGCCACAGACGCTGTGGTAGAGCACGCTGGGGGGCAGTGACCACCTAGGTGTCCCGTGTCCTCAAGCCTTGCTGGAGAGGCCCCCCCCACGCTCTGTTCTCACAGCTGGAGACGGGAAGGTGAGCGAGAGGCTGCTGGACTATAGCAGAACCGTCCAGGGCCTGGCCCTGCCCAAGAGCGTGCCCGACACCAGCCCCTTCCGCTCCGACGCTGGTGAGCCCCCGTCCGCGCACCACCGCCTTCTTCTCTGGGTACTTTAGTGAAAGTAAACTTTGAGAGCTTTTGAGAATCGAGGTCAGAAAAGTCTAGACTAGCCAATGGAAATAAAACCGCTGAGGCCTGGCGCTGGGTTCCTCACGAGCTGTGACCCTGTCGGCGCATTTGGCGGCTGCTTTCACGAGGAGCCTGGCCTCTCCAGCCCGGCTCTGCATCCTCCCCCCGCCCCCCCCCCCAGGCCCCCCTGCCCCCTGGCTGCCCCGCGGGACGGCGCCATGGCGGAGGCGGCGTGCGTGGCAAGTGTGGGCTCCTGTGAGCGTGAGGGCGCCATGCATCCCCGGATGTCTGTTGCTGTTTGAGAGAGAATCGTGACCCCGACTGTCGACCCAGGAGGCTGCAGGGCACAACCCCCACGGGCTGCGCCCCCTTCCCTGGGGAGTCCTTGCCTGTGGCTCTGGCTGGACACAGACCAGTCCCTGTCGCTAAGGCAGCACGGAGGGCCGGACTCACACGCTTTCCCATTTTGGCCAGCGGATGTCACCACCCGGTTCGATGGGGTGTTCTGGTTTGGAGACTTCAACTTCCGTCTGAGCGGTGGGCGTGTGGCCGTGGAGGCCATCCTGAAGCAGGACCTGGGAGAGAAGGTGTCTGCCCTGCTCCAGCATGACCAGCTCACCCAGGAGATGAAGAAAGGTGAGGTCTCAGGGAGGAGGTGTGGCCTCCCCACCCCCAAGAAGGCACAGCCTGCGGGGTTGACATGGGGCTGTGACTGTTCCAGGGTCCATCTTCAAGGGTTTCCAGGAGCCGGACATTCACTTCCTTCCATCGTACAAGTTCGACATTGGGAAGGACTCCTACGACACCACCTCCAAGCAGAGGACCCCCTCTTACACGGTGAGCACGCCCCTGGCGCCAGCCCGGCTCTGCGGCCGAGGTCTGGGTCCGCTCGCGCTTTGGAACGTGGGCCGAGGACGGAGGTTGGCCGTGAGGGCAGCGCCCACGAGCTGCGGGGCCTGCAGGGTGCGATCAGACTCGGGCCTGAGCCGCTCCGGGCTAGTGACCGCACCTCTCCGAGACTGCTGGGGTTGGGGGCAGTGCCCTCCGACAAAGGCCCTTCTGAGGGCCATCTGCTGGTCCCGGGACAGCGAGGCACACGCCCCACGCTGTCACTTGGTTGAGCTCCTGCCTCCACCCCCTCCACACTGGGTGCCCACACTGGGCTCGGGGGAGGGGCTCCAGGAACAGGCTCCGGGGCAGCGGGGGCGGGGGGGATCTGACGCGAGGACTCTGCTCAAGCACAGCCGAGGTGACGGGCACGCAGGCCGAGCCCTGCAGCAAAACTGTGCAGCATCTGGGCCCCCGTCTGTGGGCTCTTTTCTGCAGGACCGGGTCATGTACAGAAGCCGCCACAAGGGTGACATCTGTCCCATCAAGTATTCCTCCTGCCCTGGCATCAAGACGTCTGACCATCGCCCCGTGTACGGCCTGTTCCGGGTGAAAGTGAGGCCGGGGAGAGACAAGTCAGTACCCTGGCCACATGTCCTCACGTGTCCTGCCCTCGGGGCGCCGGGGGGCGGGATTCCTGATCTGAAGGGAGGGTCAGGGCTGGCCGGCCGTTCCTGACACACACGCGGCCGGGCCTGGCCCGGGCTCCGGAGGGGGTTCTGCTCGCGGGCGGTGGTGGTCACGCTCCGTACGCGGTGGGTCCCAGCGGCCCGCAGGGACCGGGTGGCAGAGTCGGCCTCCCGGAGGCTGCGGAAACAGCCGGCCCTCCTGGCTGACACTCTTTCCTCCACAGCATCCCGCTAGCTGCTGGCAAGTTTGACCGGGAACTGTACTTAATAGGAATTAAAAGACGGATTTCCAAAGAAATTCAGAGACAGCAGGCTCTGAAGAATCAGCACTCGAGTACTATTTGTACTGTTTCTTGAGGTCTGCCCAAGGGCCTCTGGCACCTCCACCGGGAGGTTACTTGATCAAAAGCCCCTAAAGACCGAAGAGGTTGCTGTGTGGGACTTCTTTTTGGGCTGCCGACGAACCACTGCTCGAGACTGACACGCTTTCTTACCAAGAACCCCACGGGGAGGCCAGCAGACCGGCCAGGCGGTACTGAGGCACCGGGGCCCCCGCCCGGAACGACACCAGCCACGCTCGCTCACAGCACGTCCCGGCAGGCCCCGCGCCGGCCGCACGTGCGGTGCCGGGAGGCAGGCGGTTGGGGGGGGCGGGGCCTGGAGCGGCCTGCTCACCCAGAGCGGGCGTTGGCAGCCTCCCAGCAGCCGCTCCAGTGCAAACTGGGAGGTGCCCTTCCCGCTCTGAGCACAGCGGGCCGGTACCGAAGAGGTAAGCTGCTCGGGGTCAGGCGGCCGAGGGGGGCGGTCTCTGTCCCACCGGTGCACACGCGGACTGAGGCCAGGCCCGGCCGGTGAGGCCAGAACCAGCCGACTTCCAAGCAGGGAACCCAGTCCTGCTGGGACAAGGCGGCCTGGCCTGTTTCAGGGCCGCCTCTCATCTTGGGGGGCTGGCCCGGCCCATCCAGCCATGAAGCCACCTCCCTCTCCTCTTCTGGTTTTGGTGATTTAAGACCATTTGCATACACGTCGCCAGCCTCAAATAGCATTAGCATAAGTAGTGCACTTCCTGGCCTGAGAAAGCAGGGGAGGCTTAGGGTGTCCCCACCACATTCCGGGTCTCTTCTTTCTTCGAGGGCTGAGTGCGTGACTGCCCACGATGGCTTCTGAAGACAGGCTCTGAATGTGGGAAAACCAAGGGGCACTCAATCTAGTCTTTTATTTATTTTTCCATATTTATATTTTTAAATAAATCCATATATTAAATCTTAAACTCTTTCTGGCCAAAGATCGAGTCCTAGAAAGAGATCATCTGTACACTGAGCCTGTTCTCCTGATGTTCTCAGAAAACGAGGGTGTCCAGTTCAATGGCAGGAAGTTTGGGGTATACCGTGGCTCCCCGGGGCCATCTGCTCTGCACCCAGCTGCCACCTCAACCGTGGGGCTGGCTGGAGGGGAGCTTTTAAGGGAGAAGGGGACACCCCAGACCTGAGTGGAGGAAATGAAGTCACTTCCACAGGGCATGTGTACCCCCTTTATTAGTGCCCACTTCCACAACACGGAACCAGGCACACCCAGTCTCTGACACAGAGGGGAGAGTCTGTTCATGAGAAGGTCCAGTCAACCCCATCGGACTTCAAGAAACTTGACTGTATAAAATTTTACTCAAAGAAATGTGCTGTTGAGTTTTGAATCATGATCTGAAAATGTCTGTTACAGATTTTTGCGGTGAGGGGCCTGGAGAGGAGGCATTTTTATGCATCTTCCCAGGCACCATCTCTGACCGACAGGACAGTGATGGCGCAGCATGGAGTCTGGCTTGAGACGGGGCTTTGTGTCTTATGGGGATCGTTGACACACACCTGAGGGGTCACGGGTCCCAAGTCAGGACACTCCCTTAAGAGCAGCCAGGAGATTTGAGATGAACAGGTTTCACTTAGAAAGTGGGGTTAAAATTCAGATGCATGAAAACATGGGCCAGTCTCTGAAAACCAGCTTCACCAAGAATCGAGAAGCACAGCATGAGGGTGGTTTTCATGACCCGGCTCTCATCGCCTCCATGTATTCTGCTGGCGCCAGGCCTCCCTCGGGCACCTGCTGAGCCTGCGGCAGCCAGCCCTGAAGGCTGCGTGGGGCCGAGAACAGGGAGGGGGCACAGCCGCATGCCAAGGGGAGCAGAGGTGCCAGGCCATGACAGGGTCAGGGGAGAAGCCAGTGGGAAGTAGTACAGGCAGGTTAGCACCAGCTTCCTGACCCTGGGTCTGGGCAGCACTTTGGCTGGCCCCAACATCCACCCAGGCCTCATGTCTTCACGAGCTCTGCCCCCCCACCCCCCACCCCACTGCATGCCTGCCGTGCGGACAAACTCCTGCCCTCTATCTCCCCTGGGTGCTGCCCTCCCCCTGGGGTAACCACAGAAACAAGGCAGTCCTGCTGCCCACCCGCCCTCCAACTCAGGCTCGTCTCCCTCGGGCCCCACCCCAGTGGGCATGGAGGGCCTGGCATCCCTGTTGTGCACCCCCCGCCCCCCCAGCAAATGTAGTCATTGGCACGTGTGCTGGAAAGGCACCTAAACAGGACGATGGGCTCCGGCAGAATAAGTGGATCAAATAACCCAAGTAACATTTACATGTCGATCTCGGAACAGCCCTGCCCTCCTGCCCGTGCGGCCGGCTCTCTCCCCAGCTGCCGAATGCTGGGGACAGCAGCGGCCCTGCAGCTACAAGAGGTGGCCCACGTGGGCTCCTGGGGACTCTACACGCACTCATGTTGGAGAACCACAAAGCTAACAAAGCTAGCCCATGTTACTAGGCACCGGGCCCTGCGGCACTCCTGACACGGCCACGCGCACCGGCTGAATCTAGTGCGCCTTCACTTTCCAGCACGTTCCTGGCTTTGCTCTCCCCACCGGCCACTGAGTCTGCCTCCCGTCCTGTGTGCTCAGACATGCCCGCAATCAGAACAAAGTATAAGAGGCCTCGCGACGTTGGGTCCAACCGGACGACCCTGAGGGAGATACCCCACTTGCCCGCTTCCAGCCGTTTCAGGGATGCTGCTGCTACTGCAGACACCCCATCCTTACTGAAAGTGAAGGAAAACCGTGCTGAGAGAAACGCTCCACGAAGCAGACCAGGGGCTCCTGCCCCGCCCCGGGGGCCGACTGTGGGGAGACAGTGTGGCACTGCTGATCTCCAGGAGCGCAGGACGGCAGCAAGAACGCTGACCTGCTCCCTGACAACAGTCTGCCTTGAACCTTCTTGCACTCCACTGGTTTCTAGCCACGGTGAGGGCAAACCTTTATTCCACCGAGTGGCCTATTCAACAGCAAAGAACCGGAAATTGAGCTGTGCTCAGCGACATTAAATTTGTCCAAGTTTAAGAGTCCCGTGGTTTGCACCATTTATGAATCTTTGCAGTAAACTCACACCCACAGAGAAACATATGAACACACACGGCTCCCGCAGCTGCAGTCGGGCCACGTGTCCGGCAGCCTCTAGCGGAAGAGCCGGTAGATCCTGGGCAGGCGCCCATCTCTGCTGGACAACGCCGCCTGGATGTGCTCGTAGGCTGGCAGGTCGCTCAGATCACCCAGGGCCGCCACCGCGGGCTTCCTGCGAAGCATCTGAGAGGCAACTCTCCGGATGTCTTCCGGCTTCACGCTGCCTGGCACAGGGGACAAAAATACCTCAGGGGATTGCCCGCCTCCTGCACGGACTCCGTCTCCATGTGTGGCTGCGGCCCCTCAAGGCCCTGGGGGTCTGAGGCCGGGCTGCAAACTCTAGAGGGTCCAGATTCAGCTGTGCGGACTACACTGTGAGTCAGGGTGAAATATCGGGTTTTTCTTGGTAAACGGGGAAATACCAGTGGTTTAAAAGGATTTTCAAATGCAGACATGTGCCCACCCAGAAAAGTTGACACACCTGTAATGCAACAGCTCCTTGTCTGCAGAGCTACCCACATGGAGAGGCTGCGGGGATGGAAAAAACACCCCCTCCCAGGGCTTCGTAGGGCGGCAGCCGCTCGCGCAGCCCAGCCTCCTGAGGAGGGACCTGGGACCATAGCCTGTGTGGGCACAAAAATGCACCGTGGGAACACACTGACCAGTAGCTTGGTTTTGCTACAGAAAACGAAGCCTTAGGGACATCGGGTACTGTGGTGTTCCATGGTCTGAGGGGCTCCCCGGGGTGGTGGGGGGGGGGGGTAAGGATGCACCTGTGGATGGGGGTAAGGATGCACCTGTGGACGGGATGCATGCTGGAGCTGCCACGAGGTAATAATCATCACCAAACAACCACTGGCCTAACCCTTGTGGGGTCACGGACACTTCGAGCTGATGGAAACATAGACTCGTCCCCCAAAGCGGGACACACAGAGAGAAATTCAAGGACTTCCCGTAGTTCACTCACGGCAGGCCATGGAAACCTGGGCTCAAGTCACAGAGGGCACCACCACGTGAGCCCCGTGTGGAGCATTTCCAACAGCTCACTGAGTCGGCTTAGAAACCTGGAGCGGTGGTGAAAGGCCCCTTTATACGGGGTGAAAAGCTGGGGTCACAGGGGTCGGTACTCAGGGACACAAGGCAGGGCTGGTCCAGGGTGAGGGCTCATGGGTGCAGGAGCCACAGGTAAACAGGTCTGTGGCAGTCTCCTGGGAGGGAAAAGAGGGAGCCCGATCTGTGCCCCCAGCAAGGTACTCACGGATGAGCGTGCACAGCTCGTGAGGCAGTTTCCTGGAACGGGTCGCCAGCACCTGTCTCCCTACGTCCTCAAAGATCACAGGCCTGGACTCCAGGTTCATCATGAGCATGGACATCAGCTGCGTCTTGGCCCGCTCCAGCTCCACCTGGGATTCAACCACCAAGTCACGCGGTTCGGTTCACAACAGCTCACACACCGTCACCCAGTCACAGCCACGTCACAAGGAAGACAAATCCAAGAGTCAGGGGCTCCACGCAGACCCCAGGCACAGGGCGTGCCCCCGGGGAAATTCTGAGGGGACCAGCTCGATCTACCAAGTCTGGGCCTCGAGCCTCTCTGACCAAGTGTGAAACTGACAACAATGGGACTCGCCGGCAAGTTCCGTCCACAAAGCTCAGCCTGAAACCGGAGGGCAGGGAAACACGGCTGGGTGAGCGACGGGAGTGGCTGGTGAAAGCAGCACACGCGTGCTGGAAGACGGGCCGGCTGCAGAGATTCCATGTCGCCGTCTAAGCAAGAGGACTCCTAACTGCAGACGAGTCCTTTCTGTTTTGCCAACTCCGGGCAAATACTTACAACTTACCTCAAATTAGCTTCACATTAACAGGAAGTACTTCCTAGCAGGCCACTAATGGAGCGCCCCCAACAGATTTTTAAACACGTTTTTGTAAAATTACTTTTTTGAAATACTTTTTTTTTAAAGCTTATTTTTCTGACTAAAAAGGGAATATGTGATCATTGCAAAAAGCAGGGACTGAGCAGGAAAGATCCATAGGTGAAGGCCGTGCACCAACTCAGCCCACACGCTGGGCCTCTCCTCCCAGGCCTCCTATGAGCATGCATACAGAACCTGCTTATTTGTACCAGTATTAGTCCAGGAAGAAACAAGATCTCTAAATATGTAAGATGACAAAAACTAAGCCAAAGAAACAAGGAAACAAAGACTTAGATTAAAACACAAAATGGAGTTCAGGGCGCCCAGCAGGCTCAGTCCACAGAGCACGTAGCTCTCGGTCTTGGGGTTGTGAGTTCCAGCCCCATGCTATGGATAAAGATTACCTTAAAATTAAAATCTTCAAAAACAGAACAAAACCAAAAAAGCAAAATAAAACATAAAATGGAAGTTAGGGGAGAGCTCGAAAACCACCCCGAGAGGCCCGCTCATCCTGTGCGATGTGGCTTTAGTTCCCATGGTTCTGCAGGGTGGCTGAAAAGGGCACACGAGACCGCTCTGTACCATTTCTTCCAGGAGGGCCGGGGCCAGGCAGGTGCGAGCAGGTCCAGTGCTGGCAGGGCAACAACTGTTCTTGGTGCTGAGACCAGGGAGCAGGAGAGGAGCTCAGCTGTAGGTCTGGGTCACCCCGGGGCTACACTGTTCTGGTGGGATGTTGGCGGTGCTGGGAGCACAGAGGCCAGCCACGCCCACACCGTGTTCTCTAACCTGCCAACACCGTGGGGGATGTCGGGATTCAGCTCTGTGCTGTACTTACCACATCCACAGTTCCCGCCATTAAAATAAATTCCTTCGTGAGGATTTCCACCATTTCTCGAACCTTTAGGGAAAAGGGAAAGATGAAGAGTGTGATCTGGACCTAATGGTCTGTCTCTTCCAATTCAAGACAATGACACCCCTGCTCCAAGAAACCAGCTCTGTGTCCGGGGACGTGAGCTGCACAGGAAGCAGGGGCGGGCGCTCACCTGTCTGGGGTCGGCGCTGGCGTGCACGCACAAGAGGCCCGTATCCTCATAGCTGTGGTGGTACGAGGTCGCGTTGTACATCCAGTGGTGCCTGTAGGGAGCAGGGACAAAGGGACACCTGGAAGGTGGTGTCACAGTCCAAAAGCACCTTCAGCTGGGCCTGGTGACCCTGGGGACAGCCAGGTGAAAGGAATCCAACCTACCTGTTGAGCACGTTAAGGTAGAGCCTGGTAAACATGCCTTTGCCAGGCCCACCGGCTGAGAAGGAGCCGCCACCCCCCATCATCATGTTCAGGACGGCGAAGGGGATGAAATCTTCCTCCTGCGGGAGACATGAGGGCAGAGCTTGGCCGGGAGGTGACACCCGGCTCTAGGACGTGGTAGGACCCGGCTGGGACTTACCAAGAAGGAACAGCTCTCCAGTCCTATCATGATGTGCGTGAGCTCAGGAAACGGGGCAGGACCCAGACTGACGTTGGACATGTCTCTTTCCAGCTATAAGCAAAGAGAGTGAATGGTGTACCCACACGGAAGACAAGCGGGCCTCAAAACCTCTCAGGTCAGATCAGCCTACAAAGAGTTCTAGCGGGGCGCCTGGGTGGCTTGTCAGTTGAGTGTCCCAACTTTTGATCTCAGGGTTGTGTGTTCAAGCCCCACACTGGGCTCCGTGCTGGGTGCGGAGCCTACTTTGAGAAAAAAAAAAAGGCAAAAGACCCCATCATGGTTTTACAGAAATCATACACGCACATCAGTAAACTCCCTCTAGAGAAAAGAATAGTCCTTTAACCTTCCAGTGAAGCTAAACGCAATCATTTTTTTTTTTTTTTAAAGATTTTACTCATTTATCTAAGGAGAAGAGAGGGAGAGAAAGAGAGCACAGAGGGAGAGGGAGAAGCAGGCTCCCCGCCAAGCAGGGAGCCCGATGCAGGGCTCAACCCCAGGACCCTGGGACCATGACCTGAGCCGACTGAGCCACAAGGTGCCCCTAAACTCATTCTTAAGTTCTCAGCTTTGCTTTAAACAAGGAACACGTCCTGCCCTAACACCACAATGTGTATTATGGTAAAGGCACAAATGCACAGCTCACTGTAACACCTGTGGGATAAAGCTGAGAACGTACCAAAAACAAAGTAAAGAAAGTACACATACCCCATCTTGGCTTTACCTTGACAACGCCCCCGGTGTACTGTGCTACCGATCTGTCAACGTCCACAGCCCTCTCACATCCCCAGGCCGGTTGGGTTCCCAGGAGGTACTTTTTGGCACATTCCACCAGGTGCTCATGCTCCACCCCGACTCCAGCCAGCACCATGCGGTCGGGGGTGTAGTAGTTTCTTAGGTATGAATGAAGCACTTCTCGATCAATCTTTGCTATGTTTTCTGTGGGGCAGAAACGGTGGAGGCCAACTGTGTTTTCCCGATAAGCAGCCTAACAAAAGAAGGGAGAAACACAGGTGACAGAGAGACCACGGCCAAGTCTCCTCCTGGCTGTGCCGGGCCTGCCATGACCCCAGCTGTGGCAGGAAAAGCTCACGGTTGCTTAGCTTTGCTAATTTGGCAGGAGCAATTTTGTTTGCTTACAAAAGCAGTAAAATCCCTCTCTCCAGAATGAAATCTCAAAAAAACCCCATGTAAAATAAAAAGCTCATTCTAGAAATGGATGAAAATCTTATTGCTGTAAGAATGAGAATGTGAAACGCTTGCATAAGTTGCAGGTTTGAGAATTAAGAATCTTCTGTCCACACCTATAACCTGTGAATAGCCTCAGGAAGGCAGACAAGCCCTCTCAACTATGCTGATGTTGGGAGGGCCACGAAGGCGGGTGCTTGCGGGCTTTCTAGTACCTCATGAATCATCTCCGTGAGAAGCGGTTCTGGGTCAGGCCGCATGTCAAGGTCCTCCAGCTCAAACTGGACAGCCATTCGGGTCATCTCAATTTCTTCATCTGCAAAGAACCGAGACAAGGCTCAGACCGTACCAACCAGGAGGGAAATGGCACTGGGCCTAGGCTGCCAGGCTGGGCCAAGGGTCATTGGCTGGCAGACACCGGCAGTCTCCTCGGCCTTCATCTGGGATAGACCTGGGGGCACTTGTGTGAGTGAGGGGGCAGGGCCTGGAGGCACTGGGCCTCTTGTCCAGCTTAGCCACCTGACCTGCCCCAAGCCCCGGCTTCCTTCCCAAGAGAGGCACTCAGGCCCCTGGCCCGTCTCCCCAGAGGGCTGCTGTGAGGACAGTCACGTGGAATGGGAAGGTGTTCACAAAAGAGGCACCATCCAGCATCACGGCTGCCACTTCATCCGCAACCTGGAGTAAGTACTGGAAGAACTACAAGGCCAGGCTGACGTGACCAGAGCACAGCCAGGGCGGCAGCAACGGGCAGCAGGGCCCTCTCTGGCCCACTGCGGGCACAGAATTCGAAGTCTTGCCACCACCAGGCCAAGGAAGGGGATGGACACAGGCACGTGGAAGCTTCTGGTGGCACACCAGCCCGGTGTTTAAAGACAGTCTGAAATGCCTTTCAGAAGTGAAAGACCCAGGGCTGCCTGGCTGGCTCTGTCAGAGGAGCGTGCGACTCTTGATCTCAGGGTTGTGAGTTTGAGCCCCACGTTGGGTGTAGAGAGTACTTAAGTTAGTAAATAAAAACTTAAAGGAAAAAAAAAAGATGAGAAATGAAAGACCCAATTTAACTAAAAACGTCAAAAGGCACAAAGTTATGTCAAAGTATTGAGCTCATTGAAGGACTTTTCTGACCATCAGTGTTATTTCCAAGGAAATCATGCCACCTCACTGGTAGCTGAGCTCAAGGGCTGCATACAACGCTCTTCCTCAGGGCAGCGCTTCCATGTGCCTCCCAAGGGCCCAGCCCCCAGCCCCTTCACGCAGCCCTGGGCCCACCTGTGAGCCTGGGGTGCAGGACCACGTCAGCCAGCAACCCAACCACCGTGTCCAGGCCTTTAGAGTCAGCAGACACAGCATACATGGTGGTGTCCCTGGAAAGAAGCAACGACATGAGGCACTGAGGTCACCACAGGTACACACCAACGGGGGCTGATTCCCCCCGCTGCACTGAGGACCAGCACACACTTGCTATGTCCCATCTTACAGGACAACTTCCAGTACGCACCGGAGTGACAGCAGCTGCCCAGCCAAGATGGACAGGAGCCATCCTGAGACATTTCCACAAGCAAAGGCCCCCTGCCACGGGGGCCTTATCACCTGCTTCCTGAGCATCAGCTGCCCCGACTCACGGTCAACATGCAGTATGCACGGCCTTATGTGGCTGCGGGACAGGCCACATGTGGCAGACAAACACCACCTGCCCTATCCACAGCGCCCCTCCATCTGTGTGCTGGCTACATACTGGACCTCTCCCGGTCCCCAAAAAGACCACTGCCTCTTCCTGGCTGAGCCTCTCCCCATGCTGTTCTGCGCCACCTCCTCCCCTCAGTTGGTCTGGCAAACTCCTTCAAGACCAGTCCAATCATGAGTTTATCATTCCTTTCCTGACTCCAGACCAGATTAGTTGCCTGTGCCCCACCAGTCTCGGTTTCTGGCTCTTGTATCCGTTACCTGTGGTGCAGCCCTCTGCCAGATCCGTGAGCATAGTGGGGACAGGGCCTGCTGCATCCCTAGTGCCCAGCTGGCAGTCTCTGGGAATTGCCTGGCCCTCCAACGTGTTCTCTGCTCTAAGTGCTGCTGCCTGCATGTTTCCCCCACCAAATTCTCCACCCAACCCGGCCTAGGCCAGGCTCGCTTCTCACCCCTAACCTCCACAAGCCTCTCCAGGGGGTAGGTTTCAGT
The DNA here is from genome assembly GCF_009762305.2 of Zalophus californianus. Taxonomy (NCBI): domain Eukaryota; kingdom Metazoa; phylum Chordata; class Mammalia; order Carnivora; family Otariidae; genus Zalophus; species Zalophus californianus. The sequence goes on from NC_045607.1 coordinate 1,325,471, forward strand.
GGGACTCTGACCAAGGATAAGAACCACAGTTCCACGTGGATGCAAAATACACTGGCGTACCTTGATGTCTGGCAGTCACAAATACCCCCGTGCTTTTCCAACGTAAGCAGAATTTCATCTTTGCTGTTAAATCGATCTGTCGACTATTAAAAATAAATAAGTAAACCTAAACACACGATCCAAAACAACCTCTAAAATATGTTCTCCGAGAAAAAAGTTTACGTTTACTTTGATAACATGTGAAATCAAATTATCTTTTAATCTAAAGATCTTTTAGTAGGATTATCTCAGCAGCTTAATCACTTATTAAAATAACCATTCTAAAGAAAGTAAAACTTGATAAACTCTTCTCAAGTATAGGCTCAAAGATTACAAACAGGACACTGACCGAAAATGCCAATTTTTCCAAAAAGTGAGCAATTCCACTAAGATATTTTGCTTCATATCTTGATCCTGAATTAATAAGAACTGGCAATAAAAAGAAAATTGACAGGTTAAACCAAACGTTGAAAAGGGGAGGTTTTAGGATGATTTAATCAAGAGAAACCTTTTAAAACTGAATGTGATCAGACAGGCTGACCTAATTACGTGAGGGTGACGACGTGTCCACTACCTGGGCTACGTCTCCACAGCTGCACACACCCACGTTGACACCGACAAGAGTTAGTTGTAGGCTTCATATTTATGGTGGAAAAGTGTTAGGTTTCTATGAAGGTAGAAAGGGAAAAAAGCCCACCGCCAACGGGGTGGTTCATGCTTTGTGTATTGTTTTCAGGGTCTATGCCGTACTTTTCCACTCAGGACACGATTCACAGATGACGTATGAAGCGTAACAATCGACTGAGGCACATGGGCGTGAAAATAAACGGGATGACCCACACCACCACCAACAGTACTTACTTCCTACTGTACAAAATTGTCCAAACTTGTTTTGGGAGGCCACGCGAAGCCCATTATCCAGCGTGGTGACTTTGGTTTCAAACTTTTCCTGTCCATCGACTGTAGCAAAAACAGGCTCAGGCACTCCGGGTAAGGGGGATGAGAGCGGGACGTTGGCAGAGGCGCTGCCACTCCTGGACTGTCTGTGTGGAGGAGCTCCGGACCTAGACACCGAAGTTACCCAGTTACAGCAAACCCGAGACCACCGAGCCTGTGGTGACCATCTGGGCCCAGCCGGTCACGTTCTGTCCACGTGAAAACTGGATGTGCCCCTCTCTGCAGATCTGTTTCTAGACACCTGGAGGCAGCGCTCGGGAGTGATCAGGGACACCGCTGCGGGTACAGATCCTGGCTCGGCCCAGGGGCCTGCGGCGAGCCGGTCAGTTCTTTGGGCCTGCCCTGCGCGGTCTGGACTCCAGCCCCCTCCCCAGACTCGCGTCTTAGAGCGCTCTCCACCACCCCCGCAAGGTCCCGGCCCCAGCGGCCCGCGGGTCCGATCCTGGACCACACCTGGTGGTTACCGCCAAAGCTTCTGCCCTTCCCGTCCCGGCCGGCTCTTGGCCGCGCTTCCCCAGCGGCTGCCCCCGCTCTCGTTCCCCATCTGTCGGCTGCTAAAGGCGACCCCCTCCGCGCCCCCCTGAAGTCAGACTCTCCTGCTACCCTGTCTATCGCCGGACCCCACTTTAGGTTGGAGGCGTTTACACGACCGCCCCCGCTTTGCCGGCGTACAGGGACGGGCCGCCCCCAACTGTGGCCCGAGGGGACGTGCCCGAGGCCAAGAAGGCGGGAGAGCGAGTGGGCGCGGAGGCCCCGCGGGCTCGGCCTCACAAGGGGGCCCGCGGCAGGACCGGGCCGGGGCGCAGGTGACGCGGGGCCTCCGACGGGCCCCAGCGGCCCGGGAGAGGTCAGGCGAACGGGGCTCGGGGCCCGCACCCGGGGCCCCCGGCAGGGAAGCGCCCTCGGCGCCCCGGAGACAAGGCCGGGGTCCCGAAGCCCGAGCCCGAACCAGCGGCGCCCCGTCTGCGCGCGGGGAAGCCAGAGGTTGAGCGTCCGCTCGGACGCCCGCCGCCCCGGCCCCCGGCCGGCCCCCGACGCGCGCCCGGCTCACCTCAGCCGCGAGCGGCGCCACGAGCCCGAGCCGCGCAGCAGCAGCCGCGCCGTCGCCAAGACCATAGCCGCCATCTTGGGTCTCCGCCCCCTGCTTCTGTCGTCACTTCCGACCCCGCCCCCGACGCCCCGCCCCTACGGCGCCAGCCCTCGGCGTTCGGGCGCTCGCTTCCGGTGCCGGGAGCGGAAGCCGCCGCGAGAGGCTGGGAGCGGCGGCCGGGCGGCGGGCGACGCGGGTGGGCGACTTGGGCCGCGGCCGGGGCGGAGCCGGGGCCATGGAGCCGCCGCTGCCAGGCTAGGGAGGGCCGGCGCTGCCGGGCCCGCGGCGATGGCGGGCTTTGCGCGCCGCCCGGGCGTCCCCCCGCTGTCGCGAGCCCGGAGCCTCGTCATTCCGGACGGTGAGCGGCCGGGCGCCCCCGCCCCGCCGGGCCGGGCGGCAGGTGAGGCGGGCCGCGGGCCGCGCGGCCAATCGCTGTCGTTGTTGTTGCAGCAGCTCCGGCGTTCTATGAGCGCCGCTCCTGGCTCCCCCAGCTAGACTGTGAGCGCCCCCGTGGCGGGGGCCTGGACCCCCACCTCTTCGGCATTCGGCCGACGTTTATGTGCTATGTGCCCAGCCCGGTGCTAGCTTCCGTGGGAGACACAGGTGAGAGACAAGCCAGGGGGCCCCCCGCCGGCACTGCCTGTAGGGACCTCGCCGTAGTCTTACCTCGCTCCCTGACCCAGCGATGGGCGCCGAGCACCGCTGGGGGCCGGCCCCTGGGAACGCAGAGGTGCAGGGAGGCCCCGCCAGCCAGGAGCTCGCGGTCTGGCCTTGGGGAGCCCCCTCCCCAACACAGACACCCCAGTGTGGGATGGTAAGTGCCAAAAGAGCGGTATGCCCGGCCGGAGCACCGAAAGCCACTCCTTCGTGGGGGTGGGGGGTGAGGCAGAGGAGCTGCTGGGCAGTGGCCAGCTTTTTAGTTCATTGTCACCCTCCCCAGAGCAGTTATGCTGCAGGGTGTCCAGGGTGTGGGGCGAGACTTTAGGTGGGGGTCTCATCAGGGTCTCAGAGGAGAATGGCAACCTGTGAGGGTATTCAGAAGGCTTCACAAGACAAAGGAGGGCACGCGTAGCCACGCTGGTCATCAGAGCCTACCGGGAGCTTTTCCTGAATCACACATGCCAGGGCCCGCGGAAGCCATACTGTCTCCATTGGTAGGAGCTGGGAGCTTGTGTTTGAAAAGTTCCCCAGCCTGTAAGAATTACTGCGATAGAGACCCTGTGTGGAAAACAAGTTGTCACAGAGGCCTCTGTGATCACGTTAAGGTGATGACGTCTCTTTGCAGATTTTGGCTACGGAAAGGGGAAGTGTACTAAGCAAGGTCTGCCAGGAGCCCAAGAGACACATTTTGGAGGTAGGGTAGTTGGGCAATTCTCTCTCTCCTCTCCCCAACACAAAGCGCCAAGCACATGCCCTGTGGCTGGTTGTCAGTTTGACAGCATATAATCAGTGTGCCAAGTGGGGGTGGAGTCCCACGGATTCAGTCTTGGCCCCAAGGTAGAGAGAGAGAGGGTACAAGGACAGATGAGCCTGATGTGCACGACAGCGATGTGGGAAGGCACACCAAAGGGGTCTGAAGAGGCAGCATGGGCTAGAACACTTTGCACAAGGTTGGCGCCTGGGCTCAGATGGCCATTGCTGGGAGAGCGGAAAGGAGGTAGGCAAAGAGAGAAGGGAAGGATGGGTGAGCAGGGAAATGGATAGAGGTGGAGCAGTGATCGCCAACCTGGCGGCACTTTTGGAACTCTCGGACGGCCCCCAGCGCAGGTTATGTCCCAGGCCAGCTGAGTCTGTGCGGGAGTGGAGGTGCATTGTCATCCCAAAGACCCCCGGGTGATCTCCATGGGCGGCAAGGAGCGGGAACCAGGGGGTTGGGAGTGGGAAGAGTTCATAAGTAAACTACCCCAAGGTGAAGAGTCACCCGTTCTACTGACCAAGCCAGCCAGGTGCCCCTGGGAAGGAGAATTCAGAATGTGAAAGTGGATCTGTTTTATTGGCTAGGTTTTTCATTTCCTAGTGTCACTGAATTCTGGTGGGACGAGAAGGGTGGCGGTCCTGAATTTAGATGTGGCTGTGTTTTAGAAAAACTAACGGGGAAGTTTCTTGTCAATGACTTGAGAGACATTTTCCAATTGTGTTGTGTCATATCGTTTTAGATGATAAACTTGAAGATCTTGCAGAGGCCAATCCATTCTCCTTTAAAGAGTTTCTGAAAACCAAGAACCTCAGCCTGTCAGGAGACGATACAGCCAACGACAGGATTTATTCAAAGGTAGATCCAAGGCGTCGTCTGCGATGACCGTACACAGAGAAACGTCCAGAGGACATCTCTCTTCCGACGTGGGATACGCTGCAGGCGCTGGGGGGCAGAGGGAGCCCGCAGCTCAAGCTGACGGGAACATCGGGTGGAGAAGCTGCCGGGAGCCCTCCTCTTTCCTGGGAGTTCCACTGCTGAGCCCCTCAGAAGACAGGCCTCCAGCGGCTTCTGGGTCTGACCCGTGCCTCCAATTGTTTTCTTTAGGAAGCCACGAGACACTCACTGGGGCTTGGCCGCAACTCCCCGACCTCCCAGACCATGGGGTATGGCTTAGAATATCAGCAGCCGTTTTTTGAAGACCCTACGGGGGCTGGTGATCTTCTGGACGAGGACACAGACGAGGGTGAGGACGGCGGCTGGGACGGGGCGTACCTGCCCTCCGCTGTGGAGCAGACCCGCTCCTCCGGGGTCGCCGCCAGCACATCACCCTGCAGCACGTACGTCTCCTTCTTCTCTGCTGCGTCGGAGCCGGTGGCGCCCAAGACACTGCCCCCGTGGACACGGAGCGACTCTGACTCTCGTGCCTCTCCGGTGGGGAGCCCCGGCACAGACTTCGCAGCCCACGGAGAGTCTCTGGGAGACAGGCACTTGCGGACACTGCAGATAAGCTACGAAGCAGTAAGTGAGGGGGCTCTGCAGCGTGCGCGCAGGCGACCTGGAGCCTCCGGTGGCCTTGGTGGCCTGGGGTCTCGGCTCCAAGGACAAGGTGGTCTGTGGTGCGGCCGTCTCCCGAATTGACAGATTCCGCGCGTGACGTGCCCCTGGAAGAGCAGTGTGCGGGGTGGTGGGGTGCGGCCCATCTCAGGCAGGAGCCGTGGAGACCCTCCGAGGTCCCCCTGTCAGGAAAGGGTCCGCTTCAGGCATCGGCTCAGGGACGTTTCGTTATGTTCTGAGGAGAAGAAATACGTTTAGAGATGATTATTACTTAAAAGAGAGTTAGAAGTAAAATTGGTGTTCGTGACCGGAGGCCTTTAAAGGGAGACTTCTCCACTCACGGTTTTCCGTTTTAAGCAAACAGTACGTTGACACTCTATAACGTTCGTTTATCGAGACGTTCCAGAGCCAGTTTGTAGAGGTGTAGACTCCTTTTGGGTGAGACCCAGAGTTTCTAATAAGGATTTTCTTCCTCTGCAGCTAAAAGATGAAAATTGTAAGCTGAGAAGAAAGCTGACTGAGGTTCAGAGCTTCTCTGAGACTCAAACAGAAATGTACGTAAGCTTTGAGTCAGCGCTGCGCTTCAAACGTCAATAATGAAGCGTTGGGGGTGGAACCAAGCTTGGCTTTCATTGTCTGTGGGTCATCAGCATCACACGTTCCTCCTCGTGTGCTGAGTGAAAGTTGATTTCAAATACCCGGCCCACACGGCCGCGCTTGCTAAAAGCAGCAGAGCGGTGGATGGCGAGCCAGCTGAGGAGCGCGCTCTGCGGCTGACGCCTCCGATCGGCCTCCCGAGGCCTGGCGCCCTCGTGGCGTTTATCCGCCCCGCCCCACCTAACTGCCTCTCAGATGAATTCTGAGAATGAGACGCGTGAGGGATCGACAGCTTGGTCTTCTCTGTCCCCAGGGTGAGGACATTGGAGCGGAAGCTGGAAGCCAAAATGATCAAGGAGGAAAGTGACTACCACGATCTGGAGTCAGTGGTGCAGCAGGTGGAGCAGAACCTGGAGCTGATGACGGTATGGGGGCCTGGGGGGCATTGTGTCGAGCCGGGTGTGCCCCCTCCTCTGCTGTCAGCCTGCAGGGGCACGGCGCCAGGAGGGGTCCCTCACAATGGGCCGACCTGCCGGTTCGTGAGAGCCGGAGGCCCCTGGGTGGGGGCAGAGCCCGCCTCCATTCCATGTCCATGTCTCGCCGTGTTACGCAGTGGTGATGCCCTTTTTTTTTTTTTTTTTTTGGTGCCAGAAACGGGCTGTGAAGGCAGAAAACCATGTCATGAAGCTGAAACAGGAGATCAGCTTGCTCCAGGTGACTAGACAGCATGGGCACAGGGTCCAGGAGCCTCCCAACAGTGGTGGCTCCCGCAGTCAGGCCACGCCGGCTCTCCCCCCAGCCCTGTTTTCTCTGCTTAGCAGGAGAGTGGTGGGCATGTACTGTATTGTCTGGGACAGCACGGACCCTGGCACGAATCTCCCATTTCTGTGGATGAGTGCTGAGGGCAGACTGAGGAAGCCCGGCTCCCTTGAGAGCCCCCTCAGGAGATGCCCACTGTGAGGGCCAGCCCCCATCCCTTCACTGCCTGTGCCGAGGCTGCCAGCTTCAGCTGGGCTCGTGCTGCCTCTCAGATGCTCTCTCGTGAAGCCGTCAAAGTGCTTTACTGCTCTCGCCCACCTCTAGGCACAGGTCTCTAACTTCAAGCGTGAGAATGAAGCCTTGCGGTCTGGCCAGGGCGCCAGCCTGACGGTGGTGAAGCAGAACACCGACGTGGCCTTGCAGAACCTCCGCGTCGTCATGAACAATGCCCACTCCTCAATAAAGTGAGTGCGGGGGAGCTGAAGGTGCCTGGACATGGGACAGGGGTGAGGCAGAGATGGCCGGCAGGCCTGGGGGGCGGTCTTCAGCTTGGTGTTTGAAACCATGACCACACTGCGTGCAGCAGATGGGGCTCCGGGAGCAGAAGTGCACTTGATGGTGCTGGTAACCCTGAGGCCGCATGTCGTGTGCCAGACTAGCAGGCTCTCGAACCGTCTTTGTGGTAATCACTGGTTTTACCAGAGCACTAACCTCAGACAGATCAGAGTCCCAGCTCCCTCACCTGCCGAACACCTCAGTTCTGCACGGAGAGGAGTAACAGTGTTTCCCTCCCGTCATAAGAAGCAGATGAGTTTGCAGGAGAACCCCCCCACAGAAATGGCCGCTCTGTTGCTCCCCGTGAGCACCCTGTCTGCCTGCCACGGGGCTGGGCCCCTCCGGGGAAGAGCAGCAGCCACCAGACACCCCAGGAGCTGTTTTCTGGCTTCTGTCGGGGCCGTTGGACAGTCGCGGTAGCAGGCCTGTAACGTCCACGTTTCCATTTTAGGCAGCTGGTTTCTGGAGCTGAAACGTTGAATCTTGTTGCTGAAATCCTTAAATCTATAGACAGAATTTCTGAAATTAAAGATGAGGAGGAGTCTTGAGAACCCTGAGGTGCTTCCGGGTCACAGCTCCGCTCACACCCGGATGTCCCTGCTCACTGGATTTGGAAATGCCGTTGTGTCTTTAAATATGTCGTCCTCACGGTAGTAAAGATACTTATCATGACATGCTAATTTCACGACCACACAGTGTGAGCAGCGCGCTGCAGGGAGAAGCAACCCCCGCGTGAGAGCCGCAGTGGCTTCTCCGTAAGCCTTCTGGGGGAGCTCCAGCTACTCCACGAACTAACGCTCTATCGGAAGACGTTTCTATAGAAGCCAGTGATTTTTTGAAGTTACTAAACCTGAAAATCACAGTTCTATAATGAGTGTTTTCTGTTATCATTGTGGAACGCTAATTGTAAGATAAGTCAATTGCTCGTCCTTAATTTCGACAGGAGAGAAAGCAGGGGAGCCGCAGTGAGTGGTTGCCTCAGAAGGGTCCTAGTGCCTCTCCGACCTCACCTGGTGCCCCTGATGGCTTGGAGTCCACTCCTGCGGGCCTGCGGGCCTGCGGGAGGTGCCTGCCCCGGGAGACCTGAGCGCGGATGCCCCATGCGGGGCCCCGGGTCACCCAGGTGGGCCACTGTGTGCAGCTATCACAATGCACACGTGGGCCTTGGGTTTGAAAAACTGCTTTGGCTGGAGGGTTTTGATATATGTTTCAAGTGGGGTTTTATACGATGAAGTTTAGAATTCAGGAATTTAGAGTGTGCAGAGCCTCCCTGTGTTAGCACAAGGCTTGTCCACAGTGCCTTTCCAACTGCTCCCCCACATAGGGAAGGCAGAACATGCACTACGTGCCTTCTTGCCTATTTTTCTGTAGACGTTATTTTTTTTAAGTAAGCTTCCCTTTTCCCTTCTGTTCAAATTGACAGTTTTCCTATTTAATAAATTGTAAAACTTCTATGAACTGTACCTTTTTTTTCTGATTTAATCAGGTCTTTATGCTTGAGAATCATGGTACTGTCCTTTGGCTTTAGGGCATGCATCTAGTCGTAAGGGGTGATTTGTGCTGAGAAATTCAGCATCAGTCCCGTGGCCTGTGGGGTCAAGGGTAGACTCAGACCAGGGCTGCCTGGGCCTGACCACAGTGGCCCGCACACTAGACGTCAGAGCTGCCTGTTTTGGAGTTGAACAGATTGGAATCTAGTACTGGAGCATTCTTCAGTCACGTGGTTGAATTTTTTTAAAAGACATTTAAACTGGGAAACATCACCTCATACTCCAGCCTGTTGGTGAGAAGCGGGTTCGGAGCTCTGGCGGCCTATTAGGAAAGCGCTAGGATGCGGTTCTCTTCTGGGTGCAGGCACGGGGCTTCCTGGGAGGATGCCTCCAGCCACAGCCCTGCATGCAGGCACAGCATTTTAAGGGGGTGCGGGATGTGCACCTAGAGCCCCCCTGGGGTGTTCCACCTACTGATGCTGCACTTGAGCCAGCCCTGACCTCTGCAAGGGCAGGCAGAGGGGCTGCGGGCGCCGGAAGGGTCTAGATGAAGCAAGCGGCCCGGTGCACACATAGGCTCTTCCTGCTGTCCCCCGTGTGTTTGGAGCGCTCACGGTAAGAGACTTAAATTGTATGGCCGTCCAGCTCTGCCTCTGCATTTCCGGCCCCGTGCAACCCGTCTGTTTCTCCAATCTGGCTCCCGGGGACGTCCCTTACCCCATGCCTCGCCTTGCAAAATCTCCGCCTGCTCTGTCCACCAGGCGAAGGCGCCCTGCTGGTTTCCAGCGGACACTGGCTGCTCTTCCGAGCCCCAGGCAGCATTACGCCCCCCCCCCCCCGCAATCCCTGAGACGCACCGCGCTCTGGGGGTGGCGCCCCTGCTCTGCCCCCGCCCCGCACGTACCCCCAGGAGGAGCAACCGCAGGCCGGCCCCGCTCGGGCAGGAGCGGCCTCCCAGACGGACCAGAGCTACGCGCTGGGCGTGGGGACCGGGGGCTGGGGCGGGCTCCGGCCCTGCGCGACGCCTGCCCCGGGCCAGGCAGCGGCAGCACTGAGCCCTTGGCCACCTTGCTCACTGGCTGCGCAACAACAGCCGCGGATATAGTCAGCACAGGCAGAAACGAGCGAGCGAGCGAGCGAGTTTCGGCGATGCGGAGGTCCCGCCCGGCCGACCACCCCCGCCCCGGCCAGCGCTCGGCAGTCCCGGGGGCGGCCGCGCGGGGGCAGCACTCGCCCGCTCGCCGACCCCGTCCCGGCGTGCCCCGCGCTGCGGCCGCGGGGCGGGACTTCCGGTTGTGCGGCCGCCGGAAGTGTGGGGGGCGGTGGCGCTGGCTGAGGGTGAGGGCGGCAGCGCGGTCGCCGGGGATGGGGCCGGGCCGCGGCGGGAGGAGCGGGGCCGGGGGCCGGGGGGGCCGGGCCGCGGCGGTGGTGGCGGCCGGGCTCTCGGCCGGCTCGGCTCACTCGCGCTCGGAGTGTGCACCTCGCGCCGCGGGACCGGCTGGCGTCCTCCTCTGGCTTGGCCTCCGGCCCCGGGTCCGTGCGGAGCCCCCGGGCCGTCCCTCCGCGAAGCCTCATGAGCCCCCTTCTGTTCCCGGCCCTCGGCCCCGCCGCGGCCTCCCGGACCGGCGCCCCTGTAGACGCGGGGGACCCTGCCCCCCGGGGGCGGCCTTCCCGGCGCCACACCTGCCACCTGCGTCCCCGTGCCCTCCGCCGTGCTGCTGGGTTCGGGTTTCCCAGGGCCTGGGCCGCGTCCCTGTGCCCTGGTGCCTCAGCCACGACACCCCGCCGTGTCGGCCCCAGGTGCCCGGCCGGGCCGGGGAAGGCGGAGACCAGGCTCTGGGGCCATGCCGGTGCCCGTCCGGCTGCCCCCGTAGGTCACAGCCTCGAGCGGGCCGGCCACGTCCACGTGGCTTCAGCGCCCCCGGGGAGCAAACAGTGGGTGTGTTCGCGGGTGTGGGGGGTGTCGGGTCAGTGGTCCAGGGCTCCCCCGAGCGGGACCGCCTGCTTCGGTCAGGCTTCCGTGGTGCCCCCAGGGGCGTGCCCGGGTCAGGGGCGGGTCTGTGAGATTCTGCGATCCGTCCCAGTGGCAGGTAGAAGTCATGGACGTAGACGCCGAAAGAGAGAAGATAGCAAAGGAGATCGCGGAGCTTGAGAGGATTTTGGATCCCACGTCCTCGGGCGTCGGAGTGGGGGTCTCGGAGTCTGGTCTCCCGTTGGATTCTGACGCAGGTACGCTTTCACGGGCCACAGCTGGAGCCCCTCCACCTGCCCTCCAGACGAACGTGGTGCTCGGCCACACTGACCTTGCCCTTACTCCCCGGGACGGCCTGTTAGCGCTCCTCAGTTGGCCGAGGACCTGCTGGCTGTGAGTGAGCGCGCTGTCTCGGGAGGTTGGCGGGCTGTCCTCAGGCATCAGAGGTTCCAGAGCTCAGTTTGTCCGCTGCCGCCACGCCGGACAGCTGGGAGTCACCCCCACATGCTGTCCTCGGTGCTCCCCTGGGCCCTGAGGCCCCTCACCACAGCTCTGATTAGAGGCCTGCCCACATGGTCAGAACCTACGAGAGACGGGGCCCTCGGGCCTCTCCCTGGCACCAGGTGCAGGTCTGAGGCTGTTTCTGAGTTTCAGACCACGCCAGGGCCTGCCTTTCGCCTGTAATCAGGGCCTCAGCCATGCCCCCGCCCCTGACTCCAGCACCCCCAGGACGGGGCTGGCTCCTTCGAGGTCTTCCCTCTCTGGCTGACCCTGCCCTTAGTTCAGGGCCTGTCTTGCCTAGTCAGTGAGTGGCGCTCAGCCACTGGCTGATGGCGAAGGAAGGTCCGGTTTTGTCCTGAGGCCTTTCAGCGTCTCCCCCGCCCGTGGCCATCAGGAAAAACCCTGTGCCGTACCTACTGGACATCTCTTTAGCAGATACGGGATTCTGTTGCTGGTCGCTCACACGGTGTGCTTGTGTTCCCACAGATTCACTGCCAGAGGAGGACTCGGAGGCTACTGGTTCCCCAGGCTCGGTAACTACTGGCCTGGGCTGTTTGTGGTACCCACCAAGGCAGACACCACCCTGCCAGTGGGCCCAAGACCAAGCGGGGAGTGCTCTGAGCACATCTCGGTTTTTCCAGGTGTTTGTTACCGGAAGCATCGCGTCACAAAGTATTTGTCACCAAAATTAAAATTGTTCCTAGAATAACATCTGTCCGAGGTTTGGCGTTCACGCCTCCTGACTTTCCTAAGCTCTCTATGACGCGTATGTGTCTGGGCATGGCGTCATGCGTGGAAGGTTTTGAGCGTGCTGCCTGGGTCTGGCCCTTTGTAGCTTACTTGTCTGCCTCGGTTTCCAGCGTGCAGTGGGGTAGTCACAGCACAAGTCACTCCGCACGTGTGATTGTCCAGGACGGTGTCTGGCACATAGTTCCTCAGTCGGGCCAGTTTTTATTGCTACTTTTTACTTTAGAATTTCATGTTAATTTGGAGAATTTTTACAATTTGTTTTTTGTCTTTTAATGAAGGCAGCAGGTACAGAGTTGATTCTGATTTTTAACGGCCAGGTAGTGCCTTTGGCTTAGGTTTATCATAGCTCCTCATTGACGGTCCTACGGGTTGTTCCCGGGTTTTAGTGCTGCTGCTGCTGCAGCGTCCGTCCTCACACGTGTTGGGGCTCACCGTTCCCTGCCAGTGACGAGAGCGCACGAGCCCATCCTGAGCCTCGAGTTCCATAGAAACGTTGTGGAAAGTAGACGGTATTTAGCTTTTCACGTTTTCCCACCCAAGATATATTTCCAGATGTTTGCTTCTTTTGTCTCAAGTTGTGGAACGTGCATATGCTGGACACAGTCCCACATCAGGGTGGTCTCCTGCTGGCCCAGGGACCGGAGCGTGAGCTCAGAGGCTCGTTGTGCTGCCCTGGGTCACGAGGTGGGGCAGCGTCTGCATGCCTCCTTCCTCACCTGCAGTTTCCCACTTGTAACCAGGAAGAGGAGAGGTGGGGTGAGGCCAGCAATGGTGAGGATGACCCCAAGGAAAAGACCCTTCCTGAAGACCCAGAGACCTGCCTGCAGTTGAACATGGTCTACCAGGAGGTCATCCAGGAGAGGCTGGTGGAGGTCAGCCTCCTACTGGCCCAGAACCAGGAGCAGCAGGTAGGACAGGGCCTGGCCTTCAGAACCGCCATGGCCAGACACCCCAGAATAGGGCTTTGAGCTCTGTCTGTTCCCTGACTGCCCGGGTCCCATTCACAAAGGGAGTCGCTGCTGCCTGACCCCAGATGGGCCCTTTGTATCTGCCACAGGAGGAGATCATGTGTGACCTGGCAGGGTCCAAGGGCTCCAAGGTGAAGGACAGCAAGAGCCTGCCCCCGAATTTGTACGTAGGGCACTTCATGAAACCCTACTTCAAGGACAGAGTGACCGGGGTGGTGAGTAGCGGGGGCCCTGCTCTCATCAGGGAGGGTGGAGCTGCACGGGAAGGAGCTCTCGTTTCCAAACTTGCTGTGGCTGTTGTGAATTCCCTTGGGTTGTTCAGGGTGATATTCTTTAGCTTCTCTCAAACTTTTTTTGGTTGCCAGTGGTGAAAGTCAGGGTCTCCAGCCTTGGAATGTGGCAAGCTGACCTCAGCTCCACAGATGAACCCTGGGGGCATTTCCATAAGAGGTGGCACCATGGGTGGGGCAGCTTGGCAGAATTGTGGTGGCCTGGTAGCGAGGTCCTGTGGAGCCACTGAGCCCGCCCCATGCTCCTCACGGCCCCCAGCCACTCACCAGGGAGTAGCTCTGGGCCCAAATGTCTGGTGCCAGGCCTCCCACGTGGCCAAACTGCTCGAGGAGGCTGAAGGAAAGGGCTCCAGAGTCTTAGTGAGGCCCCACCGGGACATGCTTGGCCCGTGAGGTGAGCATACCTGGGTTCTGTCTATGGTGTGACACTGCTTTGTCTGGCAGGGGCCTCCTGCCAATGAAGAGACGCGGGAGAAGGCTGCCCAGGGCATCAAGGCTTTCGAGGAGCTCTTGGTGACTAAGTGTAAGTGCCCAGGCCGGGGCCTCAGCACCACAGCCCTGCCTCTCCTCAGATGCCTTCTTGTGGCTCTGTGGGCTTCTTCGGGCCCTGACCACTGGGACTGGCCCCTCAAAGCCCTTGCCTGTCCCAGGCCACGTGGGGCCACCATCCCCACAGATCACTGTCTGGTCTTCCTTTTCATCCCTGAACACCCAGCCCCACGGGCCCAGCTGTGAGCTTGGGCCAGGGCATCCTGCTTGGTGGACAGAGGGCCCTGGGCCCACAGCCCAGCTCCCCTGCCAGCTCTGTGGTCCTGGCCTGGTCATGTGCCCACAGCTTCCTCACGTGAAAGTAGGGGAAGGCGTTGCTGATGTCATTGTTTCTCGTTAGGGAAAAACTGGGAAAAGGCCTTGCTCCGAAGATCAGTGGTGAGCGACCGCCTGCAGCGCCTGCTTCAGCCCAAGTTACTGAAGTAAGTCCGAGCACAGTCATGGACGTCGGCCTCCCCGGCGAGTGAGGGAGTCCGGGCTCAATGCTTTGTCACGGACACTCAGTGCAGCCGCGTCCCCTGCTCCCAGCGGAAGAGGTGCTGATCCCTGGAACTTTTCCCCAAAGAGGCATCTGGGCTCGAGGTCAGGCATGCGAGAGCTGGGCAGGCCGAGTGGCCGCAGTCAGTCATGCAGCTCGGGCGGTTTCTCTGGTCTGAATGTGGACCGTGCGTGAGACTTTTTATGTTGTGCTGGGGTGACACCATGCGACCAAATCACAGCACCTGGGGCTGGGCCAGGGGTTCCAGGGGCTGCCCCTAGTCTCAGGGCTTGATGTGTGGGTCAGGATTTGCTTCAGGGATGGCTTTCTTCTCCCTGGACTCCAGAAGGGCCAACTGCAGGCTTAAGTAGGCCGTGGCTTTGTCACCAGGCTTCCCGCAGAACACCTCCCTGCGTGCGGGGTCCAAGGCAGGTAGCTGGGATGCCGAATCAGTGGTGTCAATTGCTGTCTGTGTGTTCACAACTGCAGTGACAGCAGGAGAGGGAGTGTCGTTGCTTCCCGTGGGCAGGAAGCCGGGCAGCCTCCTGCCTGCGCAAGGCAGGCTTGGAGTCGGAGCCAGGCTCCAGTGTGTGCTTCCTGACACGCAGCTTCATCCTATGGAGTGATGTGCATGCCTGAGTACTCAGGGAAACTGCACTGGACCCAAGACACCCCCCCTCCCCGTGCCCCCCCCCCCCCCCCCCGAGCACAGCCACGATGTGGGTAACCCTGGTGTCTCTACCTGCCCTGTAGGCTTGAGTACTTGCACCAGAAACGGAGTAGGGTGACGAGTGAGGCAGAGAGGCAGGTCCTGGAGAAGCAGAGCAGGGAGGCGGAGAGGGAAGTCCAGGACATTCGGTGAGCTGGGTCTTACAGGGAGGCTGTGGCCTGGGGAGAGGCATGGAAGGCCCGGTGTGAGCCTGGCAGCCTGTTTCTGTCTCCAGGCAGCTCCCAGAGGAGGCCTTGCTGGGCAACAGGCTGGACAGTCACGACTGGGAGAAGATCTCGAACGTTAACGTGAGTCGGGGCAGTACTGGGCCAACGGCGGCTCGTGGCCGTGCTGGCAGTGGAGGGCGTGGGCTGGCATCGGCAGGGTCAGATTCAGGCAGTCAGGCTAAGTCCCTGGTGGCCGCCAGACCTACTGCGGCGCCCCTGGGCAGGTGAGTGTCAGGCCTGCCCCGCCGGGGTGAGCTACCTTTTCAGAGACGGATGAGCACGAAGGTTCAGGCTTCGTGCTTAGAGCCGACCCCTCGCTTCTGGGTGTGTGAGTCCTGGCAACCCGGGCTGGGACCCCACTTCTCCCCGGGTGCCAAGCTGCCAGCCGTCCGCG
This sequence comes from Zalophus californianus, assembly GCF_009762305.2. NCBI lineage: Eukaryota > Metazoa > Chordata > Mammalia > Carnivora > Otariidae > Zalophus > Zalophus californianus. The sequence goes on from NC_045607.1 coordinate 1,340,767, forward strand.
AGCAACAGCCCCTGCAGCTTGGGTTTCCCTGTTGGTGCAGTTTGAGGGTGGCCGCAGTGCGGAGGAGATCCGGAAGTTCTGGCAGAACTTCGAGCACCCGAGCATAAACAAGCAGGAGTGGAGCGGGCAGGAGGTAGACCAGCTGAAGGCCCTTGCGGCTGAGCATGGCCATCTGCAGTGGCAGAAGATCGCCAAGGAGCTGGGGGTGAGGACCGGAGGGGCCTCAGGTGCATGGCTGGGAGGCTGGGCGGGCTTGGGGTCACCACGGGCTGAGCATCACAGCCCAGTACTGGGAGCCGGCACATTGCTTCATCACGCCGCTCTTGAGGGTGTGGCCTACAGGGAGAACAGCCTCTCCACCCCTCTCTGGGCCACGTCTCTGGGCACTTCTGGCTCCTCAGCCTCCGTCTGTCTCCGAGTGCTCACTCGTCTTCCGTCTCCCTCCCAGGGCCTGTCTTAGCTGGGTCCTTCCTTATTTCCATCAAGTCAGGAGTTGGTTCTGATGGGTTTCGAGGGGAACGCTCTTCCCGGTTTTCTCTGGGTTCTTGTGGTGTTTTCCTCATTTCTAAGGCGAGGACCAAGAGTTCCACTCAGCTTCTGTCTGCACCATGAAGGTGTTGGAAGCTCGCCTCTCTCAGAACAGCTCACTGTGAACTAGGACCCTTTGCCGCCCCTTCAAACCTTAGTTTGTGTAGGAGGGTCCTTCTCATCTGTACGTCGTTAGGTGTCTCAGGAATCCTTTGTGTTGTGCTCTGTTTGAATTTCACTGGTTCACGGCCTGAGAGGGTGATGAGTAAAGTCCCCATGTTTGAATGGAGCACTCTTACAGACAGGCACACGCTCGCAGCGAACCGATTAAACCGAAGCTGCCCAGAGACCAGCATAGACCCTAGGGTGGCAGATGGTCCGTCTGTCCTGCCAAGCTCAGTCTGTAGAGCCGCTTGGCCGGAGCACTGTGCCCACATCAGAAAGGCACGCCCCCCCCCCCCCCCCCCGCGTGTCTAATAGTTGTGTTTCACGTACTGAGCTGCTGGGTAAGCTGGCGCATGTACACTTATGCTTCGTACGGTTGGTAAGTTGGGCTTTTAAAGTCGTTTTTGGTCTTTGTTTTCTTAGTTTCTGGGGTTTTATTTAGGGTTTTGGTTTAGAGCAGCGTTCGTTCTCGGTAAAAGTGAGAGGAAGGGGCGGAGACTCCCCTTGTGCCCTTCGCCCCCCCACCAGCATCATCCCTTCCCAGAACGGTGCTTCTGTTCAACCGAGGACAGGTCTGTGCTGACACACCGCCGCACCCAGAGCCGATGTGCACGTCAGGGCTGTGCTGCTGGGGGGCTGCCCCATGTGGGCTTGCACAGTGCACGGGGACACGGGTCTGCGGGGCAGCCTCCTGCAGACTAGTGCTCTGCCACCTATGCTGTGCCTCTTCCAGGGCCACCCAGAGCTGGGGGCCTGTCCCCGCAGCTTCCTCCTCTCGGGAACCGAGGTGTCTCCGGGCCTTTTCCCAGCCTGCCCACGTGTTCCGTTTTAGCACGAAAAACACCCCATTGTCTAGATCCATCTCACTTTGTCTCTCCACCTGCTGAGGGCATCTTGGTCGTTTCCAGGATTTGGCAGTTGTGAAGGTGCTGTTAACGTCTGTGCCCAGGCGTTCGTGTGGATGTGAGTGTTCAGGTCCTTTGGGTAAACACCAAGGAGCAGTCGTATGCTGAGAGGATGTTTGGGTCTGTTCTCCAGAGTGGCCACCCCGTGCTGTGCACCCCCGGCCACAGGCAGGGGTCCTGCTGCCCTGCACCCTCACCAGCCTGTGGTGGCGTCTGGGCTCCAGACTCGGGCGGTGCTCCCAGACGACGTGTGTTAGCATCACATGCACTTCTGCATCTCCGTGATGACAGATACAGGCTGCTTTAGGTCTCATTTGCATGTCTTCTTTGGCTAAGTGTGTAGGTTTTTGGTTTATTTTTAATCGGATTGTTTTTTTGCTGAGTTTTATTTTTTTATTTATTTTTTTTAAATGTTTTATTTATTTATCTGTCAGAGAGAGCACAAGCAGGGGAAGCGGTAGGCTCCCCGCTGAGCAGGGAGCCCGATGTGGGACTCGATCCCAGGACCCTGGGATCATGACCCGAGCTGAAGGCAGACGCTCAATCGACTGAGCCACCCAGGTGCCGCTTGCTGAGTTTTAAAGTCTTGTGTATTTGGGAGAACAGCTTTTACCAGACATGTCTCACAAGCATTTTTTCCTGTCTGCAGCTTGTCTTCTCATTTTTCTGACGTCTTCCACTGAGCAAAAGGTCTTAGTCGAGTCCAGCTGATCCGTTCTTTCAAGGACCATGCTTTTGGTGTTGTGTCTTAAAAGGCGTCCCCAAACCCAAACCTCATAGGCATGCAGATTGCGTGTGTCCAACCATACGTGTTCTCTGTAACTCAAGGGTTTTCTTTAGGAAAAAAGTTCAAATCGCATCGATTAGCTTTTGGGAGATACTCTCCCCATAAGGTGATGAATGAGGGGACAGGCTTGGGCGACCGCACCTGCCATGGAGACTGGTGCTTTATGTGCTGAGTTGGAGCCCATATGGAAGCCGAGATACAGTCAGTCCGGAGCTCTCCCTAGGGTGGCATCCCCAGAGAGGCCCGTTGGGGCCCCCGGATTAGGGCCGCTGTGCAGCCCCTACGTCATCAGAGGCGCGTGCTCTGCAGGGAGGCTCCTCCAGGCTGCTGAGCTGGCGGTGCCCGCTGAGGACTCCAGTGTCGCTCTGGGGTCATGTGAGTGCAGCGTTAACGGACTTACCTGGACACGCTGTGTGTCTGAACGTGCAGACTGGTGCTTCGCGGCCTCCTTCTGTCAGGCTCTCCACTGTCCCTGCAGGGTCTGCTAGGGGCGATAAGCTCGGTTCACAGCACCCTGGCCGTCCCTCTGCGGGGGGTACACACCCAGTAACACCCACTTTGCTTTGGTCTTGGGGCCTCGGAAGACCAACCGCAGCGCCTTCCAGTGCCTGCAGAAGTACCAGCAGCACAACAAGGCTCTGAAGCGCAAGGAGTGGACACGGGAGGAGGACCGCCTGCTCACCCAGCTTGTCCAGGAGATGCGCGTCGGCAGCCACATCCCCTACCGGAGAAGTGAGTGTCCGTGTGGGCCCTGCTCCCTGTGCCCCCCGCTGAGGCTCGCAAGCCCCTGGACCCAAGGCCCCTCACGGGTGGAGGCACCTCAGTCATGACAGGCTTGAGGGGCTGAAGGGGGACGCCCGGGGTCACCCAGCCCCTGCACCCCACGGCCCAATGACCTAGTGACCAGAGCAGCTCCTTGCTGAGTGACCCAGGAAGCGCGGTGCCCATCAGGCCCCTTTGTCCCCAGTTGTCTACTACATGGAAGGGAGAGACTCCATGCAGCTCATCTATCGGTGGACCAAGAGCTTGGACCCCAGCCTGAAGAAGGGGTTCTGGGCCCCAGAGGAAGACGCGGTGAGTATACGGTCGCAGAAGCCAAGGAGAGCCGTACTCCAGGATGTGAGCCTCGGCGCCCACTGTCCCTTCTGAAATGGACTGGTGCGGGCTGGGGAGCTTACGGCTGCCTGTAGAGGCCTTACTTGTTCGCTGTCCTTTACTGCAGAAGTTGCTTCAAGCAGTTGCCAAATATGGGGAGCAGGATTGGTTTAAAATCCGGGAAGAGGTGCCAGGTAGGAGCGATGCCCAGTGCCGAGATCGGTGAGTTGGACCTCGCTGGGTGAGGGAGGCCTTGCTGGGGTTGCTTCTGGGTAGGCCAGAGGGTGGGCGAGCAGCCTGCGGCCCCAGGGGATCTGCTGGCCGAGGCTGGGGTGACCTGGGAGCCCTGCGTAGCCAGGGTGTCTGGTTAGGAAGCAGGATGCGTGTTGGTTTTTTTGAAGCAGACTTTTGTATGGGCTCAACCTGAGGTGGCCCAGGGGGCGTTTCCCTGACTCTGTTGTTGAAGCTCCTGTTCCAGACCCCTGACGGCAAGGTCTCTGGAAGGCTGCTTTGGGAATGTCCTTTCTTCAGCCTGTTTTTTTTAACGGTTCATGATAACTTAATCTGTATGTCGTGCAACATACTCCAGTGAGGGGTTCTGGGGGGTTACTGTTGGTGAGCCGTGCAGCCGTCACCCCAGGCAACTTCAGAACGCAGTGACCACCCCCCAGAGAAACGCTGTTTGCCAACAACAAACAATCGAGGAAAGGGACAAGGGCTCGAATAGACCTTTCTCCAGAGAGCGCACGAGACAGGGCTCAGTGTCGTTAGTCGTTACAGAAACAGGGAGAGCAGCAGCGAGATGCCACCTTGCGCGCGTCAGGACGGTGGTTTTAAGGCCGCACAAAAGGGCAAGTTTAGACGAGGGTGCGGAGCGTGCGTGGTGCGGTGCCGCTTCCTTGGGCAGCTAGCCAGGGAACCATGCTGTTGGCCGGCAAACTGCCGCCCGCCCGCGGGAACCGGAAGCCAGGCCTCACACGGGCACCTACACACGTGTGGTCGTAACCGCGCTGGTCATGGGGCCACATGGCAGGAACTGACTATGTCAGTGGAGGAACAGGTTGATGACAAAAGTTGTTCTCAAGCTGGACAGACACTAGAGTACCGTTTGGTCTTAACGACGAAGCCCCGGGGCACCTGGTTGGCGTGGTCAGTGGAGTGCCCAACTCTTGATCTTGGGGCCATGGGTTCGAGCCCCGCATTGGGTGTAGAGAGGACTGAAAAGATAAGTGCATGAAGTCCTGACACACACACACACACCCCCCCCCGCCTCGTGGGTTCGCCTTGGCAACGGCAGTGTCTGTGTGAACGGGCACGCTCGGTGCTCTTGGATGTGTGCCTGCGAGTGGGGTTTTCAGGGCATGTGATGCTGTGGTTACCCGCAGTGGCGGCCCTGCCCTGTGCCCCCATGGGAGACACCCTCACCAGCCCCCATGAACCCCAGCTCCCGCAGGCGTGGGGTGTGAGGTGGCGTCTTGGTGGCTTCCGTTCGTGGCTCCCTGACAGCTCCTGGCATTGAGCATCTTTGTGTGTTGCCCGGCCCTTTGCATGTCTTCTCTGGAAAAACATCTGTTCTTGTCATTCTCCCAGTTAAAAAACCGAGTTGTTTTTGTGTCACGGTTTGTGTGAGTTGATACATGTTCGGCTACAAGTCCCTTATCCGAGGTCTCATCTGCCCGTCTTTCTCGATGGCGTCCTGTGAGACACATCAAGGTTTTAATTTTCATGAAGTTCAGTTATTCTGTGTTTTCTGTTCGTCCCCTGAGCTTTTGTCGCCGGGTCTCGGGAGCCCTTGCCGGCGTGGGGACAGTCGCGGGAGGGCATTCTGGCGCCCGAAACACCCTTGTGTCCTTGCCACTTTCAGGTACCTCAGACGGCTGCACTTCAGCTTGAAAAAGGGACGATGGAACGCAAGTGAAGAGGGGAAGCTGCTTGAGCTGATCGAGAAGTACGGTGTTGGTGAGTCTTGGGCCTCTGCAGGCCCTGAGCCCCCAGGAGGCACGGCTCGCGGCGACCCCAGCTGCCCTCCTGTCCGCAGCCTTTCCCCGGCTCAGCGGGCAGCAGCTTCTCTCCCTTGCGCACTGCCGAACGGTCGGGATGCAGAGTTCAGGAGCGCCGTCACTCCTCTCCTGGGGATGGCTGCTGCCGGCCACATGCACCTGCGCAGCCCGCTCTCTGGGCCCATCTCTAGGGCAGCTTTTTTTAAAGTTGAGTCACTCGGTGTGAGTTTATGGAGTCCGCCACTTTCCACTTAGCATTCTCTTGTCCGTTGTGACTGTTTTTCTGTCTTCACGCGTCCTTTGTTCTCCCGTTGTTGTCAACAGTCACATCCTGTCTCCCTGAGAAAGAGCACGGAACTTCCTCAGCCGCCTGTCTCTCGATGGATGTTTCTGTTGTTTCTCATTTCTGCCCCTTTTGCTCCTGGAAGGAGCGAAGGGCTTGGTCATTGCATCTGCTCATTATCTGCAGCATCTCCTCAGAAACAGACCCTAGATGTGGTGTTGTTGAGTTCAAGTGTGTGCAGAATCCTGAGTGTGGCACGGAGTCACACTGCCCTAAACACAAGGCACCAGTGTCCTCCTGCCTGTGGAGTCGGGAGAGAGAATAGTTTGCCACGTTTGGTGTAGAAGCCGGGGTGTGGCAGGATTGCACGGGCTGTGTTTACATAAACGCAGATGGTTTTTTTCTTCTTGTCTGTGTGTTTTCTAGAGTCTTGCTAAAGGGCTGATTATCCATTGAGAATCCGAAGGCCCACTTGTCACTGAGCTTCTCCGACGTGGGGAGCAGTGTGCAGCGGAGCACGCGTTCCCTCGGAACACGGTGCAGGTCTTCTACGGGAGACCACGCATCTGCGAGAAGAGCCTCTTGTTCAGGCTGTGAACATGTCATCAAAGACCATGGGAAGCAACTTCCGCGTTGTTTTGCTTTTGTAGGTCACTGGGCAAAAATAGCTTCTGAACTACCCCATCGGACGGGCTCCCAGTGTCTGAGCAAGTGGAAGATCATGGTCAGGGTGAGGCTTTGCCAAAAGTCAGTCGAAGGCCCTGTACCCGTGGGACCGGCATCACTGCTGGGCGGGGAGGGGAGGAAGGACATCTGGTTTCTGGCCCTGGCATCTTTTCTTCCTGGAAGTCAAGGGCAGAGAGCCCCAGCCTCTCCCATAGCTGCTGTCCCCTCAGAGTATTCGGGGGAGTGGGGGGTTGTGCTCCCAGCGCGCCGTGTCCAAGCCTGCTTGGGGTCTCTCCCCAAAGGGCTGGCCTGCCTGCTTGCTGTCCCTGGTCCGTGAGCCCTGGGCGGCCGAGGACTCCAATTAGCCCTTCCCCACAGAAAAAGCAGAGTCGGGGCAGGAGGCGGCGGCGGCGGCCCCTTGGCAGTATGCGGTGGAGCTCCAGCAGCGGGGACAGCAGCAGCGGGGACGGCAGCAGCGGGGGCGGCAGCAGCGGGGGCGGCAGCAGCGGGGACTCAGAGCCAGAGGAAGCCCCAGAGGCCAGGGCAGGTGGCCAGGCGCTGCCGTCAGCACAGCATACCGTGCCGGACATGGACCTGTGGGTGCCTGCCAGGCAGAGCACCAGTGAGCTGTGCGCAGGGGGAGCCCGGGGCTGGCCAGGACACCGTGCCGCCTCCCCCAGCCCTCCCCGGGCCTCCAGCGAGGCTCAGGACAGCAGAGCTGCTGGCCCCACAGCCTCGGCTTCCGCAGAGGAGGCAGGCCAGACGCACACTCCCTCCGGGACCCACAGCACCAGCGCGAGAGGCATCGGGCACCCAGGCTCGGCGGACACGCACCTCTCGAGCTCAGAGGAGCTGGCAGACAAGGTAGGCCCCAGACCCCAGTGCGCCCCACATGGCTGCTCGGGGGTCACTTAGCTGGTGCTAAGGCACAGCGGGCCGGCCTGCGCTCGCGTCAGCTGCGTTCTGGGCGCAGTGGGTCAGACACCCGTCCTGGCTCCAGAGAACGTTCACTTCTGGTGCGCAGGAGACTCGTGTCCAGAGCAGCAGCCTCTACTTCCCCAGGTTTGCTTTATAAGCCGTGCAGGGGCCCTGCCGGGTGGGGCCGCAGACTTGGAGCCATTTCTGACCTGTCTGTCCCTGAGTGGGGGTCGGCAGGGGGCAGCAAGCAGGAGGGTGTTCCCCTGGCTCGCGGAAGTCCAGACACTTCTCCTGTGCAGGGTCCCACTGTCCACCAGCCCTGTGTATGCCTGTCCCGGTCGGCGTCTGAGCTCTCAGGGCCCTGGCCACCTCCCTGGCTCTGGCTGTGTGCGGAGTTGCGGTGAGCAGGCTGGCCTGTCCTGGGAGAGATAGGAGACTGTGGCACCTGAGGGGACAGCAGGCTGTCCAGGCAGCCAGGCAGACTGCACACGCCAGCCCCTGCGGTGCCATCGGCTCGGGGGGGCTGGCCGGGGGAGCAGGGGCCCTCTGCTGGTGCTGGCTGCAGCCAAGCTGGGTAGGCAGGTGGGTGGCCAGGCCTTAGGGACCCTCCTGAGGCCGTCATGCCTCAGAGTGCTTCCGCCACCCCGCATTGGGACCCGGGCGCAGGGATGTGTGCTGCCTCTGCAGCCCCTGCACCAGGGCTTCCCACGTGTCCAGCCTCACGCCGTCTTTTCGTCAGAGTGGGAGCTGTCTGCTGAAGGTGCCACTGGAGACAGTGCTGCAGGTGCTCAGGACCAACACAGCCCGCCGGCGCCAGACGCTGGTAGGAGCTGGCCCCCCGTCGCCCCCCACTGCCACCGCCCTGTCGGCCCAGGGCCCCTCCCCAGTCCAGGGAAGGAGTGGAGGGTGGTGTGTGGGGCTGTGGGCAGCCTGGGAGCCCAGCCTGACTGGGAAGCCCAGGTGTCTGTCTTCCTTACACAGAAGGAGAAACTGAGACAACCGTGCCCACTCAGCCCGTCCCTGGGGGCCAGCCCCAGTGACAGTGGTGTGGCCGGGCCCCATGTACGGCGGCTGTGGCACAGGACGATCGGGAACAGGCGGCAGTGGCGAGGACATGCCCTGCAGAGGAGGCTCATTGAGCGCCAGCTTCTGGTGGCCATGAGCCCGTGGGTGGGCGACGTTGTCCTGCCCTGCACCCCCCGGAGGCCTGCCGTCGTGCACACTCGAGGTACTGCCCCAGGGTTCTTTTGAGAGCCTCCTGTGGGTTTGGGGTGGGGGAGACACAGGGCAGATACGGGGTGACCTTGCTGGGGAGGGGGTGCACGGGGAGGGACCCCTGTGCCAGTCTCATCTTTCTAGAAAGCATCCCTTTGGAGGGCTGTTTGGGTTTTGTCTCTGACTTGCTTAGCACACGAGGGACAGTCTGGAAATGACCAGCCATTTGGGCCTTAGCAAGGGTCTTCTCGGGGCTCGGATGCGCAGTGCCTGCATGCAGGTTTCTGGAGAGCTGGTCGTGTTCTCGGGGCTGGGGGGCGGGGGGGCTCCACAGGCCAGTCAGGGCCAGCCTGCCCTCTGGGCTCCTGCCCTTCCTTCTGGTTGAGCATGGCGGCAGATGGATGCGGGGTTCTTTGGGGCCTCAGGGAGAGGGGTCTTGGTAACTGCGCATGTGTGCCTTTGTCTTCTCAGCCGATGGCATCAGGAAGCAGCTGCAAGACGCCCGGCTGGCCAGCACCCCTGCGTTTACTGTTTTTATCCAGGTGAGAAGCCCCGTAAGGCAGAGCTTTTCTATCTTATGCTTGGTTTTCCTTGGGTAAAGGTGGATTCACTTCTTAAAATCTAACTTTTTGAAGTTTCAGACCTTTGGAAAGGGTCTTTCGGTGCCTTGCAACACCTAGTAGGCCAGTCACTATGGAAGGGACAGCCCCGTCCCTGCCACCATCAGTTAAACCCCATCCTGAGGAGGGACGGGGATGCTGGGACCCCAGTGCGTAAATGGAAGCTCGGAGGAGACCTCGGCTCCGAGGGAGCTTTGCTCCGACGCACCTAGGCTCTGAGGCCAGGCCGGGGCTGAGCAAAGGGGTCATGGCCTTGAGGGGCTGTGCCGGGCTCCGGACCTACCCCGAGCAGTGGTCAGAGCTGGCTCAAGTTCATCGCAGACGCCCTTGTCATCTTGGTCCTGGACGGGGAAGAGGGACAGGCCCTTGTCGTGCGTGTGCCATGCATGTGTCATGCGTGTCCCTCAGCTGTTCCAGATTGACACTGCTGGCTGCATGGAGGTCGTTCGAGAGAGGAAGGCCCAAACCCCTGCCCTGCTCCAGACTGGCACTCGGGACCCAGTGCCTGGGCTCCTACAGGTGAGAAGTAGGGAGTGAGCACCCGGCACAGGCTCACCCGGTTTCTGCCACCCTCCCTCCTCTTCCTGACACGGCAAGGCCAGTGCTGGGGTGGGTAGCAGCTGTCCAGCCAGAGAGTAAGAGACAGGAGGCATTCCTGAGTCCCCCTTTAGGCTGGTCCAGCCCCTGAGAGCAGCCCTGTTGGCTTTTGGCCCCCTCACGGCAACCCTTCTAGGAGGTGTCCGCCCATTTGCTTGGAGCCCTGAGGGCTTCACAACATGTCGGGGTGGGAGGGGGCAGAGCTGGTACCGTGCCGCCCCTGCGTGGAGGCCTCCAAGCTCTTGGACATCTACTGCTCTGGGCATTGGCCTTGCTGGGGTGAGGTGCCAGGTGTGGGGTCCGTGGGGTCCGTCGCATTCCTGTGTCCAGTTAAAACTGAAGGGAATGACAGAATGACCAGGTTGGCCCTGTGGTGCCATCCAGGCCCCAGAGACCCCGATTCCTTCTGCCTGGGGAGCCAAGCTCCTGCCTCTCCCTCAAATCCCACATAGGCCTGACCTCACCATGATGAGTTCACCCAGTGGTGCTTGTAGGAGGATGTGGGGAGGGAGGGAGGCCGGCCCTGGTGCTTGGGCCTTGCTCCCACTGCAGGTGAGAGCAGAAGGAAGGCTTTGCTGCAGGTAGAGAAGAGTGGGTCTGGGCCCTGGAACTTCCCTGAGGCGCACACTTTTGTTTTTCAGATGTCTTCGTTGCGGGACTCCCCAGGTACTCTCTCTGTTCCTGTCTGGACCATCTAACCTAACGGCAAAGGGGTGTTGGATTTCGGGTTTTGGGTAGCACAGCTGTGGCCCTGCTGACAGATCTTGTCCGAATCCCACGGCAGGGACAGAGCGTGGCAGGCGGGAGTGGGCAGAGGCAGCTCAAGCTCCTACCTACCCTGCACGTAAGCCAGCCCCGGGCATCCAGGAGGGGCCTCTGCTGCTGGCTGCCACCAGCCTCCCCACACCAGCAGCATCGTGCGAGGCTCTGGGGGCCTGGGAGACCACGTGAGGAGGACAGTGGTGCCCGGCGGTTGTTGTTTTGAAGATACCGAAGGCATGGGGCTGGCGGCCGGTACCCGGCAGGCCCTGCTGTCCTGGCTGCGGCAGGAGCTCGAGGAGGTCTGGGACGTGCGGATCAGATGCCAAAGCTCCTGCTCTGTACTCCCAGCAGCTGCCCGCCCTCCAGGAGGGCCCTCCGATGGGACAGGGGGGAGGCCTGTCTCCGGTTCGCACGCATGGAGCTCATCCACGTGTGTGTTGTGTCTTCCCTGCAGGCCGCAGCTTCCGGAATCCACCGGCACGAGAAGCTGTAAAGCAGAGCACCAGCCACAAAGGGAGCAGGGGTTTACAGCTCTGCCGTGCCGAGTCCAGTCCACCGGCGCCCCCGCCAGCTCCGTGTGGCCCTCGGCCCAAGCCCAAGACCGTCTCCGAGCTGCTCCGGGAGAAGCGGCTTCGGGAGGCCCGGGCCAGGAAGGCCGCTACCCCAGGCACCGTGGCTCTCCCACCGCAGCTGGTGCTGTCCTCGCCACTGATCCTCCAGCCCCGTCTACCACAGCCGCCCCCCACCCGCTCAGCCCCGGGCCCCGCTGCCACAGACACGGCGCTCTCTGGGCCTGGGATCCCTGCAGCAGCGGGGCTGAGTACTTCAGGCAAGGACGAGAGGGCTTCGACCCTGCCAGTCTTGGACCGCACCCTGGCCTCCACGGAGGCTGCCCCTGCTGCCTCCAGAGCTCCAGTTCCCAGCCGGGTCCTTGTGAGTGGCCATCAGGGTGGCCTGGGACAGTCTCAGGCCCCTGCCACGTCCCGGAAGCAGGGCCTGCCTGAGGCACCACTCTTTCTCCCAGCAGCCCCCAGCCCCATTCAGCTGCCTATCCAGCCCCTCAGCCTGACACCAGCTCTGGGCATGCACAAGGGTGGGCCTCACGTGGCGGCCAGCACGCCTCTGCCTGTCACCTGGGTGCTCACAGCCCAGGGGCTGCTCCCTGTGCCAGCCGTGGTGGGCCTTCCTGGGGCGGCAGGGACCTCTGATGCCAAGGGACTGTCCGTGACTCTGCCGTCCTCCCTGCCTGGGATGCGGGTAGGCCAGGGCCCCAGGCTCCCTGGGCTGAGCCACCCCTGGCAGCCCCCGGCCAACATGGACACAGACTCAGATTCTTCCTCCAGGGCAGACCTCTCGACCCTTCCGATGCTTTGCCAATCCCAGAGTTCTGTGGAAGTGGGCAGTGACGTGGCCCGTGTCCCTGGGGGACCTTCCTTCCCTGGAGAGGCCCAAGTGGCCAGGGAAATAGCTGCGCCCAGGATACCCTCCCAGGCCACACTCCTGGCTGACCACCCTGAAGCAAAACCCCCGTGGTCCAGCCAACCCCCTCTGCAAGCTGGCACTAGCCCTGGGAGTGGCCCAGGAGGGACACCGGGGTCCCCGGGGCCAGGGCGACCCATGGGACCTCTGGGCCTAGAGAGGCCACCCCTACCCCGGCCTGGGCCTGAGAGGGGTGCCCTGGACCTGGACCTCCTGTCCCAGGAGAGTGAGGCAGCCGTGCGGGATTGGCTGAGGGGACAGCAGGGGGTGTGCGTGCCCCCGCTAGGGAGCAGGCTGCCCTACCAGCCCCCAGCCTTGTGCAGCCTACGGGCCCTGTCTGGACTCCTGCTCCACAAGAAGGCTTTGGAGCAGAGAGCCACCTCCCTCGTGCCCAGTGGGGCAGCCGGAGCCCTGCAGGCCTCGCTGGGACAGGTGCGGAGGCAGCTCCAGGACAGCCCGGCCTACCTGCTGCTGAAGGCTCGGTTCCTGGCAGCCTTCACCCTCCCCGCACTCCTGGCCACGCTGTCTCCCCACGGCGTCCACACCACCCTGTCGGTGGCCACAAGGGCCGAGCCAGAGAGCGAGGACGACCTGGGGGAGTTGGAGCTCACTGATGGCTGCTCCACAAGTGGTCCTTGGGCAGGGCCGGCAGCCACCATCCCCGTTCAGGTAGGCGGCCATGGGCACAGAGGTTCCCCCCCCCAGCTCCCCCGTGGCCGTCTGCAGCGCCCCCGCCCAGTTGTGGGTGGGAGTTCGGCCAGCAGGGCTGGCCCACTGGTTGCTGGGGAGGAGGAAGCTGGCTCCAGGCCTGTTCAGTCTGTGCGGATGTGGCCCTCCTTTGAGGCCAGTGTGGAAAACAGAGGAAGGAACCTCTACACTCACGAAACCCCTTGGCCCCTCTTGGGGCTGCCGCCCCCACTACAAAGCCTTGCCTGAGGGAGCGGGTGACCTCAGGCCCTGTGCACCCTGCGCACGTACGGGCTCCTGCATTGGGGTACTAGCTCCACAGAGGTGGGCCTACCCTTGTTTCTGCACATCTGGGGACACCGAGATCCTTCCAGCTGGCAGCTCTGGTACCATGTACCCTGGAAGAGCTTTCTGAGCCGTGGAGGCCAACCGCTTTCCTTGTTCCCTAGCAAGAAGCCTGATACAAACACGCAGGAAGGTGTCCCCATGTCCTCTGTGGCTGCGTGTGCCCACGGGGCTCCCAGCAATTGTCCTCTGACCCTGTTCCTGGGTCCAGCAGGAGAGCCGGGCCACCTCGTGTGTCACATCAGGGAGGTTGTGGGGTCTCCTGCGGGTGGTGGCCCTTGCCCAGCTGGGGCTTTGTGCCGTCAGGACAGCGGAGGCAGGGTTTGTGGCTGGGGGCTGAGGGGGGAGGGCCTCCTGTCCCCTGGCCTGCGTGCAGGCTCTTCGCTGTCATCTGCCTGTGTTTCTCGGCACTGCCCTGCCAAGCCTGGCTGGGAGAACCGTGACATGGGAGGCTGGCTCCCTGGCATCACCAAGGGGATTGGAGTCTGCAAGTGGGATGGGGGGCTGGTGGGGAACCAGAGCCCGCGTGTGGCCATGTCTCTCCTGCAGGAGTCTCAGTTCATCTGCAAGCCACAGTGTGTCTGCAGGGACAGGTCTAGGGAGCAGCACATCCCTGGCAGCCTCCTCCCTGGTGTGACTCCTCACTGCCCCCACTTTCCCTGCCTGTTCTGCTAGGGAGTCACTCTTGTTCTTCTCTGCCTGGGTTTTGTTCTCAGGGAGCCCCAGACCCTGGGCAGAGCGCTGACTCTTCCTGCCTGGATGGTTCTGACAACCTTGACGTGCTGAGAACCCGGCATGCCTGGCATGTCCGGAAGAGGAGGCGGCTGGTGTGAGCGCAGGGTAAGCGTGGGCCTTCCCTGTGGCTCTGCTCTGGGCATGTGGGGGCCAACAGCTGTCCAGATGCAGGGCAGGCTGGCCCTTAGGAGCTCGCTCGCACCAAATGTGATGGTGTTAGGTGGGGTGTGGGTATATACAGGCCTCTGGGGGCAGGCCCAGGGTTGTGGAGGCCCCCGGGGGAAGGGCCATCTAATCCCCCTCCCCCAGGTGCAGCCCTCACCCACTGGGTTCCACACCCCAGGCTCTGTGCTTCCTTCTTGCTGGCACACATGTGCCTCAGGGCCTTTGCATTACTAGGCCCTCTGCCTAGCTTCCTTCTGTGTTTGTGAGGCTCATTCCCTTTGTCCGATCACATCTCTGCTCAGTGGTCGCCTCCTCAGAGATGCTCTATGACTGTTCTCCTGAGGCAGCGTTGTTGTCCCAGCGTCCATCTGTCTTGATCGCACTCTGCTCTCTACAGCTGACACGGTCTAGGTGTATATTTGTCATCTCTGCCGTGAACGTGTGCCCTTATGGGGAGTAATGTAGTTTTTGCTGCTGGGGCCTCAGTGTGCAGACAACAGGCACCAAGTAGGCCTTCAGCACGGATTAGTTGAGTTCACGGGGTGGAGAACCCATGCGGGGGAAGGACCCTGTCCAGGTCCACAGGTCCCGGAGACAAGAGCCAGCTCCTCTGAGCACGGTGGGGGCCGTGCCCTGAGAGGTCCTGGGTCCTGGAATAGGGCAGATGGGTCCACAGAGGGGATGCCAATGGGGTAGGGGCGTCCTTTGGAAGCCTACCCAGGCCCCAGGGTCTGCCCTCAGCATGGCCCCTGTGAGGACTGCAAGTGGGCAGCCAACCTGGTTCTGCTGTGCCCTCAAAGGGGGCATGGTGCCACCTTTGGTTCCTGCCCTACAGCACCGTCCATGGGGTCTGGCTGGGAGTCTGGGCATCCCCACCATCAGGGCATCTTTGCATTCCAGGAGGCAGGAGCCATGCTGGACCCTGGTGAGCCCACCTGCCCGGAGAGCCCCTCACCGACCCTTCCAGAGAAGGCCAAAGCAGCTGGAGACTGGGAGAGGCTCCGCCAGCAGGACTGTGAGGCCAGAGGGGCTTGGCTGGTCCTCAGGCACAAATTGGGATGTTTGAAGGAATAAAGGAATGGCTTATTTTTTTTTTTATTAAAAAGCAAGCCCTCAGGCTCTTGTGATGTTGCCCTGAGAGACCGGGCAGTGTACAGAGGGTTGGGGCCGCCTCTGGCCACGTCGGGAGCCGGCTGGCTGGGCCCTGAGATCCGAGGAGCCCCCTGAACCCCAGGCCTCAGTGTTGGGTGTGGGGTGCCCTTTCCACAAGACATGCTTGTGGCTCAGACCGAGGGGCCTGCCACGAGCTCCCAGGTGGCCACTGGTCTTGGTGCGGCCACGGGGACTGGGGTGGACCCCGCCTCGCTGCCTTCTGACCACCCTGCCAGCCGAGGTGGGCTCCTGGAACCAGCGGCAGCCAAGCTGCCACAAGTCGTGCAGCAGCCCCAGGCCAGTGCCGCCTTCCTCCTGAGCGGCCGCTTCTTGGCAGGATGCCAAGCCCCAGCACCCTCCACAGCTCTGAGGGATGCTCAGCCTTGGTTTGGGTGTGCAGCCTTTTGAGGCACTTGGTTCTAGAGGCTTCGTTCCTGTGTTCTCTGCATGTGACCCTCCCGCAGGGTGCCGCACCCACTGGGACTGACCCACCACCACACAGCCTCGTGAATGTGCTTTCACTTTTTAGTTTGTGCCCAGTGCTTTTTTGGCTCGTTTCTACTTTTCCTGGGGGCTTCTTTGGACCTGTGGTTGTTTAGAGGTTTCTGTTTAATTTTTAAATGTTTAAGGATTTTCCAGTTAGCTTTTTGTTACTGATTTCTAGTTTCTGATATGGAAAACATGATGTTTCTGTTGTTGAATTTTTACAAACACCCACTGTGAGGGAGACACCTTTTATTAGCTTCATTTTGCAAAACGGGGACACCGGTGGTCACCGCTCCAGGCCCAGGACTGGCTGCTTCTGGAGGCATGTCAGCCTCTGTCCTCCCAGAGACCTGCGGGGGGCAGGGGGGTGCAGGCTGCCCGCCACCCCGTGACTCAGACGCGCTGGAGGCAAAGCCCAGGGACTGAGGATGGAGAGCCCACAGGCAGGGAGCCGGTCAGGCAGAAGGCAGCTGCCTTGGGAAGGTGGAGCCAGGAGCCCTGGTCAGGACCTGCGCTGCCTGTCCGGCCTCTCCCTAGCTGTTGCCTCAGCCTGGCAGCCAGCATCTCCGGCCACCAGCACAGCTGCCCCGGCAAGGCATTGGCCTGGGGGTTGGTTTGGGGGGCCATGGAGAGTGGCCTCAGGGTCCTGGAAGCTGGCTGTCACAGTCCCGTGTGTCCTGGGCGGAGAGAGCTTGCTGAGGGGAGACTCTTCCAGGAAGGGACGGGGGTGTGCTGGGCTAGCTGTGGTGCGGGCTGGTGGCCCTGTGGGGCAAGCGTGGCCAAGCCCCTGGCCTTTTGGGGGCCGCAGCGGCCTCTCCAGCCACGTGCCCTCTAGATGCTACACTGCAACCCTCATGTGATCAAGGCCCCTTGCTGGCCAGCTGCGTGTGTGGGCCCCTGGCGGAGAGCCCAGAGTTGGGCCCAAAGCCCTGGGATCCCCACCTGCACCTTGCAGGCTGCCTGCACTGCTGGTCCCCAGCCGACCCCTGCTGGAGAAGCCTCCGGAAGCCCGTGTCCAGGCCAGAGCAGACTGGACAGTGCACTGACCTCCTCCAGCTCCGGGGAGGGTCTTTGCTCACACTTCCACTTAGTGGGCGCAGGGCTGGGCCTCCAGGCCTCTGAGCAAGACTTCCACTTTCCTCCGCCCCGCCTCCCGGGCCCTGCCAGGCAGACGAATCAGAAGGCAGGCCCAGGGACTGGCTCCCTTGGGCAGGACCTGCCGGGCTCCGTGGAGCTAACCAGCACCATCAGGAAGTGCACAGCTTTCCTCCTGGGCTCTGCCAGCCAGCCAGCCAGCCAGCCAGCAGCACCTCCTCCTGTTTATCGGATCGGGCTGGCCCAGGCTGACCAGTGTCCCACCGTGCAGGTGCCTCTCCAGGACCCTGAGGTAGGCGGGGCTGCTGCCCTTTCTGAAGGTGCCAGGAAGACACCTGTCTCTCTGCTCAGGGCTCCTGGGGCAGGGAGCCAGGTTGTGGGGCACCTACCCCAGAAGGGCAGTAAGTGGCCTCAACTCTTCTGCCTGTCCACTTTCACAGCCACGTGGTACCTGCTTGTTCGTCTCAATGGACTCAACAGCAGGGTGTCAGGTGTGGGACTTGTGGATTTTAGGCGGGAGAGGCAGGGAGCAGGCTGAACATTCCAAGGGCCATCCACTGAGTGCTAGTGTGTGTCTCTGGCTGGATGGGATGACCAAGGGCCATGGGAAGTCAGAGAAACTCCTGCAAAGACCCCGCCTGCTGCCACCTGGACCTCTGGGAGCGTGGTCTAGCCCCTCTGGGCTGGAAACCACGTTCCCACACCGGCTGAGGGTGCTCTGAGGTGGCAGTGGGTCAGCGTCTCCGTCCCCGCCACCAGGAGGAGGCTTCTGGTTTGGCCCAGGCCTCAAGAGAGTGGTTCCCACCCCCACTGGTGGAAGGGAGCAGCAGTGGGTGGTCCCGACACGGATGGCCCCCTTGTTGGGGAGCCTGAGTGCATGGGAACAGGCTTCGTCTGGGAAGGGAGAAGAGCCCCACGGTGGCTGGTGCCCAGGACCTGAGAGCCTGCAGAGGGCGCCAGAACGGCGCTGGCCGGGCCTCCGGATGCGGCGGGCCTGGCTCTCCTGTGGGCGGTCCACAGTCACCCTTCCCGAGCGAGCCGCCTGTGCCACGGTTGCACCACCAGCTGGCCGCCGGAAGGAGGGGGCAGGGGGGCTAAGCTCTGAGCGGCTGCCACGTCCAGGAAGGAGGAAGTCCCCCACAGCCCTGTCTGGCGCGCACGCGTGGGCGGGTGGGTCACTGCCCCAGGCTTGCTGGCCCCGCCTGGGTGCCTGCCTACCCACACGTGCCTGGGGGGCCCTGCCAGCCCCACACTTCCGGGATGGGGAGTGCGGGGTCCAGAGCAGGGCCACTATGTGGGGCGTGCAGTGTTCTCAGACGCCACCCATCCCTGGAGCCCTCCACGTCTCCCCCGACTCTCATCGTCCAGGGCGACCCACGGACAGGGAAAGCCCATGGGGGGGTGCAGCGGGCAGCAGGGCCCAGGGAGGGCCGCCCTGGCTGAGCTGGTGCCCCAGGTCACAGGGCCAGCACCGAGGAGGGAGGCCGGGGCAGGTGAGGCCGCGCCCCTGTCCTGGACAACCCCTCCCGGCGGCTCTCCCACCACCTGCAGCCGCGGCCACCGCCATGTCCGACTACGAGAACGAAGACCAGTGCTGGAATGCTCTGGAGAGCTTCCGCGTGAAGCTCATCTCTGTCATCGACCCCTCGCGCATCACACCCTACCTGAGGCAGTGCAAGGTGCTGAACCCCGACGACGAGGAGCAGGTGCTCAGTGACCCCAACCTAGTCATCCGCAAGCGGAAAGTCGGTCAGTGCCGCCTCATGCAGGAGCTTCAGGCACGGGAACGGGCACTCCCCAGCACCCCATGCCTTGTCCCTCCTGCTGGGAGCAGTGGTGCTTCCGTGCATAGCGGAGGCCCCGGGGAGAGCCCAGGGCGGGTGGGCAGGATGGCCACGGCCCCAGCCAGGTCCTGTGGGTTTCAGGCGTGCTCCTGGACATCCTGCAGCGGACCGGCCACAAGGGCTACGTGGCCTTCCTTGAGAGCCTGGAGCTCTACTACCCACAGCTCTACAAGAAGGTCACGGGCAAGGAGCCCACCCGTGTCTTCTCCATGATCATCGGTGAGGCCTGGGACCCCGCAGGCAGGCGGCTAATGGCTGGCCTCCCGATGGATAAACTGGGGACAAAAGGAGGTGGAAGGGGCACACTGGGTTGCCGCAGCTCTGTCCTGCTCCTTCTCTCTCTGCTGGAGGAAGGCAGACCCATACTGGGGTGGGGGACAGAGGCCCCCATGGGTTCCTGGGTCAGAACCCCTCTGACCCCACCAAAGCTTCGGCTCCTGGAAGGACGGGTGTCTGCTGGCCCCAGCAACAGGCGAAGCCACACTTTCCTGGCCTGGACGCATGTCCTCTTGCCTCACAATCAAGATCATGACAAAATGAGCCGAAGGGGGGAGGGTGCCTGGCCTCACGGCTGCTGTCCTGAGGGTGGGCCGGGGACGGGGCCACAAGGTGAGTCAGGAGCTCTGCCTGCTTCCTCGAAGGAGAGCACCAGCACCTTTGGGCGGCCCCTCGGCCGGGCCCCGAGCCTCCTGCAGTGGGGTGGCCGGCCCTCAAGCCTGGAGCCCAGGAGGGGTTGCGGCAGGGCAGCCGAGGGCCGGGCGGGCCCTCTGACGCGGCCTAGCTGTCTGCAGACGCGTCCGGGGAGTCGGGCCTGACACAGCTGCTGATGAGCGAGGTGCTGAAGCTGCAGAGGAAAGTGCAGGACCTGACCCAGCTGCTGAGCTCCAAGGACGACCTCATCAAGGAGCTGCGGGTGAAGGACAGCCTGCTCCGCAAGCACCAGGAGCGCGTGCAGCGGCTCAAGGAGGAATGCGAGGCGGGCAGCCGTGAGCTCAAGCGTTGCAAGGATGAAAACTATGACCTGGCCATGCGCCTGGCCCGCCAGAGCGAGGAGAAGGGCGCCGCGCTCATGCGCAGCCGCGACTTGCAGCTGGAGGTGCCCTGGCACCCGTGGCTGGAGGGTGGCGGGGCGTGGGGCGAGGCTGGCCGGCTGACGGGGTCTCCCCGCAGATTGAGCGGCTAAAGCACAGCCTCATGAAGGCGGAGGATGACTGCAGGGTGGAGCGCAAGCACACGCTGAAGCTCAGGCACGCCATGGAGCAGCGGCCCAGCCAGGAGCTGATGTGGGAACTGCAGCAGGAGAAGACACTGCTGCAGTCGCGCGTGCGGGAGCTGGAGGCCGCCGTGCAGGTGGGGCGCGCGTGCGGGGGCCAGGGGCCGCCGTGCAGGCGGGGTGAGTGCTCGTGGGAGCTGGAGGGGCCTGGCAGGATGCTGGTGCCAGCAGCAGGGTCCCCTCAAGTCTAGCTGCTTCCCTGCCACTCTCTCCCCTTCACCGCCCACCCACAGGAGGGGAAGCCAGACAAGAGCAGTCCCTACATCCAGGTGCTGGAGGAGGACTGGCGACAGGCGCTGCAGGAGCACCGAGAGCAAGCCAACACCATCCTCTCTCTGCGCAAGGACCTGCGGCAGGGCGAGGCTCTGCGTGCCCGGGTATGCCGCCGGGGCAGGTGGACTTCAGCCCGGGCCAAGCCAGGCGGGTGGGCTGAGGGACTGCCCTGTGTGCACGCAGCCCCTGGAATGCACACTCCAACTTCCCCCCTTCCTGGAGGTGCAGGCGCTTGGCCTCCTCGCCCCACTCCTGGCCCGTACTCCCCCAGGGTGGGCAGGCCCAGGCTCTGGTCTGGAAGTTCAGGGCTGGCAGGGGCCCCGGGGCTCAAGCAGCCTCCCCCTCCCTCCACTGGGCCTGACTGACCAGGGGCCAGAACGGGGGGTGGGGGCTAGCTGCTGACTCCCGCAGTGCGTGGAGGAGAAAGAGATGTTCGAGCTGCAGTGCCTGGCCCTCCGGAAGGACTCCAAGATGTACAAGGACCGCATCGAGGCCATCCTGCAGCAGATGGAGGAGGTGGCCATCGAGAGGGACCAGGTAGGCACCTCGCCACCTCCCACCCCAGGGTGGGGCGCGTTCCCCCGAGCCGCGGCGCCTTGCCCTTTGCCCTTTTGGGGGAGGGCACTTGTCTGAGAGCTCCTTGAAAAATGTGAACAATCGTGAAGGTGACCCCTTCTCCCACTGCCAGGAAAACTATTCCACTGGCGGGTTGTACCTTCAGATTCTGTTCAATATATGTATAGTTGCATTTTTGTCTTATAAAAACAGAAGCTGTCTCACTTGTAAATAGCTTTTTTATTTTTTTAAAGATTTATTTATTTTAGAGAGAGCAAGAGAGAGCGCGTGTGGTGGGGAGGGGCAGAGGGAGAGAGAATCCTAAGCAGACTCCCCGCTGAGTGGGGCTCGATCTCACCACCGCCGAGACCATGACCTGAGCCAAAATCAAGAGTGGGACGCTCACCCGATGGAGCCACCCAGGCGCCCCAGCCAACAGCTCTTTTAACTTCAAACACCACTGGCCCTTTGGCTGGCGGGCTGCGCTCCTGGGGCCCCGAGGCGGAAGCCCGTCTGGACTGTGTCCCCATCACTGCTCTCCACCACCTTCCCGCCACGTCACGCGGGGTCCTTTCTGCTCAGGTTATGGCCGGCGCTTCGGCGCCCGTCCGGAGGGGACTGGCAGCCTGCGTTCGGAGCCTCTGGCCCCGCAGTCCCACGGAAAGCCTCCCCGTGCGCGGGGCCTGCCTTGAGGGAAGCAGCACGACCAGAGCAGGGGGCCCGGCTGCCACCTTCCCTCGGGGCAGGCAGAGGAGGGGAGAGCGCGGTAGCCACCAAAGGCAGGCCACCAGCCAGGGACGCTGGGGCCGGGCAGCCCAAGTGAGCGGCTAGGATTCTCTCCGGTGGGTCCTAAGTCGGAAGCAGGGACACAAATGAAGGCGATTCTCAGTGATTCATCAAGTCCTGGCCGTTTGGGGCCGAGGGCTCCAGGGCATGTGGGTTAGCCTCCAGGCAGCGGGCAGGCTCCCAGCGGGCCACTCGGTGTGGGTCAGAGTTGTGTCCTCAGGTGTGGTCTGGCCGGAGAGCGTGGAGGGGACGGGCGCAGTAAAGCACATGACATGGCCATTAACAACCGTGTTCTTGATGCCAAGTCACACGGCAGACTGATAAAAGCCGTGTGCAGGGCGTGAGCCCGCGCCGGACATGCACTGGGCTGGAGGACTTGGGGAGGGCGCAGGGACGGCAGGGGGCTATTCTGGGATTGGGGCCTGAGGCTTTATCTTCACGTTCTGGGAGTCCTTTGGAACGCCTACTGCTCCTGCACGCACTGACCACGGGCTGAGAGGCGGGGGCAGCCTGAGGTCTCCCAGCGGCCGCCCAGCTCCCAGACAGAGCCTGCCCTGTGCCGTCCCCACAGGCCATCACCACGCGGGAGGAACTGCACGCACAGCACTCGCGAAGCCTGCAGGAGAAGGACGCGCTGCGGAAGCAGGTCCGGGAGCTGGCCGAGAAGGCAGACGAGCTACAACTCCAGCTCTTCCAGTGTGAGGGCCAGCTGCTGGCCGTGGAGTGCAGGCTCAAGCGGCAGCAGCTGGACACGCTCATCCTGGTGGGCCTCCCAGGGGCTGGCGGGGGGGGGCCTTTGTTGTGCACGCTGGTCAGAGCTGCAGCCCTGCCACAGTAGAGTGCAGGGGACTGGCCCTCAGGGGCAAGTGTGTCCCCAGAGACACCAGAGCCCAGAGGAGGGGACACCAGGCAGCCCAGGTCCAGGCCTGGCTCGGCTGTTGCTCCAGGGTGACCCTGGGCTGGTCGCAGGCCTTCCCGAGCCCCTTCTGTCCTCTGTAAGGGCCCCTCCTCCGCAGGCCACTCTGGGTGTCAGGAGGGGGAGGGAGGGGTGTTCTGGGCAGGGGCCAGGGCCAACCGTGGGCTGGAGAGGGGCCTGAGGACAGGGGCGGGCCGGGGACCCCTCACCAAGCCCCACCCCACCCCAGGCCCTGGGGGTGGCTGGGCTTCCCCACAGTCCGCTGACCGACCCCTCTTCTGTGACCACAGAGCTCTGACCTGGAGGACAGCTCACCCAGGAACTCCCAGGAGGTGAGTGTGAGCCTCAGGGTGGGCTCCAGGCCACCGTCCCCTGCGGGAGCTGGGCCAGCTGCTCTCCTCCCAGGCCTCACCTGGGCGGGCTGGCTGCCGTCTGGCCCTTGGGGCGGGCCTTCCTGCCAGGCCTCTGAGGAACAGCGCGGCAAGTTGGGTGGGTTCCTGGAGGGTGGCAGTCTAACTGGATGCCCGTCTCTCTCCCTGGAAGCTCTCACTCCCCCTGGACCTGGAGGCTGTCCAGCTCTCAGACAAAGGTGAGGAGGGGGCAGCTTCTCACGGACGAGTCTGGTCAAGGCCACCTTGTTGCCTGAGTTGGCGCCAGTCCTGGCAGGGTAGAGCTCTGTGCCACTGATCTTTCACAACCCTACTTTACAGATGGGGACACTGAGGCTTGGAGGGACGAGTAACCCCCCAGGCTCCCCAGCGAGCCAACAAGAGCCGTGTGTGGGGCCTATGCCCCAACTCTGATGTTGAGAGCACGTCCCTCCATCAGAGCCCACTCTGGGCCCAGGAGTGCAGGGCTGGGGCGTCCTGCTTTCCCTGAGCTTCCTCTTGGGCAGGGGGCAGGGGAAGTCGGCCAGCAAGTGTGGGAGGTGCAAACAGAGTGGGGAGGGGGGTGTGTCTCAGGGCCAGGCAGAGGTGGCAGGGAGATGGCCTGAGGGGTGACGAGGGGTGGCAAGGGGTTGAGGGGCTCATCTTGAAGGTGGCTGTCAGAGGGGAGGTGGGGAGGTCCGGGCAGGGAGGTGGCGTGGGAAACCAGACAGACCTCCTTAGCCTCAGGCCTGCCGCCAGCCTCCAAGGGAGGCAAAAGAGGACCAGCTGGTGCAGAAGTGAGGGAGCAGGTCAGTCTAACGCTGCCCAGAGACCTGAGCTTCAGGCCACGGAGCCCAACATGCGGACAGGCGGGCAGGACCCAGCAGGCAGTGAATGGTAGGGGAGACCCTGGGAGCCCAACCCAGGGGTGGCGTGGCCCCTTGAAGGAGCTGGGGCGGGCTTCTGGGTCAGAGGCCGAGGAAGGGAAGGTGCCAGCCTCAGGGAGAGACCTGGGTCTGGGTCTCTCGCCCTGTGACGTCAGTGAGACTAGATGTCCAGTCTCCCATCCTGGCCAGTTTAGGGGAGCCAGCCCATCAGAGCACCTTCTGTCTGAGGGTCCTGAGCCCGGGGCAAATTTTGAGGGGACCAGATAGCTTGGAATGTTCTGCTCCCAACTGCTGCAGTGCCCCAGCCCCCACCCGGGAGCAGAGTTCGATGGTGTGGCACTGCCTGGTGGGCTTCCAGCAGCCTCTGCCTGCCCAGAGGGAGTCGGGAGCTCCAGTCCTCTTGTCTACACAATGGGAGGTCTCTTGGGGTTGAAGTGAGCCCGGGAGATGATGCAGGACTGGCCCGGCAGCTTCAGGGGACAGGAGGTGGCCAGGTGTTGGCCATGCTAGGCGTGGTCCCACCAGCAGCTGGGTAGGACCGACAGGCCTAATTCTCTGTTCCAGGCGGCCCGGCCAACAGGAGCAGCCCGCAGCAGCCCTTTGTGGCTCTGCAGGAGGAGCAGCTTCCACTGACTTCCAACGTAAGGCTGCCCTGGGGTCCCTGCTGCCCTAGGGCGCCGCTGGCCTGGCCCTCCCTGTGACCGAGCCCAGGAAGGCTGATTGCCCAACCTGGATGCCGGGGGGTGATGGCAAGGGTCTCTGCCCGTGCGCTCTTGGGGTGCACTGTTTGGAACAGGAAGCCGAGTCCCCCCTTCTTGGATGAGGCAGCGGCCAGGGGGAGTGCGCAGGACGCGGCAGCCCGGAAAGCCTGTCTTCCGAGGCCCCAGGGCACTGTGGCCGGAGCGCGGGCTTGGAGCGCGGGCAGGCTGGCTGCGTGCCGGCGCCGTCCTGACCTCCGAGGGGCGGGACCGCACGCGGCGTGCGGTCGCAGGAGCCTGAGCCTCCCTCCTCCCGCAGGGCGCGGGCCTGAGCGGCGGGGAGCCCCCGGAGAAGGAGCGGCGGCGCCTCAAGGAGAGCTTCGAGAACTACCGCAGGTGCGCGGGGGGGGGCCGCGGGCGGGCTCCGGGAAGGCTGGCCGCGGAGGGGGCGCGGCGGCCCAGCGGACACGCGCTCGCCCTGCAGGAAGCGCGCCCTCAGGAAGATGCAGCACGGCTCGAGGCAGGGCGAGGTGGACTGGGACAACACCACGGGCAGTGACAACACGGACACCGAGGGCTCCTAGCCAGCCCAGCCGGAGGGGCGCCGGGAGCACGCGCCGGGACTCGCACACGCGTGCTCTAGCTATGCGTGCAGTGGTGTCAAATGCAGTTCCATAAATAAACGACCGGGGTCCCCGTACCGTGGCCTCCGCCGGCCTCGCTCCCGCGTCCCCGTCCCAGCCGCGCGCGCACCTCCCGCCCGCAGGGGGCAGCAGAGCCCGGTCCGCCAGGCGGCGGACGGAAGCCGAAAAGGGCCGTTTACGCCGCGTGCCCGCTTCCACGATGGCGGCGGCACGGCTTCAGCCGCGCGGGGCGGGGCGGGGCGGGGCAGCCGAGGTCGGAGGGCGGGATGCTGTGGGCTGCGCTGAGCCGCGTGCCGCCGCTACTAAGCTGCGTGCGTTCCCAGGGGCCGGGCCTGAGGTGGTTGTGGGGACGCGGGGGCGGTCCGGGGGCTGCGGGGAGAAGGCCGACCGGGGCCAGGGTCTGGGGTTGGCGGAGTTTGAGCTCGGAGCCGGGGCCCGGGGCCGCGCACTACCAGCTTGTCTACACTTGCAAGGTGAGCGTGCGACGGGTGCGAAGCTGGGTCCGCATCTGGTGCCGGCCGGCGCCGCGGGAAGAGGCTCCCCGAGCGCGGAGAACAGTATGGAGGGGGTGGAGCTGGCCTCGGGCCGGGGCCTTTCCGGGAGAGGGGCGGAGCTGGCCTCGGGGGCGGGGCCTTTCCGGGAGAGGGGCGGAGCTGGCCTCGGGGGCGGGGCCTCTCCGGGAGAGGGGGCGGAGCTGGCCTCGGGGGCGGGGCCTTTCCGGGAGAGGGGCGGAGCTGGCCTCGGGGGCGGGGCCTCTCCGGGAGAGGGGCGGAGCTGGCCTCGGGGGCGGGGCCTCTCCGGGAGAGGGGCGGAGCTGGCCTCGGGGGCGGGGCCTTTCCGGGAGAGCGGCGGAGCTGGCCTCGGGGGTGGGCCCGGCACACAGGGATAGGTAGGCTGTCGAGGAGGAGGAGAAGGAGGCCCTGCCCCGGGGTGGAGTTAATCCTCAGATGGGGCGGGGTCCTCCTGAGGGGCGGGACCAGGCACAGGCGTCACCGGGGCCTCGGGTGTCCCCCAGGTGTGTGGGAGCCGGTCCTCCAAGCGCATCTCCAAACTGGCCTATCACCGGGGAGTTGTCATCGTTACCTGCCCCGGCTGCCAGAAGCACCACGTCATCGCCGACAACCTGGGCTGGTTCTCAGACCTGGGCGGGAAGAGGTGAGGCCCCGTGGGCAGGGTGGGGGGACAAGCCCATGCCCGGGGCTGGCCTGCAGGGTTGGGGCTCCCTTCCTGTCGGGAGGCTCGTGGAGCCCGCCTCCCCAGCCTTGGGCATGCAGGAGGGGCTGTTAGGTTTGAGTTTCGGGAAAACTACAGACGACGCGGGCGGGGATGGGACCAGCCCCCTGTGGTCCTGCTTCGCTGCCGGACCTCTGCCCTCACCGCTGGCCTGTCCGTGTCCGGGCTCCAGGCCGCCCCCGAAGTGAGGGGCACGCTGGGCTGAGTCCTGCAGCACAGACTCCCTTCTGTCGTGTGGCTGCTCGGTCCCCACAGAGGTGCAGAGTGTCAGCTCCAGAGCAGGGCCCTAGCGCGTCACTCACGTTCTCTGCCCGCGCTGGCTGGTCGGTCATCACACCAGACTGGGGGTGTGAGTGAGGCGGAGTGTGTACCCCTCATGGGCAGGAGCCTCCTGGCCGGTGGCCCTGGGCCGTTCTGTGGGACTTCTGAGGGGCTCTTTCCCTTGAGACTGGGTTAGTAATAGCAGCTGCCTCTGGGGGCTCTGAAGGGTTCACGAGGTCAGCGTGCGGGGGCCTCATGGCCACACCAGCGTGGGGCCCCACGCTCCGGCTCCAGCCTGGCCCTGGGGTGCCCTTGGGTGCACTTGAAGACCCAAGGTGCAGGATGGGCTCGGGGCTGAGAGTGTCATGATGCCTTCTCTCTCAGGAATATCGAAGAAATCCTGGCGGCCAGAGGGGAGAAGGTGTGCCGAGTGGCTGGCGAGGGGGCTCTAGAGCTGGTTTTAGAGGCTGCCGGGAACCCCAAATCCACCACTGCTCCAGAGGGGGGTGAGGACCAGGACCCCACTCATCCTGGCAAGATGGAGCCCAGCTGACTCTGTCGTCTCCCTTCCAGAAGATTCTCCGGCCCTTCCGGGCTGGCCTGTTTTCTATCAATAAACACATCACTCGGAGATGGTGGGGCCTGGGGCCTTCTTGTTGTCCCTGGTTCCGGAGTCAGAATGATTCCGAGGAGCCTCCGCCAGGTGCTGGTCCTGGTGCTGCGCTGTCGCTCTGCACAGAGGACGGGCCCTGTACTTGCCGCTCACGGCTGTGTCTGTGTGGGGAGGCTGGACAGAGTCTGAGCCCCCAACCCCCGCTGTGGCCGGTAGCTCCGAGCGGTCCCTCTGCCCCTCTGAACTTGCACCTTCCCATTAGATGAAGATGCTAATGGGACACCCTGTCAGGAGGAAGGGCAGGAAGACAAGGTGTGGCACAGGTGTGGGGCGGTGCGGACGTGCTCTGCAGGCCAGGGCCCCGGTCTTGCTGGGTCTGGGGCAGGTGCCTGGAAGGCATGGCCGATCAGCCACTGTTCTTCCTTGGGGGGCAGCACCCACCGTGGGTCCTGTTCCTCTGGCCAGACACGGGGAGCTCCTACAGATCCCCCTTTCTCCTGTGCCCCCTGCCTTCCCCCGACACCTCCTGGACAGCGCTGGTGAGCCAGTGCCGCCCTCGGCCCTGACCCTTGGCTGCCGGCCAAATGGAGTCAGCAAATCCGGCAGCTCCCTGTGGCCACAGCGGGGCTGGGTGGCCGCCGTGGCGAGGGGGGTGGGAGTCACGGTGGGCCGCGTGCCCCACGTGGTGCCCTCCCCCCAGGGGCATGCGGTTTGTCTCCCGGCCTTGTTTGACGGCCTGCTCAGGATGTTCCTGTGTTTATGGGAGCGCGTGTATTTGCGGAAGTGTGACCTTCACTATTAATCACCAGCCACAGTATCGCAGCTCCTGGCAGGATCCGAGCTGACTGCTGCCCTGCGTCAGCGCCCCGGGCTCTGCTGTTGTTCTCCTGGGCGCTGGCACTGGGTGCTTTGACTTGATTACCCCCTGTCTTTCCCCTGGCTAACAACCGCCTATTATTCCGCCTCAGAGCCTCCCGTGCCATTTGCGGAGACTGTCGGCCTGGAGGCTGAGCCAGCCCCTGCGCCTGACCACCTCACTGTCCCCAGGTCCTCACTGGACCTGACAGTGCAGAGCTGGACAGAGGATGGCGGCCCGGGCCAATCCCGCTCTTCACAGATGGGGAAACTGAGGCCCGGGCTGTGGACATGGGTGGAGACCATATTTCTATTTCCTGTATTCTGATGCTTGATGTCCAGGCCCTGCTGACCCCGGAGGGGTTGCCCCTCTTGGGGTTAGTGCCTAGAGATAGTGAAAGACTCACCCATGAATGCACCCCATGGACAGGTACCAGCCAACAAGGGGGGGTCCCTACTCCCAGAGCCACTGAGGTGGTTCACACCATTGCTTCCCAGGAAAACCACAGCTCCTGGAGCCATAGAGAGGCAACGTGGCACCCTGTGGTACTTACCTGCAGAGCCTTCTCAGAGCGCCAGGATTCCCAAAGCACCGAGAACTGTTGGGTTGGGGGATTTAGCGACAGCCTCCCGGGGCCCCTGGGGGTGCCTCCCTGTGCGGGCGTGTCCCACCTGCAGCCCCCACCTGCAGACCTCCCTTCTGACCAGCTTTTGCCCTCCCCATGCCCCTCTCCCGACCCCCCACCCCTACCCTGCTGTGCAGCCTCCTGCGGTCAGGTGGGGTGCTCCAGGCCGAGCAGGTCACCACAAGTGAGGTGAGGCACCCCCTGCCGTGCCTGCTTCCCAGGCCCCGCATCTGTCCTCCTGGGGACACAGTGCCACAGAGCAGCTGTGGGGTTGGGGTGTCTGCTTGGGGGTGTGCTCCCCCTCTTTGTAGACGGCTCCATTGCACTCATCGGCTGGTGGTGCCAGGGCTGTGAGGTCATGGGCGCTCTACACCTCCCTTGCTCCGGGGCCCCGAGCAGGTCCCGGGCAGATGGGCCACAGGTCTGCAGCCCGTGAGGAGTCAGGCCTGGAAAGGCAAGTGCGCGCCCGGACAATGTGTGACTTTGTCCAGTTAGGACAGACAGCCACTCCCAGGGCTGAAAACAACAGAACCAACCTGTCGCCAAGTGGCTGGCTGGTGCCATTGCGGGGGGCTTAGAGCAGGTGGTGGCCCCAGGCCCTTTGCACGCTGCAGGCTTGCTTACCCAGGTAAGGTCAGTCACCTGGGGCCCCCCAAAGGACCAACATCCCCTCATCCTTAGCACTAATTCTGACAGCATTCACTTGGCAGACTTTATTTTTTTGGGAAAAAGAAAGAAAATGTACCTCTTGGGTTGGAAAGGACCCACTGACAGCATGGCAAACACGCATGAGCAATAAATATGCATGTACATTCAAGTATGTGGGGCGGCCCAGGAGAAGCCTGTGTTCTGGCCTCTGACCCCGCCCCCGGGCTCCCACCCACACCCTTCAGAGCATGGTCGCAGCAGGCCCAGGGCCCCCAGGTTGAACTGTGGGGTGGGGGTCCGGCCGCCTCCCCACGCTTGGAGAGCCTCAGAGAAAGACCAAGGAGCCCAGCTGGGGCACCACCTGAGGAGGAGGTGCCCCCCCACGCCCCGGGGGCTGTGGGGTCGTGGCATGGGGCCAGGGGCTCGCCAGAGGGCTGGTGGCCAGCCAAGGCAGTCTCCTGCCCAATCCCGTGGGCTGACGACGTGTGGGGGCTGGACCTTCCGCACAGGAGAAGGCAGTGATGTCATCTTCCCAGCTGAGGGCTGGGAAGTGCTCATTTGGGGACCCAGGGTTGAGCTGCGCTGAACCCCCCCAAGCTTCTGCCGGCCGCCCCTGGCCCTGGTGTGGTCGGGGAGCAGACCTCGTTGCTGGCTGGCATTCCAGACCAGGACTGTTCTGTCCCTGGGCTTCGGGGCTTGGAGTTGAGGGGTGTCACGGCTCATCCCCACCCTTCCCCTTGCCTCCCTGCTCAGGACTGGGCTCCAGCTGGGGCTGGGGGCTGAGTGCCAGGGCCCAGCGACCGTGCGTGGGGGCACCTGGCCTGCATGCACTGCCTCATCAGGCTCCAGGCTTTCTGACACAGGCTTCTACCTTCTCCAGCCCAGAGGAGGCGGGGGGGGGGGGGGCGGGGGGTAGGGCAAGAGCCTGGGCCTGGGGCAAGTGTGTCTGCTCTGTCATCCCTGGGACCCCCTCTGGGAGGAAAGAAACGTCCATGTCGCTGGCAGACCGCAGAGCAAAGGCTTCAGAGCGGCCTTTGGGGGCTTAGGGGAGGCAGCAGTTTTCACATTTGCCGGGCAGGATGGAGGGATGGAGCTGGGCGGGGCAGGGAGAGGCCATGGAGGGTCTGGACCAACAAGCTGCAGGCTGGACCTGGGGCAGGGAGGGGGCGGGGAGGGGGCGGGGAGAAGGCCGGGCCGGGCAGGCCTGCAGAAAGCCATGTCCCACCTGAGAGCTGGTCCAGGACAGAGCCATGCCCACCCGCCGGGGCAGCCAAAGCCTGAGCCTGCCACCCTGGGAGGGGGACAGCGTGGGGGCTGTGTGCCCAGCATCTGCCACAGTGGGAAGGGCCAGAGGGTCTGCAGTCAGCCATGGCCTCCAGAGGAATGGGCTTCTCGCGGGGCCGTGGGCGTCACAGAGGACGGTGTGCCCCCCGGCCCCGAGGCCGCGAGTAGGGCTGGGGCCAGCCTGGCTGTGGCTGCAGGATCTTAGCTGGCACCAGACTGGCACGGCTGCCGGGGCTCGGGGCTCCCGCCCACCTCCTGCTCGGGGCTCCCGGCGAGGTCCACCCGCTGCTCATCCATCCGCTTGGCCTGCACCCTCTGGATGAGGCTGAAGAAGTCCTCGTCAGGCATGGTGGGGCCGCGGGGCAGCACGTCAGGAGGCGGGCAGCGCTGGTCATCGATCCTGGAGGACTGGGCGGACACAGACACGTGGGTGGGCAGCTTGGGCCTCCCCCGCCTTGGAGGGCCGGCCTAGCACGTGGGCCCAGTGGTCTCAGGGATGACACCCAGGCAGGGGCTGCTGGCCAGCGAGCCGCTCTCCCTGCAACTACCGGTAAGATCAGCTCCGCGGGCAGTGCTCGGAGCCTCTGCGCAGGCCACCCCGGGAGGGAGGGCTGAGTAACCGCCAGGCACCGGGTGAGCGGGCCCGGGGCACGGGGCTGCTGGCCGGCCTTCCGTACTGTGCCCAACACCACCTGATGGGGATGTGTTCAGGAGCCCCGGGGGCAGGACTGGGGGCCGCAGCTCCCTGAGCCTGAGGCGCGGAGCTCCCCAGGGCCCCCATCAGGCCATCAGGCCAGGGGGCCGGGGGCGCCTTTGGGCTTCCGAGCAGGGTCTGGCGCAGAGGGCTGGGAGCTGGTGCAGCTGCTGGAGCGTGCGGGCATATGGGCCAGGGGCTCGGGGGTTCTCTCCAGGGGCTGGTTTTGAGGCTTTTCAGACTCGCCCAGGGCCGCGCTTTCCTCTGCTCTGTGGGAATAAAGGTCACACCTGGAAACTGCACCGTCCCGTGTGAGCCAGGCCACGGCTTCTCCTGCAGCCTTCCACGGGGTCCCTGAACCCCTCTGCCGTCTTGCCCTGCCTGGGGGGGCAGGGGGCCGGACCCCACCCCGACGGCGCCCCCCTGCTGGAGCTCCTGCCCGACGAGGAGGGCTTTCGGGAGGGGGGGCTCAGGAAGGGGCCTCAGGTCTGAGCACCCGGGGGCACCTGGGGGCACCGGCGGAGCCAGCCTGAGACGGACGGGCCAGGGGCCGCCACGGGCGTGAGGAGCCTCCACCAGCCGCCTCGGGGCAGGGGTGGGCACGGGGGGGGGCGCGGTGGGAGCCCCCAGCCTCCCCAGCTGCAGGCCCACCTGGCACTTGATGAGCATGTTGAAGAACTCGTCCCCCGGCTCCTGTGGGTCTCCGTCCCCGCGCAGACGGCCCAGGTTACTGTGGGTGACACGCAGCCCAGGCAGGCTGCCCACGCTGGCCCGCTGGTCGTCCAGCCGGCGGCCCTGGGAGCTGGCAATGAGGTCCAGGAGCTCCTCGGTCTGCGGGGATGCCGTCAGCGAGGGCTGGGCTGTGGGGGCAAGGTCGAGGGAGGGGGCCCCCCACGGGCTGGGTCAGGCCGAGTCCAGCCCCGCCCTCCACGCTGCCCAGGGGCATGGGAGTCCCAGGGGAGTCTCTGCTGGCCCCAGACCCCAGCTGCCCAAGGTTGTCCCTGT
This sequence comes from Zalophus californianus, assembly GCF_009762305.2. Classification (NCBI taxonomy): domain Eukaryota; kingdom Metazoa; phylum Chordata; class Mammalia; order Carnivora; family Otariidae; genus Zalophus; species Zalophus californianus. The sequence continues at coordinate 1,372,915 of NC_045607.1, forward strand.
TGCAGGCCCCACGTGCACCCCCAGGGACTGCTCGGTGACGGGAGGAAGGCCTGGCTTCCCCCGCCTGCCCCGAGCCCGCCATGTACCCTGATACGGTATGTTCTGGAGGGCGGGGGTGATGACATGCTTCCCAGGATGCAGCTTTGGACGAGGCGGGGGACGAGGTGGTGACAGGGGGCACTTCTGCAGCTGGTGTGCCCCGCCCCCCAGAAGCAAGGGCTCCCAGGGGCACTGTGCAGGGCAGGGAGGGAGCGAGCCAAGGACAAGAGCTCCACGGGGGATACTCACCGACCCTCTCCTCCGGGGTGGGGGCAGCTGTGGCCTCGGCGGCCCCGGGCTGGCCCTCCTCCAGGGGACAGCGCTGGTCGTCCATTCGGCTGCTCTGGAACTTGCTCAGCAGGTCAAAGAAGCACTCTTCGTCAGAGGATGGGGCCCGAGGGATGCTCTGGGGGAGTGGGTGGGCAGCAGCAGTCGGCACCGGCTCTGGCCCAGCCACAGTGGCGCGGCTCTGGTCACCAGGCCCTCGACCCCGGACCCCACTGAGGGAGCTGCTCAGCCGGGGATGAGGTCAGGACCCTCGCCCCCCCCTGCCCAGCCTTCTCCCAGCATCAGCCCTGTCCAGGCCTCCACTGTCCTCCCACACCCTGCTACCCTGGAGTGCTCCCCGCCCAGCCCGCTTCCCAGCAGCGTCCCTGCGCCCCGCACCCCCCAGCCCCTGCCCCGTGGGACTCTGTCACACACTTGTGTCAGCCGCTGCCATGAGCTCCACCTGGGCCTGCCCTTCTGGGGCCCAGGCACCCACCACAGCACTCACCGGTGTCTGCCAAATGGACAAATCAACCAGTAGTGAGTGCGTGACTAGACCCTGTAGGCAGGAAGCCCTGCTGCCCGTTTTACGTACTACAGTGGTCTGTGCCAGGGCCCTGGCAAGTGGTGGTGAGGGATCCGGGGCCAGCAAAGTCAAGTCATATCGCCAAAGGCAAGGAGCCACAGTTGGGGGAGGTGAGGGCTCCTCTGTTCTACCCTAGTCCCACCTCTTCTGGGGTTTGGGGGCCAGACCCGTGGGCAGGCCCAGAGGACAGATGTGTGGCGGCCAGGACCCCGGGTGTGGGGTGTTCAGGCTAAAGAGAAGGTGCCAACATCCCCCAGCCTCTCCCTCTGCATGCTGGCTGAGGTGCCCAGGGTCTGCTCTGGGTGGCTGGGGGGCAGAGCCTGGACACACTGGGAGCACAGAGACTCTGGGAGATGCCATCAGTGTGCAGCCTGGGTGGTGGTGAGGGCTGACCCAGGGGCCACCTGCTAGGTCTAGGCAAACCCCACTGATGGGACCATCATGGGAGGGGACGGTGGTTCTCAGAGGGAGGGGGGAATGGGAAGTGGGAGACCAGGCCACTGGACCTGGCTGAGTCCCAACTGGCAAACACACTCCCCCTCTGGGCCTCAGTTTACACATCCATAGGAGGGGAGGCTGGAGGGCAGGGCCACGGCTGGTCCCCCCACCAGCCTCACCACGTCTGGTCCAGGGCCCTGAGGGCTGACTGGTGGATGGGGCAGCTTCCAGAGGCCACCTTCACCTCCCCTCTGATGCCAGTGCCCCCTGCCCAGCCCTGGCCTGTCCACCTCTCTGCTGGCTAGGTCCCAGATCTCCTGACGACCCCTTACCAGCCCGCTGCAGAGGTGGATACTGGGGCAAGGGAGCCTGCACACCTCCAAGGCCACAAGGAAGCAAGGGGCAGGCTGGGGACCCCCCCCAGACAGGCCCAGCCTAGGCCCCCAGGGCGGCACGGTCCCCGAAGGCCAAGAGTGACCCAGGAAGGGGCAGCTGAGTGGGTGGTCCCGACACAGCCCGTGCCATGAGCTGGGCCAGCAGCTGGCAGCTCGGAGGACAGAGACCCCACCCCTGTCCCCCCAGGGCAGGCCCAGAGCCAAGGCTGGGGTAGTTCAGGATCCCCCCAACTCAGGGCTCTGCTGTCCTGCGGAGCCCGGAGCAAACTGAAAGCTGGTGCTGAGTGCAAACGGGCCCTGGTGGGGGTGGGGGCTGCACTTGGCGGGGTGCTCCGGGCTGCGCATCAGCCCTGCCCTGGTGGGGGCTGTGCAGGTGCCTCCCCAGAAGGTCAAGGTCTGTTCACGGGTCCCTTGGGGCCCTAGGCTCAGCCAAGGGTGGGGGTGAGCACAGCACCACCCCCTGCAGGGGACCCCAGGTGGACTGTGGGCCAGTGAATGGAGCCAGGGCCCCTCCTGGAAAAGGTGTGGCCCTGGGGCTCCTCTTCTCTAGACACATGGGCACCCACACTCTTCCAGCCTCCCCTGGGCTGAGCTCGGGGCTCAAGGAGCTGAAGTAGGTGCTGTTTGCCCAGAAGCTTCTCCTGGCCTCATCACCCCTGTAGCTGGGGTGGGGCAGAGAGGGCCCCAGAGCAGAGCTGTCTGGGCCACCTGTGAAGGGCTGGGGCTCCCCTCGTTTGGGGGGGATGTGGGGCTGAGGCCACAGGTGTGCAGGGTGAGGCCCTGCTCCCCTCGTGTAGGCTGCCACCCTGGGTCCCAGACTCTCCTTTGCCCCCTGACTCGGGCTCCTTCTGGCCTGCAGGACTTCCAGCCCTGGGTCTCGCCAACTCCTCGCACCCCTGCCTGCCTGGGGGAGACAGCTGGGCTGGAGCAGAGGTGCTGGAGCCCACCCTGACAGCCCCAGGAGGACAGCTCTGCTCCGCCCCACCCCCCGCCCCATCCAGCTTCACACGGCCCGAGTGCTCCCCGAGCCTCCCCACGCCCGGGGCCCCACACTCACGCTGGATCCGCAGCTCCCCTCCAGCAGCAGGGGCCAGGTACTGCGCACCACTCACTGTCCCCGAGCCCGGCCGTGTGGCGTCTGTGCCGTCCCTGTCATCTCAGTGCTTAAATAGGCCCCCCCGGGGGGGGGCGCCATCCCCGCCCCGGCCCCCCCACTGCACTCCCTCGCTCCGGCGGGCGCACACTCATGCACGAGGCACAGACGCGCACGCACACGCTCTGTAAACATTCAGAGACTATTTCCAGCGCAGAGGGCTCCTGCTCCGGCCCACGGGTGGTCAGGCCAGAGGGGCGAGGGCGATGGAACCTGTCTGGGGAGCACTGTTCCTGCTGACAGGGGCCCGGCTTCCTTCCAAGGCTGGGTCAGCCCAGGAGAAGCGGCCTCTTTCTTCAGCCCCGACTCCCGAGACCGGGGCCGCCACAGCCCCCCAAGAAGCCAGAAGGATGCTGGCCTCTCCCACGGGCACGGGTCGTGCAGCCACTCCCCACACAGCGGCCCCAGGGGCCACCACTGCCCACGGCGCCCTCCCCACCCCTGCCGTTCACCACGGGGTCCCTTCCAGGCACTGGGCGGTCTGTGGAGCCTCGGCCTCTGGCCGGCCCCCAGGACAACCCTCCTCAGGCTGGCTGGGGGCCCAGTGGGGGCCGACCCTGGGGTGTTGGGGGAACTGGCTAGGAGCCTCAGCAGGAGGCGAGGACGGGATGGGGATGTGGAGCCCCCAGGGCACTCTGGGTCCCGCTCCTACAGGGAGCTCAGAGCCCTGGGAGGAGGGCCAGCCCACAGTTCTGACAGCAGGGAGCTGGGCCAATGTCTTCAGGGCAGGGGGACCAGTCTGCCACTGGGGTCCAGGCCTCCAGCTGTGGCCAGCCTTGGCACTCTGCCATAGGAATTTCCTCCAAAGGCGACCCCATGGCCCGGAGCCCTGCTACATCTCCGAGGAGCAGAGCTGGGGCTCCAGGAGCTAACCCCGGCCTTGGAACCCCAGCTCCACCATTCCAAGCTGGGTGCCCTCAGGCCACCTTCTCCACTGCCCTGTGCCTCAGTTTCCCCTCTTGGGACTGCTGTAAAGGCATGACGTGTGGCAAGCCTGAGCATTGGCTACCATTCACATTTGGCAGAAGGCACACCCCCCCCACCCCCCGCCGCCAAGGCGGCTAGGGCCAGGTTACCACGTGGAAAAGGCCTTCCTGTTCCAAAGCCTGCTGTGGTTCCCTGGCATCTGGGACCCTCCCCTACCAGGCACTTTCTGGGTGGACCCCGACCTTTGGGGCAAACCCAGCCCCACTCCCCATGTCCTGCCCCAGGAGGAGCTCCCGGGGCCCTCGACCTCACCCAGCCACACCTTCTCAGACCCCAAAGCCCCGTGTGATGGTGGCAAGGCCCCTGCCCTGAGGGCTGGGGGCCCCAAACACACAGTGTGGGCGGTAGCCCCACTCTCCTGCGGCCTCTCGTCACCTCTCACTGCCCGGACACTGACCCTGGCTGGCAGGCTGGAGGGCCGTGCCGGGGCCAAATGGGGTTGGCAGAGGCCCTCCTAGGCTCGTGGGAAAGATGGGTGCACAGCAGACATCTGGGGCTAAGAATACCCAGCACGGCGCCCACGCTCCTCAAAGGCTGGGAAGGTGCTCATTAAGCCCTCAGAGGAAACTGTTTTTAGACTAATTCCCAGAGATTTGGACCCAGGTGTTCTGCATGGGGGGGAAGGGGGATTCTAGGCTGACCTCTGAACCTGGGCTTGGCTGGGCCTCCCAAACCCTGGCCAGCTTCCGCAGGGGGACAACCTGCCAGGAGCCGGAGACCCCCGTTGCTCTGTCCCACCGGTCTGAATCCGACCCCCAGCCCATCCCTCCCTCCCCCAGCTCCCCGGCTGTCCGTCCACCTCTGAATGCTGTGCACCCGGACAGGGCTGCCGGCCGGGCCCAAGGGCCTGCGCCCCCCTGAGGCTGTGCTACAGAACCCCATCGGCGAGGCCTCCGGTCCAGTTTCTCCGTGCCTGGGCCTTGCCAAGGCCGGATGCAACTGGTGGCATGCTGTCTCTGCACCGAATGCCCTGCGCTCAGGACTGGGGGCGGCACACGGCCATGGCCTCTGCCCCCGGGGGGTGGGGGGCCCGGCCCGGCCCAGGGCTGCTGCACAGGATGGCACCCGAGAAGTCGCCTACCGTGCGAGGCACCTGCACCCGGACGTCCGCGCTGTCCAGCGGGGAGTGGCTGCCCTCTCGGGGCCTCTCAGCAGCCTCCAGCCCCTCCTGGTACTTCCTGCTCCTCATGGGGAGAGGGAGCACGTCCCTGCCTGGCCCCCGCCACTCCCCCACCTGGTGGCTGTCTCCATTCTGCTCCTGGGGAGGGGAGGAAGGCCAGGCATGGGCGAGGCTGTCAGCTCCCTGGCGCAGGACCCTAAGGGGGGCTGGCGGATGCAGGGCCCTGTCGACAGACACACAGCTAGGCACTCAGGGGTCGGGGCAGGAGGAGGTGAGGGCCTGGGTGGGGAGGAGAGGCAGGGCAGGGTGCTGGAGGGGCTGGGAGCTAGACGGCTGGCCCCACGCTGAGCAATGAGTGACCACGGCAGCCCTGAGCCTTGTTCCCCAACAGATCCCCCGACCGAACCCAGCCCCACTGGAGGACCCAGAGGCTCAGAGAGGTTAGCTCACTCCCCCAGGGCTACACAGCACCCACCTCTGGCAGGTAGAGAGTGGGCCTGGAGCCCTATCCTGCCCAGCTTCCAGTTGGCTGGGGTTTGCCGAGGCCTAGCTGCTCCCCCCGGGGCAGAGTCTGAGTGGGCAGGGAGCAGACAGGAGTGGGGGCCGCCAGCACACTGGGGACTTGGGGGTCTGCACTGTGTAAGGACACAGCTGGTGGGACCCCGGGATGAAGTGGGAGGGGACAGGGCCTTGTGGGGGCCTCTCTGGGGGCCGATGGCTGGCCCAGCGTCTCAGGCTGCAGAGGGCACGTTGGTCTCCCGTGCTAGGGATGGGTACAGACAAGAGCCGGGGTGGGCAGGGGCAGCTTGGCCAGCACTGCACCAGCCTCCGGAACCCGCTGCCGCGCTCCGCTTCTAACGGCAGGCGGCTGCCCCTCCGGCCCCAGGGGCCCCAGCCGCCCGCCCTGAGCCCCACTCACCCGCTCCAGGGGGAGCCTCAGCAGGCCCCAGGTCTCTGCACTCAGCCTCTGTGTCCTCTTGGGCCTGGCACCTGGAAGACAGCAGGCCCGGTCAGTCCGGCACTGACCCCTGGCCGAGTGGTGGGCTGGCCCGGGCCAGGGCTCTCCGGGAAGGGTCAGGCTGTCAGCCTGCACTCTGGGGGCTGGCAGGGGAACTTCCCATCTCATGGTCCCCGATGGAGACAGACGCGGTGTCTGCATGGCCTTACACCCCCCGGCTGCACAAGTAGTCAGGCGTGGAAGCGGGGCAGACCCTCTAGGGCCTGGGCGGGATCTGGCCTTGGAACTCCCCACAGGCCCAGTGTCTGAGCTCCTGCCCGTGCCTGGGGCCTCCCCACCGGCCCCTGTGCAGTCCTCTCCTGGAATGCCCTTCCTACCTCCATGCAGATGGGGCCTCAGACCCTGATCCGTGGCACTCCGTTCACCCCTCAACCTACACGCACATGGGCAGCCCAGGTCCTCCCACTGCCGAGCGCCCCTCCAGCTGCACACCCACTGGGTGCCCCAGGGGCCCTTGCGCAAAGGGGGGGCTGTGCGAGGCAAGGAAACGCGGCAGGTAGAGCGAATGAGGCCTCTGGTGTGGGCGGATGCTCCAGGGGTCCTGTCTTGGCAGCACCGGACCCTGGACCCACTACCTTTCCTCAAGCTCAGTGACCAGTCAGACCGGACCCGTGGGCCTGTCACCAGCAATGCAGAGGGAACACGCGTGGGAAGCATCTTACAGGGCCTGGTGTGCTGTGGACGCCTGCGGGCTGCATGGCGAGGAACGCGGCCCTCCGTGGCCACCCCAGCACAGCGCTGAGCTCCACGTGTGACACCCACAGCAGAGAGCGGCAGCGAGCCCTCAGCATGGCACCCCGACCCCACCCTGGGCCCATGCCCGCTGCCCGAGACACGGTCTCCGGAGGGAGAGGGGCTGGTTCAGGGCGTCCTTCAGGCCAGCCCAAACCAAACGCCCAGGGCTTCCTACGAGCGGGGCAGGTGTCCAGCCCTTCTCCCTGTCCTGGCCTCCGGGTTCTGAGGAAGCCACACCCTGTTCCCCACTCTCTAGAGGCCTTGGGTGGAAAAGCGGTGGTCCTCGGAGGAGGGCGTCGGTGGTGGCTGTCCCGGGAATCCAGGGAGGGGACAGCTGCAGCAGCCTGACCAGGAGACGGCGGCCAGTGGCTTCCTGGGCCCAGGATCTGGGGCTGTCCGCCGCCCCTCCCCCATCCCTTCAGCTGCCATGGTCAGTGCCAAGCCTGCCCCGGCCCCCTGCACACAGCCCCTGGCCAGCAAGCATTGCCCAGGTGCCGAGCCAGGGAGCGCCGTCTCTGAGCACGCAGCCTGGCCCCGTGTTGTGCGGCCGAATGAGCTGGAGCAGGCCCAGAGGGGGCTCCCCTCTGCTTGTTTCCTCATAAGGGCACCCACCCCGGCACCGTCCAGCCCCCCCCGGACTGGACGGGGCAGACCGCCCACCCCGGCACCGTCCAGCCCCCCCCGGACTGGACGGGGCAGACCGCCCACCCCGGCACCGTCCAGCCCCCCCCGGACTGGAGAAGGGCAGCTCTGAAGAAACAGTAGGATCCGTCCCGCACCGACTGGTGCCTGGGGGCGGCGCCCGGCTGGGGCAGTAATGGGGGAGCACCTTGGTTCCGGGGACAGCCGAGTGGCCCTGTCAGGACGGGCAGGCCACTGTGCGTGGCCCCTTTACTCACCACAGCCAGCAACAAGCTGGTTCCATCTCCCGCCACGGGCCGGCTGACCGCCCCTTCCTTGGCTGCTCCCTGATACCCGGGGTCCTGATTCGATGTCCCCACCTTGTCTGCTGGGCCCCGCCTGGCTGGACAGTCAGGCCCAGGCCGCGGTGGAGGCTGAAAGGCCCCTCTGAGACCCAGCTTGTGTCCGGCTCTGGGGCGGGCCCCCTCATGGCCCTCTGAGCTAAATGCACCCTCTGTCTGGAGAGCGGGCTGCCCTCACTGGGGCATTCAGGCTGGAGCTAGCGCACTTCCCGTCCCTCCCACCCCAGAGGGCAAGGTCTGGAAACTTCCCTGAGCACCACCCACTCCCGCCTGAGTCTGACCAGCACCCTCGTCATCGTCCATTTCTGCCCTATCAGGCTCGCGATGTGCCCCTCCCGTGTGCAGCTTGTCCCACTTAGGCGGGCAAACCTGCTTTCTAACTGCTTGGCTGTGTCCCCCAGCTCCTTCCTGCCTTCAGTCTCTTCCCAAATCCCAGCAGCTCCACCTTCAAAACAGACCCAAAATCTGACCCCTTCTCATCTTGCTGGGATCCGAGCAGCACCTTGCCAGCCTCCCTGCTCCCTTTGCCCCCTGTCCATGCTGGGGCGGGGCCAGAGAGATGCCCGCAGGGCCTGAGTTAGATCTTCTTCCTCTGTTCACCCTGCAGGGGCCCCCTGGCCTGGGGAGGGACTTACACAGAACAGGAGCCCCCCCCCCCCCGCCCCTGCATTGCTCCTCCCAGCCACCCCCCCCGCCCCTGCATTGCTCCTCCCAGCCAGGCTTACCCAGGCCCCAGGACCTTTGCACGGCTGTCCTCCATTTAAGTTCAGGCTCACTCCCTCCTCCCCTTCCAAGTCTTTGCTCAGATGTCACTGCTATGGACCAAATGTTTGTGTCCCTACGTTCCATGTCGAAGACCCACACTGCAACGTGATAACATTAGGAAGCGGGGCCTTGAAAAGTGATCAGGGTTGAGTCGAGGTCATGAGGGTGGCCCCAGTGTTGGGGTGGGTGCCCCTATAAGAAAACACCACAGAGCTCCCTCCAACCCCAGACCCCACCCTGCTGACTCCCTGCTCTCTCACCTCCAGCCTCCAGAAGCATCGGAAGTAAATACCCGTATTTTTAAGCCGCCTGTTCCGCGGTGCTCCGTTCTGCAGCCCGAGCTGACGGAGACGGCGGCCCCACACGGCCCACGCACACTCACACCCAGCCTCACGGCTCTTCCTTCTTCCCCAACACCTGTAGCGTGTTATCTGTTCACTACTGTTTGCCACACACTCGTCTCCTCCGTCCGCCTTGGCCAGCCTCACCGCCTGATGATGAGCAGGCAGCTTCCTGTTTATTACGTGGGGCCCTGCCTGTGGCTCCCCAGGTACCATCACGCCCGGCTGCCCTCCCAAGACTCTGGGTACCGGGGCTCAAGAAAAGACCTCCAGCCACAGTCACAGGGCCTGGAGGGGCAGAGCCAGGGTCAGGCCCACTTGGCAAGCCCCGGAAGGTCGAGCCAGGAGCAGCCAGAGAAGGGACAGACGTGAGGACACAGCTAGGACCCCCGGGGGCCCTGTCTTCAGCTGCATGTCACAGGGGCCTGGCCTGCAAACGGGCTGCAGGCCGCGTGCTGAGTGCGCAGCGGGACAGGGAGGCGCCCACATCTTCAGCCCTCCCCAGGGAGCGCCCTCATCCCTGCCAGGCACTATCCTCAGGACAACAGTGGGCCCAGGTCCCAGGCCAGGACCATGGGGCACAGCTGGGTCAAATCACGGGGTCAGCTAGCCAGGACTGGGCGAAGCCAAAACTGTGGCTTCTAGCCAGAGCCAGAAGCTGAAACTGTGGCTCAGACATTCACTCTGTACATCCCAGTCCGCTACGGAGGCCACACACAGTGTCCATGGACGGCCCATACCCTGTGGGACAGAAGATAGCCAGGCCCAGCTCCCCAGGGCTCAGGGCTGGCTCCATCCGCTTATGAACTCATCATGCTTCTGCGTCCCAGGTGGGTGCAGTGGGACCTCCATCTGACAAACCCATCCACCCTGGGCCCCTCACCAGAGAGGGCAGGGGCATGGCACAGCAGGAGACCTTGGGGGACTGACCCAGGCCCAGGCAGCAGTGGCAGGGAGGGGCCCACGTCCACCCAGACTCGTTCTGGGGTCTCTGTTGGGATGGGGGCTGCAAGGCTGGTAAAGTTAACCCACAAACTGGCACTCCCCCGGCCCCCTTCAGCACCCCCCACAAACTGACAGGCTGTACACACACGTGCCCCATCCCTACCCCAAAGGGTCAGTTCTGGAAACTGGGCCAGGCCGCCACCCAGGCTCCGTGCGCATTCACGGAATCAGAGAGTGAGTGATCCTGCCCCTGCAGGAGAGCCCTGTGGTGCCCCTCCACAAGGCCCTGCCCCTGCCAGGCTCACCTGAGCGGGGGTCTCCTCCAGGGCTGCCCAGACTCAGGGTGTCCGCCCTCCTGCAGCAGGAGCACTGCAGGGCCTGAAGGCCCCCAGAGCGGCCCAGGGCCCCCCCACCTGCCTCCATGGCCTGAGCGGGCAGCTCTGGAGATCGGCCCGTGTAGCGCCGGCAGCCGGGGGAGGGGGCTTCCAGGGGCCCTGGCTGGGAAGGGTCTGGGCACGGGGCAGGGCAGCAGAGCCGGCCTGGGGAGGACAGAAGCTGCCTTGTTCCCAGCACAGCCCAGCCGTTCACCCGTGATGTGCCCCGCCTTTCCCCAGCTCAGAAAAGAGGGAAAATGGCAGGAGAACCTGGGGCTGGCTGCGCCCCCGTGGGAGCCTTTCCAGAAGCCCGGCCCAGCCTTGCCCCCACTTGCTGCTGGCTTCCTCAGAGGGGGCCTCGCAGGGCCAGGGGCTCCAAGCAGAGCTGCCCACCCTCAGAAAAACCCCACCCAAAGGGTCGACACTGTCTGACACATCCTGGGGCAGGGTAGGGGGGTGAAGGGGGAGCCCTCCTCCACCCCACCCCCTTCAGCCACAGCACCCCAAACAGGGTGCCTGGGGGTCCCAGAGGGCTTTGCACCTTCGCTCCTATGCTCACCCCGAGTGGGAGCAACGCGTGCCCCCCATTTCCCGGGACAGGCCAGGCTCAGAAACCCCCGGCATTAGGCAGGGAAACGCGGCAGCCCCTCCACCACAACCTGGAGCCTCCCCCGGCCTTCTCCTCAGCAGGCCTGAAGCTCTGGAGGCTGGGGCGGGGCAGGCACCCCCGGGGACACGGCCACGAGGGGATTGGGGCCAGACTCCCCCAAAACTCAAGAACCACAAGTTGGGGTGCGTGCAGGTAGGGAGGGGGCAGCTAGCTCCCTGCTCAGAGCCTGCCCCACACCCACCTACAGCCACTTGGGAAGCCAGCTCAGGGTGGCCCCCCCTCCCTGGACCCCCTACTTTTTATCCATTTGCTTTGCAAGGAACATTCTGTTCCTGCGTGCCCCTGTGCGCCTAACAGTGTTGACCTGTATGGGGCGACCGGCAGCCCGTGAATGAGGTCATTACAGCTGCCTTGGCTCATCCCGGGCCTCACCTGCTTAGCACCCCGAACACTGCTCTCCTCCGCCTCTTGGCTGACGCGGCCTCCCCCTCCGGTCCCCCAGCCCAGCCCTTGGCCCGGAGTGTGTGGAGCACCGAGAGGGGCAGTGCGCGCCCTCTCCTCGTCCTCCTTGTCGGCCATGGTGTCACCAGGTGATAAACCAGGGGGGCTCAGGGTGACGACAGGCCCTCGCTGGCCCAGAGACCAGGAAGGACAGGCCTGCAGGCCTCACGTTCAGGCCACGGCTTTGTCCACACTGTCTCTGCCCCTGAACACTTTTCTCCCCCTGCTTTCCAATCTCCTGACTCCTGACTTGACCCGGGGAAACAGGGCCCCTCCGTCTGTGTCCTGAGCACCCTGGACACCCGGTCACCTCTCACCCCTACTGGGCGCTCCGGAGCAGGGCCGAGCAGCGGTGCCGATGCAGACACCCCCAGGGACGGACCACCCTTACTGGGCAGCTCTGTCCGACATTCTCCTGCTTGGGGGCAGAGGCCACCTCCTGGTAAACTGCCCCCAGAAGCCCAAGCACCCCAGGTGGCCCTCCTGCCACACCCCTGCCCACCCAGCCTGGGAGCTCACCTTGGGCCTCGTAACCAGCCAGGTCCGGCTTCTCTGTGGCCGCGGGGCTGGTCAGCCGGCCCAGCACCAGCTGCAGCTGTGCCACGTTCATGCGGGCTGTGAGCTCCCCGTTGCGGTCGCCGATCTACAGCCAAGCAGGGCCAGGTTAGTGGGCAGGTGGGCTGGGAGGCTCCGGCAGACTGGCCCTGAGCCCTGGGCCTCCAAGGGAACCAGGCCTCACTATACCTCAAGGATGGAGTCTGGGTGTTTGTCCCTGGGTAAGGGTGGCCACATGGGCCCCAGGCAGCCCCCCTCACACGCCCGGAACGCCTGGGGCCTCAGGCAGCCAGCCCTGTGCCACTCCCAAAGGCGGGGGGCCTGCCCCAGACTCCGCCTTTTCTCAGTCCCTGGAGCCTCCCATGCACCCCTCCGGCCCCGTCCAGGCCTCCAGCTCAGAGCAGAGGCTCAAAAGGAGGACCCTGCTGCAGAGGAGTGAGGGCACCACCCAAGAACAAGCCGAATGGTGGGAGGCCACAGCCGGACCTCGAATGGAGCCCTGGGGCCACTGGCGTGCTCCCGCCTCTGCTCAGGGGGCCGTGGGGGCCGGCCCTGCTGGGGGGCTCTCCTGACCCAAGCGTCCCCGTTGCCCCACCACCTGGGTTCCTATGGGTCTTGCCCACAACAGGCACGGGGCTCCGGTGGGTCTGGGAGTGTGCTGGGCGTGTGCCGGGGGGATGTGGCGTCACTGGGGCCAAAGGAGGACGGGACCCCGAGGTATAGGAAGGGGACAGGCTAGGAACTGGGAGGCTGGAGGCCACCCGGGACAACCTGACCGTAGTAGGAGGGTCCTGGGTGGACCGGCCCTTGAAGACCCTGCCTACCATCCCCAGGAAGGTGTCCAGCTGGGGGGCTCCAGGGGGGAAAGCCCAGGGGCGGCCATGCCTTTGTGGCCCTGGGCTGCCCGTGGCAGGTCATTTCCACCTTGGCCTGGCCGGGTTCCCTCGGGGGACACAGGACCTCGTCGTGGGCCCGCGCACAGGCAGTGCTGACGCTCTACGGGTGGAAAACAGACCCCCTGCTCCCCTCCCCCACCCCCTGGCTACAGCAGATAAGCCGCCACAGGGCCTCTGAAGGCACACCCAGCGCACGACACCCTAGAAGGGATGGAGGAGCGTCCAGGGAGGAGCCAGAGGGCACAGAGGCACCTGGCTGGTCTCAGGTGGGCTGGGCAGCGCCTGGGGGCCTCCCAGGCCAGCGAAGGCAGCGGCTGGGGACTGGCCGCAGGGCAGGCCGAGCTCACCTCCTGGGAGATCTCCAGGTGTTTCTTGGCGAAAGTCAGGGCCTGTGCCGGGCTCCCCATGGACACGTAGGCGTTCCCCAAACTCCAGCACGCCCGGCCCTCGCCCACTCTGCCAGGGCGGGAAACTGAGTTCACACGTGCAGCCCGCGGCCCGCCAGCCTGCCCACCAGCCTCCGGGTCGCCCGGCCCATCCTGACAGGAGCGCAGTGGGCGGGCCTGGAGCTCCTGGCAGGGCTTTGCTCGCCCCCTACTGGCTGAGGCTCCCCCCCCCCCGCCCCCCGCCCCCGTGACTCCCTCCACCCTTGGGGGCGGGTCCCTCAGATGATTAATCTTGTAATTAAGGTGAAAAAAACCACAAGATGTAAATGTAATCACTCAAGTGCAGGCCCAGGGGCTCTGCGCGCTCAATGATCCACAGCCATCATCATCTGGTTCCAAAGCGTCTCACCCACGAGAGCAAAAGGGCTGGCCACTTCGAGCCTCCCGACAGGTTGGCCCGTGGGCAGCCCGCTCCGCCCCACACCCCGCGAGAGGTGCACGGACCTGGTGACGGGGGCCCGACCCCCGGCCAGCCCATCCCCAGGGTCGCCACAAGTGGCCGGCCCAGCGCCCACCCAGTCTCTCCTGGTCCCACTTAGTGGACGGCGTGACCCCGCAGCGGAGGGAGGCTGAGGCCAGGTGGGCTGCCCTGCACAGAGTCTCTCGGCGGTCAGGGGCAGGGCGGGGCCTTGCTGGGAGCACCTTGCGGCTCAGGCCACGAGGACCGTCTGGAGCCCCCAGGTCCAGGCCGGACCCTGCGCGTCCCTGTGTCCTCGCCACGCGCACCTGTCAGCCAGCTCCTGGGCGATGAGCAGGTGGCGCAGGTGGTACTCGGCCGCGCGCTCATAGTCTTGCAGCAGCGTGTACGTGTTGCCCAGGCTGTAGCAGGCCTGCGCCTCCACCGCCTGGTCCTTGAGCTGCCGGGACAGCTGCAGCGTCTTCCTGCAGAGAGGGCAGAGGGTCAGCCCCAAGGAGGAGGGTTTCCAGCACCCCCTTTTCTGGGGGGCCCCCATCTGAGGGGTGGACAGTGGGCGATGGCGATGCAGTCCACCTGCTCAGTGACCTCAGCCCCAGGGTCCCACAGGCGTCTCCACAGAGGACCGGAGGACAGCATACCCCAGCTCGGGGTCCTGACTCAGGGTGTCAGGGCTCAGCACAGGACCCGGGGCTGGTGACCCAGTCTCTGCGACTCAGGCCAGGACGCAGACAGGGACGCCCAGGAGCCCACGTGGTCTCCACCCTCTGAGTCCACACAAGAGCGATTATATCAGCACCCCAGAGCCATCGTGGAGAACAAAGACAGCCCTGGGGTTCCCCAACGGCTGGCCCTGGGAGGTCCTCGGCCAAGACCAGCTGTGTCCCCGGCACACGGCAGCTTCTGCCGGCACTTACCGAGCGAAGGGCATGGTAGTTCTTCTTGTCCCTGGCAGTCCCAGAACATGGGCTTTGTCAGTCTGCCCTTCTGGGGTGGCCCAGACCCCCCCCCCACCTGGCCCCTGGGGAGGCTGGGAGGTCAGGCTCACCTCTGACCTTAGGCTGATGCCCAGGTGGGCCCCCCTCCCCCGGGCTGGGCTGGGCGGCTGGGGGCGCGCGGGCAGGCCTGCCTACTTGTAGTACTCGGCGGCCACGTCAAAGCGCCCCAGGAAGATGTGGGCGTTCCCCAGGTTGCTGTAGGCCCTCCTCTCGGCCGCCTTGTCTCCAAATTCCTTAGCAATGGCCAGGCGCTGAGGACACAGACCCGAGACCTGGGTGGTCACAGAGCAGCCCCAGGACCGAGGTGGATGGCAGACGCAGCCCCCCCGCCCAGGGCAGCCAGCCCAACGTCTGCGTGTGCAGAGAGGGCAGCCCGGGAACCCGCACCAAGCACAGACCAAGCAAGAAGGCTGGGGAGCCCCACGGCACTCACCTCCTTGTGGAAGGCCGTGGCCTCCATGAAGCTCCCCAGCAGGTAGTGGGTGTTGCCTAGGTTGCCATAGGCCCTGCCCTGGGCCGCCCGGTCGCCCAGCTCCTTCACCAGGGACAGATTCCTCCTGGGGGTCGCATCTGTCTGAGCCATGTCCCTCTCAGTGCGCGGGAAGCAGGGGCCCCATGACCCACCACCCACCCACCCAGGCTACAGGGTGATGAGCCGGCGGCCTCCGCTCGGCTCCTCCCAGAAAGAGTGTGCCCCAGCGGGTGCCGTGTGCGCTCCGAGGCTCAGTCAGGGGCTCGCCTGCCCCAGGAGGCTCCCGCAAACAGACGCTCAGCCCGACGTCCCTGGCCTTCTTGCAGCCGAATGTTTTCTAGCACCACGCTGGCTTCTCCACGCTGCTGTGGATGACTGATGTGTGGGGGACGCCGGGGGCCTGGGGGACCCCACCAGACGCTGAGGGCAGGTGCAGGTTGGGGGTGGGGAAGGAGAGCTGATGGCCCAGATGTGGGCGCTCTGTGCCTGGGGCGACTGCCCCACCCCGTGGCCGGCAGCAGGGGCTCAGGAAGTGCTACGGAACGCGTGGACACACCGTGGCCCGCCCCACTCACTCATAGAACTCGGAGGCTCTGCGCAGCGGCTCCCGGACATCGGGCGGCAGGTGCCCGGGGTCCTGCGTGGCGGTCCACGACAGCTGCTTGCCCTTGGCGTGGTACACATTGCCGATGTTGTACAGCGCCCTCGCCTCCCCGACCTGGGGGTGGCACCGAGGTTGGGGGACCCTCTGCAGACCTGGCCCCCGAGGAGCTCACTGGCCCCGGTCCCTGTGGCCCCCGAGGCAAGGACCTGGGGGGGCTCGCAGGTGATGGCCGCTCTCCGAGGACACCCCGAGTGACTGACTCAGCAGGGGAGGTGCGGCCACACCTGGCGCGGGCACCCTCTCGTCTCTGCTGCCCGGGCAGGGAGGAGGGGGCTCCCAGCCGGGCCTGGCCCCCCTGAGCTATGACCAGGGGAGAGTCATCCTGTTTCCTTGTCTGTGCTGACCCCACAGGGTCACGGAGGGAGGTCACAGAGCAGGGCAGTCAAGTGTCTGCACAGGCCTGGGCCTACAGCTGTTCCATCCCTGGCTGCCACGCCACCCAGTGTCCCTCTGGAGCCCAGAGCGGGGGGGTCAGTAAGAGGAAGGGCTGACACGGAAGATGGGGGGGCTAGGGACTCTAGCTTGGGCAGCTGGGGTGGGCCACCCTCCCATTTGCCTCCCACGGGGAACAGCATGGGGCCATAGGTTGGGGGCGCCCGCCCCCCAGCGAGCCGCTGACCGACCTTGTCCCCCTGCTCCTGGGCGATGTCCAGGTGCCGCTGGCAGCAGACGACAGCCTCATCAAAGCGGCCCAGGACCTTGAGTGTGTTGCCCAGGTTCCCGCTGGCCTTGGCCTCCCCCATGCGGTCACCGATGGTCCTGGAGGGCAGGGAGCAGTGAGCGGCCAGGCTGAGGGCCAGGTTCAGGATGCTGCACTCAGCAGGGAGCCTGGGCAAGGGTGGGGTTGGCCTGGCAGGACCAGCCTGGGCTGACTGGGGCAGTGCTGGGCAGGGGTCCTGAGGCTGGCGGGCAGGGCCCCCTCAGGCAGCCCCCTGGGCAGGGAGCCCAGCTGGGGTCACTTCTCTGCGGGGCCCAGCCTGCAGGTCTCCAGGTCTGGGGAGGCGCCCGGATGGAGACTGGGCGAGCCAGGGAGGAGGGGGGGACCTGGCCATGTGAATAAGTTTCAACAAGCTGTCTGGGTGCTGGGGACACCGTCTGGGGCTCGCCGGCCGGGGAAGGGCCTGTGGGCACGGCTGGCGGGAGCCCCATGAAGCTCCACTCCCTCTCAGGGGGCCCCCAGGGCCTCGGAGTGGTGACTGCAACGTGAAGGAGGAGCAGGGGTGGGGGACAAGCAAGGGAGGGTGTTCGGGGGTGAGAGCAAGCAGCTTGAGCCAAGGCCTGGAGGCCAGAGGGGAGTGGAGACCCTCAGAAGCACAGGTGGTCGCCCCCCCCACCCAGTCCCAGAGGCAGGCCCACGCGCACGGACACGCTCGGGATAGCGGGCCACAGCCACGCCCACACACGGACAGACAGACCACAGCCCTTCTCCCAGGTCCATGGCACCCGCTCGGGTCCCTTGGAGCTGAGCTTGCTGAGGCAGGGCGGCCACGCTCACCGGGCCAGCAGCAGGTCATGCCGGTGGTATTCCAGCGCCCGGGCGTACTCCTTCAGGTAGAAGTAGGCATTGCCCAGTTGGCTGTAGATGGCACTCAGCGTCTTCAGGTCCTCAGTGCCCACCTGCACCGCGGCCTCGAAGAAGGCCGCGCCCGCCTTGAAGTCCCCGGCCTTGCAGAGACGCTCCCCCTCCAGGGCGAGCTCCAGGCACGAGGCCTCCATCCTGGGCGAGGGGAGAAAAGTCACAGCCTGCCCCTCATGCAGTCACGCAGGGGACGCATGCTCCCCACCCCATCGTCATGAGGACCGCGAGGCCCCGGGACGGCGGTGACCCACGCCACACCTGTGCGCACGGTGCCCAGACACAGGTGCCGGGTCCGCTGGTGTGCCATCCGAGGCTGGCACACCTGTGTGCCTCACCTATGCCCAAACCTCACTGCCCGCCCCTCACTACCACGGCTCAGGAGCCCCCGGCAAAGGTGTGAGTCTGTGACCACAGCAAGACCCTCAGGCCACAGGGGCCAAGCTCCAAACACAGCCTCCCGAGAAATCTCAGGCGCCTGGGTGAGGGCCACCCCTGGGCCCGGTGCCACATCCTCCTTCCAGAGCAGCCGTGGGCCCTGAGCCTCACCAAGGACAACCGAGGCTTAGAGAGGTTCGGAGAGCTGGCCAAGGCCACACGGGCAGGACCTGACCCCTCCCTCATCCTAGAGTGCACCCCTGCCCTCCAAGGTCTCCGTGGGGGACTGCGGGCTCAGGCATCCTCTGTCCTCGCCGCCCATTCTTGGGGGAGGCATGGCTGCGTCCGAGCCAAGGGTCAGCCAGCCCTGAGAGCTGAGGCGTGCTCAGCTGGCCCCCTGACAAGCAGCAGCCCCCACCCCCATGGCGCTACCACGGGACGACTAGACAGGACCACATCCCAGGATGACCCCGGCCCCCGGGAAACTGCTCCAGGTCCCCGGCCGTGAACCCAGCCCAGCCCCAAGGGCCCAGGGCCCCACGTGACCACCAGCGCCCTCACTGGGCCCCACGTGACCCCACCAACCTTTGGGCCAGGGGCATCAGAGAAGCAGCCCCTGACCCTTGGGCCCTGCTTGCCCCCTGAGGTGGGGTCCGGGCCCCCCAGCTGCTAGCCTGGGCCCTGCTCACTGGCGGCCCCAGGGCCCCTGGGCCTTAGACGAGCTGCCCCGAGCACATGGCTGTCGGGGGGAGGGGCCTCGTGTGTGGGAGTCATTCAATCAGGCTGGCCCTGGGTCTGGCCCTCCCTGCTGTGGGGTCCTGAGCAGGCCACATCACCACTCAGAGCTTCAGTCTCCTCCGCCCTCTCCCGGCTGGTCCGCTATGGGTTCCGGGCTCAAGGCCATTGCCTGGCCCTAGGGCGGGAGAGCGGGGCCGCAAGCTGGAGGGCACCCCGGCAGGTGACCCTGCATGCAGCCCTGGAAAAGTGGGTGGCACGTTCTGCACAGCCGAGGGCCAACCCTGATTACTGGGGTCTGTGGAAAGCCCACAGGGAAGTGAAAATGTCCACACCAAGCGGCCCTCGTGCCCCAAGGCACCCACCCCTCTGGGCTGTGTTAGAGCCAGGATGGGATCGGCAGTTACGGGGGAAACGCACATCTCCCCTCAACAAACAAACAAACAAACCTGTCTATGGCGGTGCTTCTCAACCATTTAAGGAAACACCCCCTTGATACAAACCACAGTGCCCCGCCCACTTCACCCCTGCATTGTCAAGAAAACGGGCACTTAAACGTTTCCAACACCACACGTCAAACAGACAGGGGTGCAGCTGGTGAGCCCCGAGACGCTGAGCCCCGCGCCCGACACCCCACGGGCTCCGAGCTCTCTGCTGGGGAAGCCCCCCACCTTGCCCAGCCTCGACTCCCCAGCATCGGGGTCGCTCCTCCAGGGAGGGGTGGGCTCTGGGACCCAGCACCGGCCTGCCTGCTCCAGAATCGAGCAGAGTGCGGGGGGCCTCTCCGAGAGCCAGGGTCCAGAGTCTCGGGCCTCCTGCCCCCCACCCTCTGGGAAGGGCCATCCAGATGCCACGCTGCGGGAGCACCCCAGCAGCCCGCTCTTGCGGCCACTGCCACACACGGGGCTCCTTAAACAAGGCTGCTTGTCCTTGCCCAGCGGGGCGCCATGCCGTCTAACACGGTGGACCGACCTCTCCTCCCAGGTGACCTGGCAGGACCGGGGACTGGGGTCTGTGACACTGCCGCATCCAGAGCCGAGCTCGCCTTGCTGGCTCTGACAGGTTCGACCGGGGGAGCGGCCGCCTCCGACCCCGCATTCCTGCCGAGAACCCACGGCGAAGGAGGATTCTGGTGTGGGAAGGGCCTGGGGGGTCCACTGAGGGGGTGTCCGGCGCAGCCATTGCTGAGTCACAGACGGGCAGGTCTAACCCAGGCCCCAGGAACGTGAGGACACCCGCTGGAGAGGCCACAGGCAGGGTGTCCGGCCCGGGAGCCCCACCCCCTCTGCTGAGCCCGAGCGCCTCCCACGGCACCTTGACCTCCAGCCCCCTGCCCCGGTCACCTCCCAGCTGCCCGGGGTGCCCACCGCACCTCTTCCTCTGCAGGTTACGCATCTTCTGCACGTACAGCCACAGCTCCAGGCCCACGGGCAGCAGCAGGGGGCGGGGGCGGGGGGCGCCATACACCACCTTACACACGGCCTTCTCCGCCAAGCTCAGGGCCACAGGCTGGCCCTCTGTGGAGGCAGCCGGCATGGCGGGGCTCCAGGCCTCCCTCCTGGCCCGCCAACACCCGCCCCGCCTTGGCTGCTGGACCCGGGGAGGCACCGGCCTCGTGGTTCCCCTGCCTCTGCCCACCCCAGAGTGGTGGGCCAAAGGTTCTGGTGTCCTAGGCTCCAAGAGACCCCAGGTCCTTGGGCAGGCTGCACAGGGCCTCCCGGGGACTGAGGTGGATCAAGGGATCAGGGCAGCTCAGAGCCGGGGATCAGCATCGTCAGCAGGGAGGGCAGGGCCCGGGGGGGTCGGGGTGGGGGGAGACTCTCTCTGCCAGGCCACTTGCCCAGCTCAGCAACGGGCATTGGGGTGGCAGAGGGCTCCAAGGCTGTGCAGCTCTGGACCTGGGAAGAGGAAGGGGGTGCAGTTCTGGGGTTCCCTCTGACCCCGAACCTACCTGGAGTTGGAGCAGATGGAGGAACCCGAGAACAAGAGGGAGGATGGGAGGCCCAGGGCAAAGGCCATCCCAGATACAGGATCTCAAGGCCAGCATCAGCCCTGGACGCCCTGCCCACACTGGGGGGCCACAGGAGGGGCCAGGCAGGTGAAGACAGAGGTGCGGGGGTCTGGTCCCAGGCTGCCTGCTCTCCAGAGTGTCCAGACCGAGTACTTTCCTCCCTGCCCAGAGGCTTCGGCCGATGCCCCCCGTCTACCCCTCAGGACAGCTCAGCTGAGAGGTATAGGGCAGGCCTGGGTCACCTACTTTTTATCTGGCTCCTATTAACAAACTGGACCCCCAAACCCTGCACCCTCAGATCAACCCCAGGCCCCCTACTCTGCCTCCCAGGGCCTGCCTGAAGGGCAGGCTACCCTCTCTTGTCTTCCCTGAGACCTACCCAGCCTGGCCAGGCCCACTTCCCTGCTCAGTGAAGAAGATTCTGGAGCTTCTGTCCCCTGACAGCACCTCCGCAGGCCTGTCACCTGGCATGCGCCCACGTACACCAGGGATGGAGTGGTCTGCAGCCGCCCTGGGCTACCAACTCCAGGGCCAGTTTGTGGAGCTGGCCTTCCTGCCCACTGGCCACACATCCACCCAGCAGGGCTGCCTGGGGCCTATCCACCCCGTGGGCCACCAAGAGCTCCACTCTCGGGGCACAAGACCCCCCTGGAGCTCTGGGCTGGGCTGGGCTGGACAGAGTTCGCAGGGCCCCCAGGGCTGTGGTCTCAGCTCCCCGGCAGCCTCACCACCCTTACCCTGGGAGGGGTAGCCTCCCCACCCGGGATTTGTCATCCAGGCTAAACGGATGCTTCACTGTTGACGTGTATTCCTCCACCTTCCCAGGAGAGCTCAGACCCCACACCTCTGGGATGGGTCTGTGGAGGCCTGGGTGGGTGGGGCCGCATCCCCCTGCACGGACCCACCCCGATGCTGGGACTGCACAGCCTACCCTTCCTCACAAGGGCCCACCAGCCCAGCTTTCCCAGTGGCCAGACCACAGTGGCCAGGAGGCAGGATACTGTCTGCCAAGCTCCTGCCGCCCGCCCACAGGCTTACCGGTTAATAAAGTGGTTATCGACTCCCCCGTGGCCAGCCTCACTATTCTGGCCACCACATCATGCCCACACCCTTCCAGCCTGGCCTTGGCATCCAACACAGCATCCCAGGAGAAGCCATCAGCCCAGCCTCACTTGGACCAAACTGCCCTGCTCCCCATCAGGCTCCTGCCCCCACCAGCCTCTGTGGAGTCCTCCAGTGCTGACCACTTCAGCTGGCCTCCAAGCCAGGCCCCTAGCTCCCATCCCACATGGTTAACCGGGGGCTGTGTCCCCCTTCACCCCATTCTCTGTTAAATGCAGTCACTGTCCTCCCTCTCCAAGGATGTCACCCCCAGTCCGGGCCACCGAGCAGATGCTCCAGGACCCCTGCTCACCCCCATCCTGCTGCCGCCTAAGCAAAGCCATCCTGACTCCCTTCCACATGGAGATTTCTGGACAGCATAGGGTGGGGAGCATGGTGGGGACAGGAATTGCTGGTGGAGGGACATGTGTGTCACCTAGCTTGGGAAAGCATTGGGGGTTGCGTTTCTAGGGAGCCCTGGGGCCCGGTCATTCCTCCCCAGATGCCCGGCCGCGGCCAGTGCCTGGGGATATGGTGGAAGGAGCCACACGGGGACGGGGAGATGGCAGCGCGCCCGTCCTGCTCCTGAGGATGCCCCTACGCAGCCGCCTTATTTTGGGGCACACCTCTACCAGGTCACCCCACGGTGGGGGTGCTCACCACCCACTCCAGGAGCGCCCAGCTGCTGGCCTGAAGGGAGGGGGAGAAGAACCCCAGGGCCTCCCCACTTCTCAGGGGCCTCTTGGCCACCTGCCCATCCCCTGCACGCTCCTCCCCCAGGGCCGTCGGGCCCTCCCTCCCCAACCCCTGCTCCAGGCGAGCGGGGCGCGCAGCACAGTAGAGCAGAGTTCTGAGCATTAACTGCCCCCATCTGGCTCTGCCTCCCCGACCCTGTCCCCTCCCCAGGGCCCCATCTGGGGACTTGTTGGGCCCATGGGCACACTCATGCTCAGGCCCCTCTCAATGGGCCTTCCAAGCCCACGTCCCCAGACCCCCATGTCACCGGGCAGGAATTTGGCACGGGAAAGGAGCTGCTGGCAGTGGGCGGGGCCTGCCCCAGAGATTCCCCCAAACAACCATCTGCAGAGCGGTCAAACCAGACGGACCCTGTCATGGGACATCGACATGCTGGGCTGCCCACACCCCTCGGCTGCCCTGCCACAGGTGGGCATCCCTGGCCCGAGCGCAAGGGGGTGGACGACCGTCTGATGCCTTCCTCCAGCCCCGAGCCACCGTGGCGCAAGGGTGCTGGATCCAAGGAAGCGGTCCCCTCCTCTCCAGCTAACAGCCCCCATCTGTCCAGGATGCTCCCACACACGGATCCCCGACTCCCACCCCTGCCTGCCAGCCTCCAAAAGCCAGTTCTGAGGGGGAACTGCCCTGCCCACAGCTGGCTGCATCTACCCAAACTTCCCCGGGGTGTCCTCATGGACCTGCAGGAGGGCTTGGGGCTGCGCACCCCAAATCCATGCTGGGCTTGCCCCTTCAAGCTCAACTCAGTTCTCAGCTTACAAGGAGGCCAGGCTGGGCTCAGGGCCTCTCCCAGCATCTGTCCTCTGAGCTCTGTCCCTGCCAAGGACAGCGCCCCCAGGCTAGGGTCCTGTCTGGCGTGTTACTGCTGGGCCCCAGCCCCGGCCCACACCCCAGACTCCCAGGTTGAGCCTGTGGATGCAGACTAGCACAACAGGGACCCCATGCTCAGCCGTGCAGGATCTCCCAGGGCTAAAGCCCCTACACACGCGTGCGCACACACACAGCCGGTAGCTGCCGGGTCAACTCCTGTCCTTCCCACCGGGGTGCTGTGAAGGGGATCCTCTAGGGCGGGCCTCCAGTGTCAGCTGCCAGCAAACCCCCCCGCACACCCCTCCCCTACATGGGGCCCAGGAGCCAGGCCGGGGGGCTCGGCACTCGATCCTGGGACCACACAATGGGGGCTGTGTCTCTCACCAGTGGCACAGGGACCAAGGTGGGAGGAGCGGCAAGGCCTCCTTTTCACTCGCCACCAGGGCCTCATTCTGCACGTGGGGCGGAGCGGGGGCGGGGGGGGGAGTGCAACAGAGGTTTGCTGCTGATGCACTGCCCAGCGGGGCTGGAGAATCCTCTTAGGCAAGGCTAGGCCCTTGAAGGCTCAGCAGCTGGGGAGGCCGCCAGGTCCTAGGAATGATGATGTCCATCCAAGTTGGAGACCTGTCAGGCGCCCGGGAGGCAGGCAGGCTTGCCCCTGCCCGGCACTCGTGCTGACTGTGCCAGGCCCCTGGCATCCCTGGCAGAGTCCATTCCCCTGGGAGGACCTTGTGCCCACCCAGCTCGGGCACCTGGCATCACCGTGTGCGACACCCTCGACAGGCCGAGTCAGCACGCGGGCATGCCGTGCAGGTGTCATCTCTGACAAAGCACAGACCGCAGGCATCATCCATGAATCTGCCCAGAGGCAGCTGCCTTTTCAGGCAGGCACACACCCCAGCTGGCTGGCTGGCTCTGCAACCCGGATTCAAGCCTGCAGTCCCCTGAACCCCAGATTCATGGTGGGTCCATGGGGGACAAGGCCCCACCCATGACGAAACCCAGTCCCTTCAGCCAGGCTGCCTCCCGAGAACCCAGACCATGGCAATGGGGAGGTGGTGCCAGGCTTGGGAGGGAGCTCCTGGCAGCCCCCCTCCACACACCTGCTATGCCAGGGGGCCCAGCTGTCAGGAGCGCAGCTGGTGAAGCTGTAGGTCTCCCTCCCCTGTCCCAGGGCAGTGGGGGGGCTGAGGGGGGGTCCAGCAAGCAGCAGCCCATCCCAGCCAACCATCCTGACCACCCGCTGACCACCCGCTAATCCTGGACACAGAAGGGCACAAGCCTCGGGAGGCCTAGGGCCCCCACCCCCTGGTGGCCCCCACCCCTGCACCCCCTCCTCCCCCGCACCCGCCACCAGGGGTGCCCCCTTCCTCTGCATCCCCTCCCTCACTCTGGGCGCCCCCCACCCCAGCACCCCCCACCCCGACCCTAGCACCCCCTCCTCCCCCGCGCGTCCACCGCCGCCAGCCCAGCCCGCAGGGAGGGAGCGTCCCCGCCACGTTGCGCGCCCGCCGCAGCCTTTGTTCATGGCCTCCCGCCTCCGGCCGCGGGTCCCCGCGCGTCCCGCCGGTCCCCGCCGGTCCTCCCAGCCTACCTGGAGTAGAGGCGCCGGGCCGGGCCGGGCAGCTCGTCGGCGGCGGGCGGGGCCGGGCCGGCCATGGGGCCGGGGTCGCCGAAGGCCGGGGGCGCACACCCCCGCTCTCGCGCCACCCTGAGCCTGTCCCCCGTCCGCCGTCCGCCGTCCGCCGTCAGTCCGTCCGTCCGTCGGTCTGTCCGCCCGCCCGCGGGAGGCGCCGAGGAAGTGATGCGCGCGGGGCGCCGCCCCTCCCGCCGTGGCCGTGATGTCACCGCCGCCCGCGCGGGGAGGGGGCGCGGACCGAGCCGCGGGTCCCTCCCCCCTGCGCGCGGGCCCGGGGAGGGGGGCGGGGCCTCCGAGAGAGCGCGCCCCCTGCCTCCCAGCCCCCCTCCCGGAGGGGGGGGACGGACATGAGGGCAGGGACTGGTGCCGGCTTGGACGCTGAGCCCCGGGGTTCTTTGTGGGACCCGCGAGGCGCCTGGGTGGCAGTGCAGCCCTGCCGGCCTCCCCACCCCCACACGAGGGGCCGGCTGAGGCCTCCTTGCGTTTATTTGGCAGGCGGCCAGCCCTCCTTGGTGGTCCCCTGCCTTCCTCATCTCCAGCCCCAACATGCCCACCCCCTTCTCCAGACTGGCAGTGGGGTGCTGGCCGTGGGGGAGGACCCTCTGCCAACTTCAGAGACACCTGGGGAGCTGATGGCAACCCCCGACCGTCCTGGGCCCCCATGTGACTTCCCTGGTCTGGGGGGACTGAGGGGGCCAGGGGACCTGCGTGGCCTGGCCCAGGAAGCCCCCCCCCCCCGACCCTGCTGTTTCTCACCCCTGAAAGCTAGGGTGACCAGCTCACCCTCCCAACCTTGGTCTTATTTGTGAAATGTGGATGACTCTGAACACCTGGAAGGACACTGTGCCCACGCCCCCCACGCCCCCCACGCCCCCCACGCCCAGCGCGGAAGCCTCCCCTTGGGAATGCCTGGGAGCCCTGCCGGCTGAGAGCTTGTCCGGGGCCTCTCGGACCCCCACTCTTGGCTCTGCAGGACCTCCCTGCGCTTCCCCAAGGGCAGCGCCTGCCTGTCGGGGGCAGGGCACACCTGGGTCTCACCTGGTTCTGTCTTGCAGTTCTCAGCCCCAGTCTTCCTGGTGCAGCCAGAGGACTCCAGAACCTGGAAAAAGTCACTGGGGCCCGACAGGGCAGCGACGACTCGGAGCAGGAAGTGGGCTACTTCCCCAGGAAAGCTGCCCTAAGGTCAGGGACATGCCAGGGCCTCCCCGCAGGACCCTCGGCAGAACGCAGCCCACAGGCAAAGGCAAATGGCAACAAAAATAAACAGAAGATAAAAAAGGGCCTGTTGGCCTGGGGCTAGTTTGTTTTTCCTACGGAAGAGAGGCAGCGGGAATGAGAACCATCTGTGCCCAAGCGCTGGCGGCCTGGCAGCCCACCCTACTCACCTTCCCCCATGACCACAGGAGCTGGGCAAGGCCTTGCTCCCTGCTGTGGCTGTGCTGCTGGCTGGGGGGGGGGGGGGGGGGCGGGGGCGGGGCTACCACCCTTATCTGCCACAGCCCCAGGCCTGCGTCCAGAGCTGGCATCATTGCAAGGCTGGGGCCCCACCTATGGCAGGCCTGAGCTCAGCGCCCTCAGGAGGCCACGGCTGCTGGCCCCTATGGGTCCCCTGGGTCTGCGGCCAGGGGACTGGTGCCAAGAAGGCCCTCGGAGTTATGTGATATGAATGGCAGAATAAGGGAGAAATGTGTGGCCCCGTAGCGGTCACTGTGGGGAAAGCATCTTGTTTTCCTTCCTGGAAAGAGGCAGACTGGGGAGCAGGGGTCCCTGGGCTGGAAGAGTCTCCGCTTTATATGAGAGCTTTCCGGGGGAGCTGGAACCCTCTGGGGGTGCTGTGCGCTGAGCCGGCCAACGGCTCATGCTAAGAGGCCCCCCACCACGTCACCTGGCAGCAGTTGCTTTCCCGCTCTGAGCCCTGGTTCTGCCACCCGTGAATAGGGTTCAGTGGCTCAGTCCTGCAAGGGACCATGAAGGCTTGTGGGGTCTGGATGCTGCCAGTCACCGTTCCTGGAACACTGTAAGAGCTTGGGGAGCGCCGGCATTGGGGCCACTCTGCCTGAGCAATTGTGCCTGGTCCCCACTGGGCCCTGATGGTGGGCCTGGGTCCTGGCTGGATCGGGACAGCCCTGCTGCTCTGATGGAGGTGTGTCTCCCCTGTCGAGACCTTATTCTCTCCTGCCCAGGGAACCCGGGCAAGGAGTGGGATGTGATGAGGACTGGCGCCAGGCGACACGCCCAACCTGCATTGCCCACATAGCCCCCCACCTGTGAGAAGGAGCGCATCACTGGTCCACAGAGAGCGGGGGCTCCTGGGTGACAGGTCTGGGCCAGGAGGAGCTCCTGGAGGGCACCAGCCTTCCATCACCACCGGCCTCCCACTGGTGCTGCACCTGGCCTTCCCCCGTTCACTCTGCTCACCCTCCCCAGCCTCCTGGGGTGGGGGGAGGCACCTCTTCACATTCTGCCTCATAACTGCCACCCCACTTCGTGATGCTTGGTGCACCAGCCGGACAGAGTGCTCCCGTGGGAGGCCTCAAGCACGCCCCCTCCAGCCATCCGTCCTTAATGGGCCTCATTCCCAAAGGAGCATTAGAGGGAAGAAAAGCGATTTCTTGTCCAGACACATCCTTGAACGGAATGCGATGGGTAGGCACAGACAGTAATGCTGGACCCGGTCTGGGAGGCACCCGGTCTCGAGAGCCGACACATGGCATTCGGAGGGCCCAGGCTTTACTGTCAGCACGCATCAGCATCCGTGCCACCAGCACCCGAGGGCACCTGCCACGTGCCTGCCCTCCACCACTCAGCCTTCCTGGCATCCTGCCTCGTTGGCACGCCCCTCCTGTTGTACAGGTAAGCAGACAGGGCAGTGGTGTCCCAGGCCTCCAGACTGGGCTGCAGGGGAGCTGACGTCAAGCCCTGGTTTCCTGTCTTACCCCTTCCTGGATCTGCCCCCGGATCTGCCCCCTGGATCTGTCCCTGGGACACGCTTGGCGGGAGATGACAGTGGACAGTTGCAGGGTTCTTTCTGAGCCTCTGGAAGTGGGGAGACCTGGTGGACTCTCCAGGCTCCCCATGGGCCCAGGATGAAGGCCAGGCCGGCGGAAGCCATCCAGGCTGCCTGGAGCCATCTTAGGGACAAAGGATGCGCACGCAGGCTTCAGCAGGGTGTGTGACCTCCGAGGCGCCCCCTGCTCCCAGCTGTTGGCTGAGGCCGGGGGTAGATGGGGATATCCCTGTGGCCCGCATGGCCTTTCAGACCCACCTGCCTTCCGCTCCGGCCTCTGCAGCAAGGCGCCTCCTTGCAGGGCCCAGTGGGGGGTCTGGGAGCACTGCCAGAGCAGCCAAGCCCAATGCGGGTCCTGCAGGTTCCTGGCCAACCTCTGCCATGGATTCCCAACTAGAGAGTGCAAAGGTAGCCAAGGAGAAGACACACACACACACACACACACACACACACACACACACACACACACACTGGGTGCACACGCGTGCTTAAGTAAGATTTCTCAGGTTTACTGCGTTCCCCACGATCTCATTACCCTGAGAAGGAACTTCCTCTCCTGTACGTCCTCCTCCGTTGCCCTGAGGCCCCCATGGGTCACCCCGCAGCCGTTTCCTCTCTCCCGGGGCCTCTCAAAAGTCCTCGGAAAGTGGGGTCTGCCGGGGGTGGAGACGATGGGGTCACAGGCTCGAGCCGTGGGGAGCCAGCAGGAAACGTTCTGCTCGCCCACGGGTCCCAATGCCTCCCTAGGAGACCGCGTGCCCAGGAAATAGCTGGAGGTCCGAGGGAGGCCGTCCGCCACCCATGGCATCCACGACACCTGGCCACGCGGCATTCCTGCGGCTCACACCCCTGCTCACACCCGTGAGGCGGGACTCGCTTGCCTGCGGCAGGTCAGTCTGTGCGGGCTCAGCCTCGGCTTCGGTGATGGAAACCCTGCCCCTGCCTATCTGTGCACCCCCGGCCCGGCAGATGGGGGACGCGGTGAGATAGGGAGACACAGAGAGAGAGACAGAGACAGAAAGATGGAGGGAGAAGGCCTGACCCGTGCAGTGGAGAGTCTGGGGGCTCCGAGTACCCACACTGGTGTGTGGTGGAAGGGGGCGTCTAAAACAGACAGAATGAGGAAAGCAAACCTCCTGCCCCAAATCAATCCAAGGAAGCCCCCGAAGGCAAATAGAAAAGGCAGAGGATTTTTCCCTTTTAGGGGTTCTCTGCCCACAGCTCCCCATTCCAGGAGCGCCACCGAGGTTAAAAGCCACCCCCAGCCGTTCTGCCCCGAGACCTTGGCCAAGCTGACCCTCTGGCACTTATCCCGGAGGCCGTGGGGCGGTGAGCACGGGAGGAGAGTGAGCGAGGCGCTGTGAGCGCCCACCGAACTCCGCCGAGATGGGGTGGAGCCCTCTGCGTTTTCTCCTGGGGCCCCTGCACAGACGAGCACACACTGGGTGGCTTAAAATGAGAACGCTGTTCTCTCTCAGTTCGGGAGGCCTGAAGAATCAAGGGGCCCCAGGGCCACACTTCCTCCTGAGGCTCCGGGGGAGCGTCCTCCCTGCCTGTCCCGGCGCCTCGGACTGCAGGCATCCCTTCACTTCCGCTCCGTCCTCAACAGGCCTGTCCCCTTCTCTGGAAGGACTGGCCATCGGATGCAGCACCACCGACCCCAGGACACTCTCATCTTGGGGTCCTTCACTTAGTTACACCTGCAAAGACCCTTTCTTCCAAAGTGGGTCACATTTACACCCGGTGCATGTCTTTTGGGGACCCCAGCCACACTCACCTCCCGGTGTTTACTTTCAATGTTTGCTCCACGACTCGGGTCACCTAGTTTTGTGGCCTTAGCACCACGTAACATATCCTGTGAGCACTACCCAGGCCTCACAGGGAGATTTGCGCAGACCCGATGGGGGGTGAGGCTGGGTGACATCCGTCCATGGCTGCACCACTGCTCCTTGACCAGGCCCTCGCTGGTGGACACTGCTGCCCCCTCGTCCCCCCTGTTCCATGGAAGCCGAGCACCTGGGCTCCCCGGGGAGGGAGAAAACCTCTGTCTGTGGGGCCCTGGACAGGGACAGGCAGGGGCAATGTGGAGCTTGGGACGCCCCAGGCCCGTGCAGACGCTGCCCCCGGAGCAGGGGACAAGCCGGGAAGCAGGCCCAGGCCCAGCTCAGTGACTCACAAGCTGGGGCCCCAGCCCTTCCCTGGGTCTCTCTCCTCTCTCAAACAGAAGCTTGGAGGGTACAGTGTTGCCCTTGGCCTGGGCCTAGAACACATCGCACCCTCAGCAAGGGACAGCTGTCACTGGGAAACGTGCTCCTGCACTGACCTTCTCCCACCGCCTGGCTGGACCCCTCCTGCCTGGCCCGGGGGTCTGGGCAGACGCAGGGCCCTCCTCGGGCACAGACTTTGTGTGTGTGGCCAGTGAGCTAGGTGTTAGCCTGCCTCTCTGGCCCAGGTGCTCCATTTGGCGGCAAGACCAGAGGGGGCTGGGGGCCTCTGAGGCCACCAAGCTGAGGGACTGGGCTGGCCTGCCAGCTGGGAACCTGAAAAAGTGGCTGCAGTGGGCCTGCAGGAGGGGCCTCCACCCTCAGTACACCCACCTCCTCTCCCCCCCAACCCCCCAGCCTTGGCCCTTGAGTGCTGGGTGCTCACCACCTGTGTGTGCCTCCTGCCACATCTGGGGTGTGGTCACAGAGCCAGGAGGGAACCTGGTCCCGTGGGACCCCCTCAGTGCTACGGGAGCCCCCCCCCCGGCACACTTGCACCTGCCTCTCTGTGGAAGCCAGACTCCCTGAAGGCCCCACCTACTGCCAGGTGTCTGTCAAGGAAGAAGGACCCCAGTTTCAGCCCTTCCTCTGCCCTCACACGCGGTCACCCCCACCCACTCCTCGGGCGGTCAGGCAGGCTGGGGGGGCGGCGTGTTCCAGCGGCGCGGGGTGGTGGGGAGAACGGAGGGGTGCTCAGGGGGCCCGTGGCCACTACACAGTGAGGATGGGGTCTCAGGGAAGACGGTGGGCAGGACGCCGTGCCAGGTGAACCTGGCATGAGGAAGCAGGGTGGGCAGCTGTGGAGGGCACAGGACTTGGGGCTGAGCAAGGAGGCAGCCCGCTCTCCAGGGCACGGTGGGACCGGGGGCCACTACCACAGACGATCTCAAGAAGCACCGAGGACCCCTTCCCTGTGTCAGCAAGACCTATGCCTGGACTTGCCACAGGCCGCCGGGAAGGCAGCCAGGAGCCGCCGGCCTCAGTGGGGTCCCCCTGCATTGTCCGGCTGTCTGTCCAGCAGCAGAGAGGAAGCCCAAGGAAAGCAGGAGAGGGGGACCACACCTCCTGACGGCCCCCACCTCACCCCCCTCACCCTCGCCCATATGGGGTCTGTTCCCTGGGCCTCTGCCCTGTGGTTCCCCACAGCTACGGTTGCCATGGAAACCCTGCATCCTCGCGGCCCCTCCTCCCGCGGGTTACACGGGAAGCTCAGCCAGGCCGCCTCCTCTCCAGCCCTCTGTGGCCTCAGGGTGGGGTTTTTTTCGTAGCTTGATTCTTCCCAGTTGCCCTGGGAAAAGGACAGCAGGTCCTTTCCCTAACTTCCAAATCATCCGGTCAGATCTGCGGGACAGGGAGGGATGCTGGAGACACTGGGCCCTGGGGTCCGGTGCACCGCGTGGTGTGGGGCCCCCGCATCAGCGGCCCTAATCCATCTAGGGGCAATGATTGCTGTACACGGAGGGGGGCGGGGGGCAGCTGCTTAGTGTAGCATAGCAGGTGTCCACATGAGGCCTTAGGGAGTCCCCAGCCCCAAAGGCATCTGGAATCCTACCACTCTGGTCCTCCAAACTGCAAGCCTCCAGAGATGGGAGCACGGACATTTCCGGAAAGAGCATCTGGCCCAGAACAGTCGAGAAGAGAAGCAGAAGGAAGGAAGGAGAGACCAGTCCTCGGCCTCCCTCTCCAGACAACAGGACCCCAGGCTTCCAGGGTCCCTCCCTCTCCCTGCGGGACTGGTCAGAGCTCAGAGCCAGGCTGATTGGGAAATTACGGAGAGGACCCACTGGGGACAAACCAACCACATGCATTTACTTTGATCCCTTTGGAAGCCCCATTGAAATGACAGTAATGAGTTTCTTCGTTAAGTTTTAAGCTCATAAAGACACAGAGGACGGGAGAGGGAGGGAAGCAGCTGACGGGGAGGCTGGATTCTGGAGGTGACACCCCACAGCTGGAGGTCCGGACTGAGGGTCCCCCTGCCTGCAGAGGCAGAGAGCCAGGGAATGGGGGTGCCTACAGAGCCCCCTCCTTCTGCGTCCTCCCAAGCCGGAGAATGGAGGGGTCTTCTCAGGGTCTGGCCAGCCCCAAGGGTTTGGAGTGCACAGCCTGCCCGTCCCTCAGAGTGACCGGTTTGATCTGGGCCCCGTCTGTTGCAGATCGGATTCTTCGGATCTGCACCCGCCACTGCCCTCCGGCCATCTCTCTTGCACACAAAGGGGGACCAGGGGCAAAGCTAGAGGGACATGCCGCCATGCCTGCTCCTGCTTGACTCCCAGGGGTCCACCCGGCGCCCAAGCTCAGCACACCCTCCCCGCTCAGCTGCCTGGCCGTGCTGGCTCCCCAGAGGGCCAGGCTGAGGGCTCTGTGCCACAGCGGTGGGTGCCATGGGGCCTGGACCACGGGCTCAAGCACAGCTCTGCCTGAGCCTCTTACGTCTCATGCGGGCTGCCTGGGTGGCCCGGCCAGACTCAGCTCACAACGGCCGTGCTCGGTGCCAGGACTGGGCTCGCGGCCCAGCTGCACACTAGGACTTATATTTTAGAAGGCATGTGTCTCAGTCAGCTTGGGCTGTGTAACAAAACTCAGCCACCTCAGGCCAGGTGGACTTGCCCTGTTGCCACGGACATCCACAGACAAAGGCCACCTGTGCGTGTGTGTCCATTCTGGTACTCACCGCCCGCCTCCGGGTGCCAGCTATCTCTGGGCTGTGGTGGCTGAGGCGGCCCAGCCAGTGTGCAGAGCTTGGTCGGGAAGGCAGGGTCATGGCCCTCCTGACCCTCGGGCCCCAGAATGCAGCTGCCCCCCGGCATGGTCTTGCTTGGCAGGCCCAGCTCTGGGCCAAGGTGGCCTTGCCAAGTGCCCGGATCTTTTAGGGCAGTGCCCAGCAACTCCCCAAGACCGAGGGGCTGTTGCTCCCATACTGCTTCTGGGGGGCAGGTGTACCCCTGAGATTCTAAGAGACCAGGCTGCTCTGAGTTTCTCTGCCCCCAAACCCGAATTTCCTGAACACCAAGAGGAATCTTCTGCAAGAAGACTTTTACTAGAGTTTGTTTGGGAGGGAAAGACCTAGCTTCTGGGAGTAGGGGGGTGGTAGGGACGGCAAAAGGGTTGGGGGACCTTCATGGGGAGCTGGCCCCTGGCCATGACAGGGAGAAGGCAACACGTCATCTGCACCGGGGAGGACCCTGACTTCCATCGGGCAGACCGCCTGCCCCCGGGACTCCTAGACTCCCCGGGCCCCTGTAGGTGCGAGTTTGGAGCTGGGAAGGGGTGTGGGCGCACAGCCTTGACCACACACGGACCCACACCTGCAGTTGAAAACCTCGCATAATAAGGACGGTGGGTGCGGGCACAGATCTTAGCCAAATGACCAAACCCCAAGACCCACACGCAGGTCCAGGCACAGAATGCACCGCCAGGGTCCCCCAAGACCCTCCTGTCCCTCCACTGCCAAGGTGAGTACCTGGGGGGCCCCTCCTGGAGCCGCACCGACTCCAAGGAGGCAGGAGACTCTCAGGTTTTGAGTTTGGTAACTGGACTTCCCAGCGGCTCTGCCTCCTCCCGCCTCCCCCTACTGGGCACCTCCCTGCTGTCTCGAAGCCTGAAGGGTCTCAACCATCCCGCCCCTCCCCACACTGTGCTTCCGGAGGGCCAGGTGGCCCTGTCTGCCTCCAGGCCCACCTCCCCCCGCCCCCCACCCCCCACCCCCGCTCCTAGCTGCCAGGCTGCACCACCAGAGCCCCGGGTGGTCCCTGGGGGGCAGAGAGAGAAAGAAAACAGGGGAGGAGGCTGAGCGGGAGTGGCTCTGGACGGCTCTGGAAATCCTCCCTTCCTGCCAGAGCGTACCTGCCTCCTGCCTGCCCCCACTGCCATGGGGCCCCGTGGGGACGAGCGTCCCGGGTGTGTGTCCCCTGCCCAGGTGGGCTGGATGTGCGGGTGAGGCTCTGCTCCCCCCCGCCCCCACCGGGTTCCCGGAAGCCAGCCCAGAGGAGGGGCCTGTATGGATGGACGCCTGGGTTTCTCTGGCAACATCAGGGCGGGTGCCCCAACCTCCTGCCCAACCTCGGGCGCACCTGCAGGTGCGGGTGCCCCATGTCTGTGCTCTGCTGGCAGCGGGCCTTCGAGCCGCGGCCCCCGCTTGGCGCCCTCCCCGCAGATGGAGGCCTGGGGTCTGCCAGCTGGTGAGTACCTGGGGGGCCCTACCTGAGCCCGCCTGGCCTGCCCCGGACCCTTGGGGGAGGGGTGTGTGGGGGCACGGGCGGGTTGGGAAGGGGGACAGCCTTTCCTTCTTCCATGGACGTGGCTGAGTGCAGGGTAGCCATCCTTCTCTGTCCTGCCTGCCTGAGGAGGGGTCTTCCTGTCTGGGGGTTGCCTCTGGGGGCTTGGGGGCTCCTCGGGGCAAAGCCAGGCTGCCCTGGGCGTGCGATGCCCACGAGCCCTACCCCCGGGGCTGCCCTGCCTCTGGGCTCTGGTGCTGCTGTAAGGCCAGCGCTAGACTCTCCCTGATGAACTGTGCCTCAGTTTCCCCATGTGTACGGGGGGGCATAAATACTCTCCCACCGCCCGGATGGGGCTGATGGGTGGTTCTGCGTTGGTCCCACCTGGCAAGGCCATCAGCTGACAACGAGGCTCAGCCTGGACCCCATCCAGCTAACTCCCTGCACCAAGGGCCCCTCAGGCCGTCCGGTCCTGCCAAGTCCTCCATGCAGGAGTGCAGGTTACAGGGTGAGGCTGCGGTAGGAGACCCCCGGCCCCGAGTTAACTGTTCTGAGCTGTTTGAAGATGGTTTTGGTCCCTGGGGGTGTCCTTTCTCAGAATCCCCGGTCTACTCTGCTCGCTCCCGGTTTGGAGGAGGGGGTGCCGAGGGCAGGTCTCTGCTCTGTGTTGTGTGACTGTGGGCAAGGTGACAACGCCCTCCTCACGGGCTTGGGGAGGAGCCCCAGGTTGCCTGGGGAACGCCCTGGGTGCAGGGCCTGGCCCCTGGCAGGTGCCCCAAGCCGTCTCCACAAGTGACCCAGCGGGCCTGAGGGTGGGCGTGCGGGGCGGGGAGACGAGGAGGTGGCAGGGCCTGGGGGCGGGCGGAGCTCCCTGCTGACCTCTCTGTGGCTGTGGCCGTGAGACCCTCTTGGCAGCAGTGGATGGTGGCTCGGGGAGCCCCTGGGCAGCAGGTTTCATGGGCAGCGGTGCCATGGGTTTTGGTTGTGTAGCCGGGATGGGGAAGGGGTTGCCGGAGCCAAGAGGCCATGGGGGTGTGGACAGCCTTCATTTCATTCCTCTGCCCGCAGAGCCCGCTGCTCGAGGCTGATCTGCGGGGTTTATCTCTGCCCCACCTCGCCCACCAGGGCTTCCATCTGGCTTCCCTGATGGCGCTCTCCTCCCAACGGCCAACTGTCTTCCCAAATCGCTGGCCCTGTGTCACCTTGTCCCCGCCCTCACATCTGCCACCCTGGGGGCCCGACCAGCTTCCAGGAGTCCATCAGCTTCTGGAGAGCAGCTGTGGAGACACTGGGGCTGTTGGGGCAAAGTGGGCGGCAGAGGCTGGGGGACACTGCCCTGGCCAGACTCCCACACAGAGCCTTCGGCAGCCCAGGCCGGCCCTGCTCGTCCCGCTCCGCAGACCTAGGCGGTGTGCACACGTGTGTCTGTACGGTGTGTACCAGAGGGGAGGCGTGTGCTTTTGCGCAGCAGGGCCCAATATGACAGATGCTCTTGTCACCGGCATATCATTTCCCCAGATATGACCTGAGCCTGGGTCAGCCTCCCAAGTGCTTCCTTTTGGAACTCCGAGCCCCCACCCTCCACCCTCTCCCAGCCCGTGCTTCTTGGTGGCACGTGGGCAGGGCGTGTGGCGGCTGGAGACTCTGGTCTGGGTACAGGGCCAGTTTGGGCGTGTTCACTGAGGGGACCACCGAATGCCCAGGGCTGGGTCTGAGCAGGTGGCTGCAGGGTGTCACAGCCACGTCCAGGCCCGTGCGAGCTACGGTGGCTGGCAAGATCTCTGTGCTCTCAAACCCTGGGGCCCGGGGCTGTGGGCACGGTGGGCCATTCTCCTTCGAGGTCCGCGGACTCTGTCCCCAAGCCTGCTTGGTCTGCTTGGGGCTGGGGGCCCGGGGGACGAGCCGTGAGAAGCTGCTCCTGGAGGAAGGCCCCCACCCTGCTCTGCCCACCCCACCCCTCCAGCCAGCCCAGGCCATGAGAGCAGCCCCGCAGTGCCCGGGCCAGGACAGTAGCGTGGTCTGCACCGTGCAGTGGGCTGTGGGTGCTGTGGGTAAGCCCCCCCACCCCCCACCCCCCGGGGCAAGGGGCAGGGGCCCTGGTGAGCCGGTTTCTGGCTGCACTGGGCAGATGCCTCATGGAACGGGCCAGTGGTGTGGACCTGGGCTGGCGGTCCAAGCTCCGGGGTGGGCTGGGGGAGGGCAGAGGTGTCCTGGCTTTCCTTCCTCAGTCAGCCCCCTCCCCAGGCTACCCCCCCCACCCGTGAGCCCTCTGTGTTCCCTATGTCTCTGACCCTCAAAGAAGAAACCTTACCAGGTGGGGGCTAGTGCTCTGCCCACTTCACTGATGAGCGAAAGACCTGCCTGAGGTCAGCAGCGGGCCCCTGGGATGTCGAGGGGCCGGGCAGGGGTGCGTGCGGAGGCTTAGCTTGCTCTCCACAGTAAGCCTCAGGCCAAGAAGCCCACCACCCTTGTGGCCCCCCCCACCCCCCCCACCCGCTTCTGACCCTGCCAGGACCCTGGGCCATAAGACCGCTGCCAGGGAGACAAAACCACACAGAGCCTTGCCGCGTGCTGGGGGCTCTTGCAGGGATCCACCCCGGCCCCCCGCTGTCCCTGGTCCCCCGTGGTGGGGGCAGAGGAGCGGGCACCAGGACACAGTGGGGGTGGCATTGGTAGGTCGTGAGCCAGGGAGGAGGTGGGGGGGTCAGGATGGGGGTGCATATGCCACAGCCAGGGGAGCCGCCAGCTGGGCCTACTTCTCTGCTTAGGGTAGAGATGCGGGGGCCTGACCTGCGTGCGGGTGCCCCCCCCAGGCTGTGGCCTCTGGTACCCACACTGCTGCTTGGGGCCCTGGTCGGGGCCCGGCTCACAGAGCTGTGGTCGCCCCAGCAGGTGCCAGAGGGCTGGGGTCAGGGGTGCACTGAGGATCCTGGGCAGGGAGAGGCCTCGGGGGGCTGGCACGTCTCCCGATTGGGAGCCGCTCTGGAGTGGGGGTGGTAAAGCAGGCCTGCAGGGCGTGGCCAGTGGAGCGGGAGGAGAGGGAGGGGGCTCTGGGCTTGTCACAGCTCACAGGGCCACGACGCTGGGGTTATTTACACTGTCACACACTCGTTTCACGATTTTGCTTTTATCGACTCTGGTGTGTGGCAGTCGGCTGTTCGTCGTGTTTATGAAACAGCTGCTTCCTGCGGAGGGCCGCGGCTCTGGACCCCCCGCTTTCCTGCTCGTGGGAAACCGGGGCCACCAGCTGACCTCCAGAGAGACGCGGGCACTTGGCTCCGGCCGCCACGGCTCAGGATGACCCTCTCCCGCTGTCCTTGAGGAAGTCAGGTGGACGCTGGGGAGAATGCCCCCCAGGACCTCAGCCGATGGAGGCGCCCCAGGGCCTGGCCGAGGCAGGGTCCTTCAGCGGAGGCCCGGGGGCCGCAGTGACCACGGGGTCCTTCAGTGGAGGCTGCAGGGGGTTCTGCTCCAGGATGGGGAGCCTCTCTGTGAACGAGAGGAGGCTGAGCTGTCTCTGGGAGTCTCCTCTGTTGTCCAGCCTCTAAGGGTGGTGTGGGGGACACCATGGTCACCCCCTGGTGATGTCCCCCGAGCTTGCCAGCCCCCGTGTAGCAGAAGCCGTCTGCAGGCCCCGGGTATTCCCAGCATGTCACGGGAACACGCGTGTGCCCTGCGGCTCTCCTGGAAGGGCCTGCTTTTCCAAAGCCCGGGGGCAGCCCTCTGCCATGCCGACCCCTCGAAAACATCCCATAAAGAAACACAGGGTGGGACACACTGCATTTTGGCCTCACCAGGCGACGTCCCCAGTGGAGCAGGCAAGCCGGGGCAGGGCGGAACTCCTGGCCAGAGCTGGATGGCAGCCTCGGTGCCACCGGCAGGGGGACCCGCCTGCAGAGCTGTGTCATCAGTCTAGGCTACCAGGTGTGGTCGAGGGCCCTGGGGCCAAAGGCTGGATTTGGGGTTCTGCTGACTCTGTGGTCTGAGGCACATGCGTCTTTCCCCTCATCCCAACTGCAGGAGAAGCTGGTTGTTGGGGTCAAAGGGGCAGCACCTCACATTCCAGGCAGGCCTGTCCCTGGGGTGACTCCTCTCCTGCTGGTGGCTGAATGTGGGGCTGTGTCCCTATGACCAGGGCCCCGTTGGGCTCAGGGCCCCGCCCCGCATCCTTTCCTGGTGGCAGCTGGCTCCAGGCATCCCTGGTTCCCCAGGACAGACTCTTAGAATAAGCTTCACAGAGGCTCTCCATTCTGCCTGGAATTAGGAGCTCTTTTGCTGCAGACCCCCTTTCTCTGGGGCATCCTGAAAACGAAGAGTTCACAGCCAGCTCAGCTATCCCACTGCTCATGAACGCGGGCCATCCTGCTTAGCGCCCTCCTGCTGGAGTGAACTCACCAGAAGCTCACAATACCCAGAGGCAGGGCAGGGTGGGGTCTCCGGTCACCCAAGGTTACTCAGCTGGCTAGGGGCGGAGTGTGGATTTGAACGGCTCTCCTCCTTGGGGGACCATGCCAAGCTCAGAGCCAGCTGACTGCAGAGTCCGAGTCCTCTCCACCATACTGCCCTGCCAGGGTTGGCGAGAAGGTGACAGGACACCACTGCAGGTGGACCAGGCTGGGGTGCTCTCTGAGGGGGGCAGGGCCAAGGAAGCGGGCCTGGGGCTCCCAGGGCTCAGGCATCTTCAGCTAGGATGTCCGTGGGCCAAAGGGTGCCCTGAGCATTTGCCAGGGAGAGCTGAGAAGCCAGCTCCCCTGACCAACCCCGAGGAGCCAAGGGCAGCGGCCTGGGAGGTGGTTCCCAGAGGGCGTCGGGCTGGAGCACTGAACCTCTCGTCTAGCTGCTGGGGCCGTGTCCGGGGCTGGCTCCTCTCTCCTGACCCAGGGTCCCCAGGCTGAGCCCATCCGGAACTGAAGCTTGAGCCTGGGGTCAAGCCCCACCTCTGTCCCCAGCCCTGCACTGTGCGCCCTGGCTTTGGCTGAGCCCGCCCCCAGCCCTGGCCAGTCCACTCACCACACACACAGCTGTGGGCTCCCGTGCCCTGGGAGGATGGTGGGGGGCCTGCCCGTGGCCCCAGCAGGAGTCGAAGGCCTCGGCTCTGTCGCTGAGTGACAATGGGGTTATTATGCTGTCACAGGCCACCCAGAATTCTCTCCCACCCTGCTGAGGGGCAGCTCGTTAGGAAGGCCCCCCAAGCCGTTGCCAGCCCAGGGCCCGGCAGCCCACCATGCCCACCCAGTTTCCACGACTATCCTGAGGGTTTCCATTGTGGGCCAGGAGGCTGGGCTAGGCCGTGACCAGCCGGCAGTGACCAGCCGGCAGTGGCCAGCCCATCCTGAGCAAGGATGGACACCAGGCTGCAGACCGGCTGGCTGCCCCGTGAAAGCACCTTCTGACCCCAGGCAGGTGGTGGCTGGGGACTCACTGGGCTCTGCCCTCGACCCGGCCCTGTGGCCATGTCGACCTTGCTCATGGGGACGCTGCCTGCCGACCCAGGAGAAATGATCCTGCCCCAACCCAGAGATAACCAGAGGCGCTGCCCCGTCTCACTCTGGCTCCCTGGGGCCCTGGGCAGACCCTGTTTGCGCTGCTGGAGACGTCTGTGCCTGCCCAGTGGGCCAGGCGGGGACCTGGGAGGGACAGCCTCCTTCCCTGGGAGGGCATCCGGTCACCATGAGGATGGAGGACTTGGGGGCCAGCGTGCCCCACCTGCATGCCTTCTCTGGAGCCTCGGTCTCCCTCTCTGTCAGTTGGGCTGATGGTGGCGACTGCCTGCAAGGCTCGAGGTAGCAATTGGAGAGGGGGTGTGCCTGGGGGCGTTTTCTTGGCCCCCCTGCACCTTTCTCGGTTGTGGGCATCCTGAGACAGGAGAGTGAGGGAGCAGAAGGGGTACTGGGGGGCACACAGTCTGAGATGTTCTGCTCAGCACGGCCAGGTCTCCACACCTGACTCACGGGCTGCTTCTCTGTCCCCAGGGAACCTGGGCTCCCTCCACCTGCGGCTGAGGATGATGCCATGGCTGCCCTGAGGTGGCCCAGGCCCTCCCAACGGCCAGGTGACCTGCAGGGAGCTCCCCACGTGGCCTGGTCCGACCACACCGAGCAGCCAGGCGCCCGGGGGAAGGCCCACAGCCACCTGGTGTGGTCGGAAGGCGAGGAGGCCAAGGATGGGGACAGCTCGGTGTCATCAGGCCGCCTCTCTGGCTCCTCTGGGGGCCACGACTCCTGCACATCTCCCCCCGGGCCCTGGAAGGAGAGGCCCCCCCAGGTGCTGGGGCCCCGGCGGCAGCCCAGGGAGAGCAACCCACGGCTGGAGCAGCTGCGGGACAAGATCCGGGCCCAGGCCCAGTGGCAGGCCAGCTGCGCCTCCCTGGGCACCTCCACACTGTCCAGCGCCTCGCGCCTCTACAGAGCCTCCAAGCCAGACCCCCGGAGGAAGGCCAGGAAGCCGATGCACCCCACTCCAGCCCCGTGGGAGGCACTCAGGCCTGGGGCCTCCGTCAAAGGTGCTGTTTTGGGGGCTGTTGAGTGGCTGCTACATGGGAAGCATGGAAGCCCCTCCCGGAACCTGTCCTCACGATGCCCCCTTTCGCTCCTCTCCAGGCTCAGGCGGCCTGAGCGTGGCTCCGTGTGGAGTGGAAGACAGGGCAATCCCCGGCCAGGGGTGCAAGCTGTCCGGGGTCGCCCGGCGCCAGGCCTCAGGTGAGGGACTGCATGGCTGGCCATGCTGGCAGCCCTGCCCAGACCCTCCGGCGGCCGTCAGGGCGGCACGGTTCTGGACCCTGGGCTTCCCTCTCTCTATATGACTGGCGCTAGTATGATCCCGCTCAGGCGAGGACAGTAGAGAGGGCCCCCCCACCACGAAAGGGCCAGGCACAGACTTGGACCCGGCCTGCCATTCTCCGGAACGGGACCTCCTCTAAATCTCTGCTTCCCCCTCGGAGAAGGAAGGCGGGCAGGCCCTGCAAGGCAGCCCGGGGCTCAAAGGGCAGGGGGTCTCCTGCACAGAGCGGGTGACGTCTTTCCTGCATGGACACATACCAGCTGTAGGGGCTGTGGCTGAGCCTTCCGCCGGGCCTGGGAGGTGCTGAGGGCTCGGTCATGGGTAGGCAGACTTCTTGCCGGTGGGAAGGGGCCAGGGGGCCGAGGGAAGGTTTTGGCTTACTCTTTCACTCAACACATAGGAGGGGTGAGGTTGGAGAGGCAGACAGGAGCCATGCTTGGGGGCCAGAGGGCGGTGGCATTTAAAGAGTCTGGATTGCACCACTGGCCATGGGCACTGGGAACTGCTTTGGAGGGTTTTAAGCAGGGAGCCCCGGTGGGTTTGGGCTTTGGCAGGCCGGTACTGTTTGCAGGATGGGGAGCTGGGGGAGGTTATCTCTCTAGTCTAGAAGGGCAGCCTCATTCCAGCACGGTTTTGGATGCCCCGCAGTGGGGCAGGGGGACGGGCTCTG
Organism: Zalophus californianus; assembly: GCF_009762305.2. NCBI lineage: Eukaryota > Metazoa > Chordata > Mammalia > Carnivora > Otariidae > Zalophus > Zalophus californianus. Next base: position 1,414,559 of record NC_045607.1, read on the forward strand.
GAGCAGAAGTCAGGCTGCCTGGGATGCCCGAGGCTGCTGGGGTCTTCGGCGCAGGGGAACAGTATGGGGCCAGGGGACAACAGTGGCAGCAGGCAGGTTAGGTTGGGGCGGAGGTTGGTCAGTATGTGATCTGCGACCCCCGGGGTGCCAGCCGCAGGTACTTTTCGTGTCCCGCCCCAGCTGGATGTGTGAGCGGAGTCAGATGCAGGCCGGGGCCAAGGGGCCTGCCGGTCCGAGCCCAGGGGGCAGCGTCCAGCTCTGGCCTGGCCGTGGGCTGAAGCCGCTCCCCGCGCCCAGGTGCCCAGGCCGGCTGTGGCTCACAGAGATCACCCTGCCCTTCTCCTCCTCCACCCACGGGGACCCCAACGGCCTCAGCTCCCCAAGCACCCCCACCCCACGGAGGCCACCGGGGCTCCTCAGCCAAGATCAGGATTTGGCCGCTAGTCGCTCGGGGACTCAGCAGCCTCTAGTGTCACCATTCCTGACCGTCGCATCTCATCCTCTCCCCGTTAGAACCCTCTGGAGGCAGGCTTGGGGCAGGGCCTAGGTCTTTTTTTTTTTTTTCTTTTTAAATTATAGTAAGGTACACATAAGATTTACCACCTTCACCACTAGTAAGTGCACAGCTCAGGGGCGTCCGTGCGCTCACGCTGTTGTGCAGCCGTCCCTCTGTCTGTCCCCAGAACGTGGTCCTCTTCCCAGACTGAGCTCTGTTTGCGTCACACACAGACCTGTCCCCTCCCCCGGCCCCTGCCCGCCTCTCCTTGTCTGTGGGTCTGACTCCTCTAGGGCCTCGTGTCAGTGGATTCTACAGAATTAGGGCTCTTTTTGTCGGCTTGGGTGCTGGAGGCCCTTCCTGCCAGCAGGTTCTCGGCAGTGAGGACTGAGGGACCGGCCTGGGCCTGGAGAGTTCCTTCGGGCCAGGCTTTTCCAAGCGCCCCTGGCCCTGCTTACACGGCACTGGCTGGTTGGCTTCTTGGTGCCCCCCAAACGCAGCTGCACCCCGGCCATGGACAGAGACCCCGAGGCTGAACAGCACTGGGCCTCGGGAAGCTGGTCCCCTCCTGCCGGCCCACTGTGCTTGCCGAGGGACTCGGACAACCTCCACCCCCCTGGGGTGTCCATGTCCCCTCCTGTCCAGCCCGGCGGACCCCACCATGCAAAGCCCCTGTGGTCCTCACTCTGACCCCACCTCCCCCCGCGGAGCCCCTGTCCAGCCCGGCTGGCCGCTGCTCCCTGACAGCCCACTGAGTCAACACAAGGGCTGCAGGCCAGCCTGAGATGGGCAGGGCAGACCCAGCTGGGAGGCCGTTCCTGTCCTCAGGGGCTCTCGGCCCCAGGTACCCTGGAAGCTGTGAGCAGTCGGGGCCCTGTGAGGCCTGCTGGGGGGCGGGCAGTGCAGGGTATCCCTCCGGCCCTGCTCTCGGCTGCCCACTCTGGCACAGGCCCAAGGAGCAGGCAGGACAGGGGCTTTGCTCCATAGGAGCCCGGGTCCACAAGCGTGGCTATCCCCGTGAATGTGACTGCTCACCTTCCCTCCCTCTCCTCTCCCTGAAGTTCCACGGGAGAAAGCCAGAAGGATGCAAAGTAGTCCTTGCAAAAGGGAGAAGGCCCCCAGATCACCCATCCCCAGAAGAGCCACCAAAGACAAAGGTAAGGTCTGCCCATTTGGGGCCATGACATGTCCTGGGTGTAAACGTCTGTGACTCAGCTCACCAGGTGGGCACACGGCTTTCTGGTGCATGATTTCTGGTGCCGGGGACAGCAGAGGCCTGGGCTGCTGTGGGCCCGGGGACCTGGGATTGGCAGGGGCTTGGGGGGGGGGTGGGTCTGCAGGGCACAGGGGAAGGGAACAGCGCTGGCGTCCGCATCTCTGGGAAACGCAGACCCTGGCCGTCACCGCGGCACTGGGGGTCCCTGCCCATGCAGGGCCCACCCCCATGACGGAGGGAAAGCCCACAAAAGCCCCGAGCCCCCAGACTGTGAAAGTCTCCAAGCACACAGGGCCGCTCACTCACTGTGCCTTCACACACATTTATAGCCTGCACGCGTGTGTGTGAAGACGCACCGGTGATGGTGGGCGGCTGTGAGGTGTCCGGTGGACAGATGTGCTGGCTGCACGTCGGCGGCATCCCCGGGGAGCCACCGTGCAGCGGCCTTCAGTGGCCGGAGGGGGGGGAGCGTCTGCAGGAGGGAGGGCTTTCCCTATCTGCCTGGTTTGTTGGACTCCAGGCAGCAAACCCACAACACCTGCTTCACTGAGCCCCTGGTGGCGGCAAAGGCCTTTGGCCTTGTGTCCACGGTCCTCGGAGCCGTCATGCAGGGGCGCATCGGCCGACCGTGTCCCAGGAGAGTCCGAGGAAGACGTGGGGACAGTGGTGGGCTTGAGGTCCCAGAGGAATTTCTACCTGGGGCGTCTCTCCCCTGGGGCCTGGGCGGGTGGCGGGGTGGCGGTGTCCGGCAGAGACCCAGCTGTCCAGCCTGGGTGGGTTTGTGGCCACGCCCTTGGCCTGGATGCAGCAGTCCCCAGGAGGGCCCCGTGTGGCTTGTGGGGAACGAGGCGGCACTGTTCCTCAGGGGGGTCACTGCGGAGTAGCTGCACTCCCTGGACCCCAGTTCGGCCACCCTCATGGCCCTCCTCGGCCACAGGCGGGCTTGCCCCCATCCTGTAGATGGGGACGCTGAGGCTCACAGAGGCCCCCGCGGGCAAGCCAGCTCCAGGCCTGTGCGGCTCACCCAAGAGAGCCCAGTGGTGCATGCTCTGCCTGTGCCCCGCGCCTTCAGACCCACCACCTCTGCTGGGGGCAGCGCCGGCTCTGGCGGGACCATGACTGTCTCCCTCTCCCACGCTGGCTTCAGGGCCCCTCGAGGGAGGCGGGCAGCCGCAGGCCGCTGGGGCAGACACATCTATTCAGCAAGGGTAGGAGGCAACAAGAGAGGAGAGAGAGCCTCCACTTGAACCTGACGGTGAGGGATGCTGGGAGCCACGGAGAAGGTTCCAGAAGGCCCACTGAAAAGGCACGAGATATCACAGTTTTCTGGATCATTGTCTCCTCCTACCCCTCAGCTTTTTGGTTTGCTTTATTTCAATGGCTCTCTTGACAAATGACCTGCTTTCTGCCTGACACTGGGTCAGAGGGCTTGCCACGGGCTGCATCCATCATCGTTACCACCGTGTCACCCTGACGGACTTGACCATTAGTTTCTGTCAGTGACCAAGTCACAGCTGGGCTAAGGAGAGATGAGCTTGGGGTCAGAGGTCAGAGCCACAGGACTTGGGAATTGGATGAATTAGGAATTTGCTGTAGTTAACAAAAAATTAAATCGCAATAGTTATAAAATATTCATCCATCCGGGCCGATGGAAAATGAAGCCCAATATTTAATTTCAGATTATAGCACCTCACTTTGCATTTTTTACCATAGATTAGGTCGGCCCTGGGACTCTGACAGGGCACCTGGGGACTTCATCCATTTCCACAGATTAAAAATCCTCTCGTAAAAAAATTAATTGCCATTAGACTGCTCGGCGGAAGAAAAAATGTGCCCATCAGGACCCATTTATTGACCCGGACCCCTCTGGTGGGTTAAGGGGGGATGAGCGACCGGTGTTGGAGGGGCCTGGCCATCGGGCAGCCCCCTCGCCCGGGGTGGGGCGAATCCCTGCGTGGTATCCCTGGGGAGGGAGCCGCGGTGGGAATTTTGTGCAGTTCAGCCGTGTCGGGGGACCGGGGCAGAGGAGACTTGCTGGGGGGCCCAACCCCACTGGTGCCTTTCAAAACCCCAGTGTGTCCAGCTGGGCAGTGCCGGCCTCAGCCCTGGCCTTTGGCTCTGCCCGGAGCCAATCCTGACCCCTCCCGGCCCGAGCCCTGCAGTGAGGGACCACTTTCATGTTTGTGGTCCCGTGGGGTGGCGCTCACAGACGGGGAAACCAAGAAAAGTCACTCCCCCCAAGGCCCATCGCTAGTCATCGGCAGAGCCAGAGTTAGACCGGCTCTTAACCGCCAGTGTCCCAGGAGCCTGGTGTGGGCGGGCGTGGCCTCAGGGGCCCTCGCTGGAGGGGTGTGGCCTGTGGAGGGGTAGCCTTGGGGACAGGCCCTGGAGGGCAAGACTGCAAGGTGGTATAGCCTTGGGTCGTGTCCCAGAGGCCTCGGCTTTGGGGAGTGGCCGAGGCCCTTCCTACAGGTGTGGACTTTGAAGGGCGTGGCTTTGTGCAGCCCCCTCCCCTTCCTGGGGCCGCTGCTCCAGGCCTGTGACTATCTCGGGGTCTGGGCGGTGGGGGAGGGTCTCTGACCCTGTTGGCTGCCTGACCCCAGGGGTCGGCTTTCTGCATGGTCTCTGCCCTAAGGCACCCTTGCTTGGCAAAAACAACCCCTTTATGGGAGGCAGGACAGGTCTTGGCCTGGGAGGTCCAGTTTCCTGCCCAGGGCTGGACCTGGGGGAGATGCAGTGTGCGTGTGTGTGCGCGTGTGCGTGTGTGTGAGCTAAAGCTTGGCCAGTGCTTCTGGCCTCCGCCAGCAACCTGGTTTGTAGTGACTCTGGGGCTGGTGTTGGCATTTGGAGAGTGTAATCTGGGAGTATGAAGTAAGAGCTTTGATAAATGATGTTTCTTATGCGACAACATTTGCTAACAAAAGCTCATTGGTGGCTGGGAGGCGGTGGGCGTTTGTGTCTGTGTTCCCTGGGACCCCCCTCGTAGGCGGAGCCTCAGCAGCATAAAAGCGAAGACTTTCCTTGGCTCAGGGCAGAGGTCAGCGTAGCATTAGCCTCCCACTCGCCGCTCCTCATGACTACAGTCCTTGCTGGTGTGGGCCGGCGTTGACCGAGGGCGTGCGGTGCACCTGGGCCCGTGGCCTTGGTTTTACAGGCAAAGCCGTGGGGAGCGGGTTTTATTACCCCATTTACCCAGGGTCAGAGAAGTCAGGTCACCGTCCAGAGTCATCCTGGGACTCGGGCCTGCCTCTTGCTGGCCACTGGCTGAGGCTCACCCCAGCTCCTCTGGGAGCGTGTGAAGCAAGTCTCCGTGGGCTGCCCGGGGCCAAAGACCTCCCCATCTGGGCCCACATTCGGAAGGCCCCGGCCGCTCTGCTGTGTGTGCGTTTTCTCTGTTTAAGATTCTGAGTTGGTTGGTGTTTACGCCTGGAGGAAAGGACCCGCCCTGGTGAGGGCCCTGCTTGGGCCCCCTCCTGCCCTCCCCAGACTCCAGAGCAAGGCTCCCTCAAGAGACCAGGCCCCTACCGTGGAATTAGGTAGCTGGTACCCCCGCCTGTGCTCCTCCCTGCTCTGCTGGGGCATCAGGGGGTGGGCGCGGAGGGGAAGGAGGTGGCGTTGGGCGCAGGAGCAACCTCTCCCTGTCCAACGCCCTCCAAATCTGCCATCAGACGGGACTTGGAGAAAGCATTATATTTAAAAGCCAAAGAAAGGTTTTCTGCCCCTGAGAGACATGTTTTAGGCTCCTGGGAGGCAGGGCACAGCCACCTAGGCTTTCCCATGGTAGGGAATGCAGGATGGGAGCGGCAGGGGCTCCTCTAGGAGACACAGGTCAACCCCCAGTCGTGCTGTTTTCACCAAGTCTAGAGTGGGTGGCTCTGTGCCAGGTCGAGTCACCCATATGTGGCACCTGCACCCAGAGGTGCAGTGTCCAAGTCCATGATGCATGTAAGGGCCAAGGGGCGAGCTCCCTGGAGCAGGGCTGAGGGTGCCTGGGGCAAGGAGCTGGCTCTGCTCCTCCTGGGCCCTTACGGCTCCTGACACCTGCGACCACCTGTCTCTGCAGGAGATAGCAAGAGAGTTGGAGCTGCCGAGAGCTCCCCTGTCTGCCCCCGGATGCCCAGTCCAGCCTCTGTCCAAGGTGACCTGCAGCTGTCTGCCAACGCACCCAACCTGGCTTCCTGCGATCAGCCTATGACCATCCAAAACGCTATGGCCATCCTTAGAGACCTCCGCCAGCAAATCCAGGCCGGGCTGGAGCTGGCCCGGCACCGCCACCCCAGGGGAGGGCCAGAGCTGGGGCGGTCAAAGCCATGGCTGCAGGACCTGGCGGGGAGGAGGCAGTGGGGCCCCTGGAGCACCCCAGACGTGCGGGGCTCCTTCTCCAAGAGTCCTCAAGCAGGGATGGAGGGGAGGCACTCCTCCTTAGAGAGGCCTGGCAGCTTCCCCACTGGGCATCGCTGGAGCACCCTGGCTAGGTGGGAGTCCTATCCCCAGCAGACTGGAGCGGCCCCAGGACGGAACCCCTCCTTCCAGAGGCCCGGGAGCCCCCCTGAGAGGCTGACCTCCTTGCCTCAGCGGCCCTGGAGTGCCTCGGCCGGGCAGGCTTCCAGGTCCCAGCAGACTGGAGCGGCCCCAGGACGGAACCCCTCCTTCCAGAGGCCCGGGAGCCCCCCTGAGAGACTGACCTCCTTGCCGCAGCGGCCCTGGAGTGCCTCGGCCGGGCAGGCCTCCAGGCCCCAGCGGACCTGGGCCACTTACGAAGACTGGAAGAGCCCCGCCCGAAGACCCTGGAGCCCTTCTGCCCAGAGGTCCCGGAGTGCCTCCTCCACGCAGGGCACTGGCACCCCATGCAAGGGCAGAGGCTCCCTCCTGCCGCCCTCCGGAGTGGAGCACGGCTGGCTGAGGCCCGCCAGGGGCGCCCCTGGGAAGGAGGACAAGGTGCGGGTGCCGCCACCCTGCCCGAAGCCCCGGGGTGCCCTGGGCCACCCCTACAGCACCGAGGTGCTGCGGGAGTTCATGCGCCAGAAGACGTTGGCGCGGCAGCGGCAGGCCCTGGAGGAGAAGGCCTCGGCCGTGCGGGCGCTCGAGCTGAGGAACCAGAGGCTGCAGGAAGTCTACAGGAAGCAACGGGAGGCCGTCCTCGGCAAAGCCGTCCCTGTGGTCTCCCAGACGACCCCCGGCATTGTGACCTTTTTCCCGCACTGTGCGCCATCCAAGGTAGGTGCTGGGTTCGGGTGAGGACGCGGTGCCGGCCAGCTCAGCCCCTGAGCTCCCGGCAGCCCCAAATGCCTGCCTCCCCGGGGCTGGTGGAGGAGGGAGCCACTGCCTCTGCCCCAGCCCTAGAGAGGGGACCCCCATGGGGTCCAGCCTGAGCCCCTCTAGAGGGCAGGGCTAGTCCTGGGGCTAAGAGACTGGTCTCGGGGTCTTCCGGTTGGGACGGGGATCTCACTGTACTCTCCTCTGCTTTAGGGCCTGGAAGCTCCCGGGAGCCTGGGGTCGCCTGTGCTGGAGTGGAGCAAGGTGACCTCTGGCATGGTGCTGGGGGACCAGGAGGCCCGGGGCAGGTGGGTAGGCAGGCGGGGGGCTGCCGCTGCTGGGTGGGGCTCCCTCTGCCCAGAGCGGGTGATCATGGGGGGTGCCGCTTCCCACAGCACATTTACAGTGCACGATGCGGGGGCATCGGGCCATCCCCCCCTCTGCTCACAGAACATTTCAGCACCCCAAAGCAAACCCCATACCCGTCAGCAGCTCCCCAGCAGCCCGCCTGCGTTCTGCCTCCACAGAGGCATCTGTGGGGACCGTTCCTATGAGCGGAGTCCCACAGATGTGGTCGTTGGGGTCTGGTTTCTTCCTTGGGGCGTGTTCTCCGGGTTCACCCCTGCTGTAGCGCCTGTCAGGCTCTCCTTCCTTCTTCACGGCCAAATAGGACTCCACCGGATGACACTCCACACACTGTGTCCATTGGCTGGCTGGTGGACCCTTGGGCCACCTCCCGCCTTGGGCTGCAGTGAATGAATGGTTTGAATACCCATCTTGTGTTATGGACGTGGGAGTGGATTCACCGGGCGCCTCTATAGGGGAAGGCTGCGTCTCACTTTCGGGGAGCCGTCCGGTGGTTTTCCTCACCGGCTGCGTCGTTTTGCATCCCTCCCTCAGCAACGGAGGAGGGTGCCAGCCTCTCTGTGCTCTGCCTACCCTCCTTTTCTGTTTTGTTCTCTCTTGTTTTTGTTGTTTTCACGATTTTTTTTTTTTTTTGAAGATTGTATTTGTTTATTTGACCGAGAGAGACAGAGAGCGCACAAGCAGGGGCAGGCAGAGGAAGAAGCAGGCTCCCCACCGAGCAGGGAGCCCGACGCGGGGCTCGATCCCAGGACCCTGGGACCATGACCCGAGCCGAAGGCAGACGCTTCACGACTGAGCCACCCAGGCGCCCCTCTCCCTCCACATTTTAAAGGCATCGTAGGGGAATACACATAACATGGATTTACCATCTTCACTGCTTTTAAGTGCCAGTGCGTGCGTTCACACTGCTGTGCACAGTCCCCTCTGTCCGTCCCCAGCACATGGACACCTTCCCGCACTGGACTCTGTCCTGTCAAACCCCCTTCCCGTACCCCCGCCCCCACTCCCGCTCCCCACGTGTGTGGGTCCCACTCCGCTCGGGCCTCCTGGGGGTCGATCGTCGGGGATTGGTCCCGCACTCCCAGGTTCATCCACGTTGTAGCTGGTGTCAGGATTCCTTCCTTTTTATGGGAGAGTGGTGTTTTTGTTGTTGTTGAGTTGTAGGTGTTCCTCATACGTCTGGGCGTCGACCCTTATGAGATCCGGGCTTTGCCATCATCTCCCCCCTCCTGGAGGCCACCTTCTCACTCTGTTGACTGTGTCCTTCCATGCACACTTGTGCATTTTGAAACACTTTGGTTGAGCTCTTTTTTTCTCTTGTCGCCCTGGCTCTTGGTGTTAAACCCCAGGCCTCGGTCTCTCTCAGGCCGTGTGTGGCCCCTGGTGTATAGAGGCCCGTAGGCACCCCTCTGGCCAGAGACAGTCACTGCAAACGGACGCACTCCTTCACAGAAGCTGCGCCAGGCTCATCCCTGCACACACGTGTTTTGAACACGCAGCAGAGGATGCATGCGCCGGACCTGACCCCCTCTGCCTTCTCTCCCTGCAGCTTCTGCTTGTGTTTGAACAGAGCCTTGAATCACACTGACACTCTAGAGATGGACGGCCCCCAGGACGGCTGGGATGGTGCCCCCATGCTGATATCCGCCCGCTCCTCCCCGGGCCCCCTGAAGCTCCAGGACCTGACCACCCGCCCCCCGCGCCCAGGCATGTGCATCTACCTGGACCCCGAGGAGAGCGAGCGCCTGGTTACACCGGGGCCCCTGCACTTCCGCTACAAGCAGGCTCGGCTACAGGCGCTGGAGACCATGGCCAACGTCCTGAAGCAACGGATTGACATCCTCACGGCCAAGCTGCACAGGTCGGAGGCACCGGACACTCTCGGGGACCCGGTCTCAGACCTGTCACTCTCACGTCGCAGCACTGTGTCCACAGCCCCGGTCTGCTCTGGAGCCCTGGTGCCCAACAGGAGCGGAGGGGCCCCCTGGGACTGGGCAGACATGCCGGCCGGGACACTTGTCCCTCCCACCTGCTTCCTGGACGGCAGGACTCTGCCGTGGAGCCCCGACTGGGAGCGGCGACAGAGCGTGAGCCCAAGAGGCCACTACGACAGCAAGCCCCGAGGTAGGGCTGGGGTCCGGGCTGCGAGTGACCACCAGCCCCGCCAGTGGCCAAGGGGACCCCGCTTTCTCCCTGCACCTCGGCTTCTTCTCCCTAAAGGGGACATAACGAGGACAATACCACAACAGGTGTCTGGGCCGCCTGAGGGGACGTCGGTGGCAGTCCTGGCAGAGCCTGGTCATGCGCTAAATCTTCCATCAGCTACAGACCTTGTCAGCACCCTGGCCCCGGCGGGGGGAGGGGTGAGGCCTGGCCCTGAGGCCCTTCCAAAGAGGGGCAAGAAAGTGGACACGGCCCACCAGGCCCCTCCTGCCGTGGGGGCTGGGGGTGCCCCTCCCTCCGCCCCCACCCCCACCCGCCAGGGGTTCCTCCCCTCCTGCCAACTCCTGGGGTCCATCTCTCCAAGGTTTCATTGAGGACGGGCGTTTGGAGCTGGATAACAGGCTGGCAAGAAACACGGCTTCCTTGCAAGCCCTCGGCCCCTTCATCGGGAGGTGAGCCTGCGCGCCCCCCCCCGCGCCCCCCCGTGCCCCCCCGCGCCTCGGCCAAGCCACGAGCCAGCGGCAGTGCACAGCTGGTGCACAGGGGTCTGGGTGCAACCGGGCTGCTGGAGGGTGACACAGCTGCTGACCTGACCGCGAGAAGCCCCCAGACTTGGGTCAGGGCCTGCTGGCTCAGGCGCTGGCCACACGGTGGCTCAGAGACTCCACTCCGGCTGGGCCGTGGGCAGTGGGCTCCTGACCCAAGGTCCCCACTGATGGGGGCGCAGTCCCCGAATGCCCCCTTCCGCACGCTCCTCTGCATTGTCTCCCGGCCCCAGGCGGACACTGTCGGCCACACTTGTCTGTGTGATCGGCGGGTCCCCTCCCCCCCAGGTCCTGTGTCCCGCGTCTAAGTGCTCAGGACCACCCACCCACAGACCCTGCACCTTCTCATGGCTCTCGGCCCCAGCAAGGCCTGAGGCCTTCGGGGGCCCCTTCGTGCAGGCCCTGAGTCCAGTTGGTGGAACAGAATAATGGCTGCCAGCAGGGGGCAGCATTGGGCTGGACGGCTGGTTCTCCGCCGCCTGTGTCCCCGACCCGGAGGAGTGGTCTGGGAGGGGAGAGGCCCCAGAGGTTGACGGGTTCCCCGGGGCTCCAGGCAGACACCCCACATCTGCGCGTCCCCCTGCTGGACTGTGTCCACAGCCCCAGTCTGCTCTGGAGCCCTGGTGCCCAACGCAGCAGGGGATGCATGCGCACCCCTCACAGACCCAGCCGCCCACAGCGCCGGGCATTCCCACACCCAGGCGCTGCGTCCTCCCAGCGCCCCCGGCTCTGACCAGGCTGTGCAGAGTGCTGTCCTGGACGACCCAGCAGCCTTGCTGTGCAGGGATCAGCACCCAGGGACTTTGCGGGCCCCTCTGCGTCCAGAAAAGCTGCCTGGCCTGTCCCTTCCGAAAGAGCAGTTGCTGCTCCCAGGTCACAGCTCTGTGCCCCCTCGTCCAGCTTGTGGCCCTCCCTCCACTGCCCCAAGCTGGTGCCCCCCAAGTTCTCCAGACCCAGGGCCTGGCCCGTCTTGCTGCCTCTCAGGCCAGTTTCTGAGTTGGGGTGGGGCCGTGCCCCACACTGTCCATTCCCTGCTGGCACCGTGGGGCTCCGTCTGGTTGGGGACCCAGCCTGTCCCCAGCACGGCACGGTGAGGATGCCGGCTCCACCCTCCAAGGGCCCAGCATCTGGGGAAGGAAGGGGAGGGGAGGGCACGCCCCCGCAGGGTGCCTGTCCCCACCCGCAGGCCCTCTGCACCTCGGGCAGTGCCATCAGCACTCTGTGAGATGTGTTCTCGTTCCCATTTTACAGATAGGAACACTGAGGCTCAGAGAAGCACAGTGACATGTCAGGATCACATAGCTCGTGGGAGGTTCTTCCTCCCTGCGCATTCCCTAGTCCGGTACTCGCAGACTATGCCCTGAGAACTCGTTAGACATGCAGAGTCCCCGGCCCACCCCGGCCCCCCTGCACCCGGTGCGTGAGGCCAGTCCTTGGGATCTTTTGAGAACCACTGCACTGGGAAGTCTAGGCCTGAGGTCCACAGGGCCTGCGGGCCCCTGCTTGTCCGTGGACAAAGCTGGATGGGCAGCCAGCCATGCTCATCCTTCACGCAAGGGGGCAGCAGTCCTGCTCACATGGCAGAGTCAAGTCGTGTCCACAGAGGCAGAGGCTGAGTGGCCTGCAAAGCCCACGTGTTTGCCGTGTGTCCCTTTATGGGATGTGTTTGCCGACCCTGGCTTATTGAACGATGGCTGTGCGGGCATTCCCTTCAAGGAGAGCCGCCGAGTGCCCCTGCAGCGACCTGGTCTCTCCTGTCCCCTGATGGTCGCGCACTCCGGCAGCAGCCCCCGCCCCATCCCGGGGTCTACCTGGATTCAGCCCCTAGCCCGTCCACTGCCTCACCAGGGCTGCTCCCTCTTTCCAGGACCCTCTTTCCAGCCGTCTCCCCTGCAAGGCCAGGGGCTGCAGGGTGGGGACCGGGCAGTCACATAGCAGGTGCTCCGCAAACACTTGGGGCGGCTGGAGGAGGGCCATGCCCGCCCCCCCCCCGTCAGTCTCCACGGCCCATGGGTGTGTCCTTAGTCACTCGGGCAGTCCTGAGTCGCTGTGCGCCAGGGGGACAAACGTGACGTGAGGCAGAACTGTGTGCACCGCAGACACAGGCGCCCTGTTCACACAGTCGTTTCCCGGGCGGGGCTCTCCCGGCCTACTGCTGTCTCCAGAAAGGCCCAACCTGACGCCTTCCTCCCAATCCTGCCCGTGACATGTGCTGGCCAGCCTCAGGGCAAGGGGTTAGAGTGGCCTGAGCGGGGACAGGCCTCCGAGTCCAGCCGGCCGGCTGTGACCCCTGCGTCCTCGGGCACCTGGCTGGCTCAGGCTCCATCTGTGGGACGGGGCAGCGTTTTGGGCCATGAGCAGGTGGTGGTGAGGGTTAGGGCTGGTGTGTCCACCCCTCTCCGTTCTGGGCCTGGTGGACAGTGCCCCTTAGCAGATGGTAGAGGGAACGACAGAGATGAAGAATGTGCTCTGTGCCCCTCATTCCCAGAGTGGCTGTTTTCCCCCAAAGGGCCTGGCGTGGGAGCAGACCCAGAGCAGGCCCAGGCTTCCAGGCAAAGGGCATTCTTGTCTCAGCGCAGTGCCCAGCAGTGGTGGTGGAAGCCAAGGCTCAGCTGTCTGAGCTCCTGAGGGCTGCTGGTCCCTGGGGTACCAGTGCGGAGCCCCCTGCTGCCACTCACAGATGACGCCCCCCCAAGCTGGGGGACACTGCTGGTGTCGGCATCCATGGGTGCCACCTGCTCACTGCTGCCCTCCTGGTCCTCTGGTCACAGGCCCATCCCCCTTAGGCCTCTGGTCCTTGGCTTCAGCCTGGGACCTTGTGGGTCTGAGAGCTGCGTGTTCAGGCCGAGGGAAGCTGGGTTACCTCCCCCCACCCCCCGCCAGCCCTGCAGCTGCCTCGTACCGCATGGATGTTCCTGCCCGACTCTGCTCACGTGTGTGTTTGTGTGCCCCTAGCTCACTCGGGGTGCCAGCCATGTTGGACCCCACCTGCGGCTCCCTGCAGCTGGAGGAGATGCCGTCGGCCAGAGGGGCGGCGGGCTTGGTCACACCCTGGACCGCGCGAGGCTGCGGTAAGGGCGAGCCTACGGACAGGCCCTGGGCTGGCTGGTCGGGTGGCCGGGGAGGTCCGCTGGGGACCCCCTCCACTGCCTGATGCTCCCGTGTGGTCCTACGGGTTTAGAGAGATCCTTTTCTATGTGGAGAGTGTCCACGCGTCAGTATTAAAGTTTTTTGGAGGCTTTTGGGACCCAGTTGCTGGCTATGTGCTCTTGCCACGCCTCTGTTGTGACTGATACTTGGTCCAGGGGGGCCGTTGACGGCCCTGCTCCCGGACCTCTTCCTCGAGCACCCGCCGGCCCAGGCTTCTGCCTTTCCTTTTGCTTCTGAAGGGTTTTGTCCTGGGTTTCAGATGAGGAGACTCACCCAGGACCACAGGGCTGGTGCAGAGCGGGGGGTGCAGGGGTGCGTGGGGCGGTACCCTGCCTGGTGCGCCAAGGGGATGGTGGACTGTGGGGTGCTCCACTCAGGGAGGGGCAGCCGGAGGGGCCTGGCACAGTGGCTGGGGATGTGTGTAGAAGGCGGCCCACTGGGGGTGGGGGGTCTGTGCCATCTTCATCCCACGGCCAGTCTCTCCCACCTCCCCTGCCTCGTGCTCTGGGGGACTCTCCAGCCTGTGGTGGGGGCTGCTGGGGAGCCTCACACCTGGCCCCGCGTCTCCCTGTCTCCCGAGGCACCAGGAGCCTTAGCAGCCAGCCTGCTAATTAATTTATTTGCTCCTCTCTCTGCTCTTCCAACTTGTACCCACTGAGCACCTGCTGTGCCTGGTGCCCGAGATCAGGCCCAGCCCTGGAGGCACCTGCTTTTAGTGGGGGAGGCATCAGAAGATGCTCAAGGCAGGGCACACAGCATGTCAGGTTCCGAGCGATAAGTGACAAGGATAGGTGACCAGCTTCCGGGTAGGGGTTTCCACCGTGTTTCCAAGTCCCAGAGAGTGCGGCCCAGAGAGGGGCAGCAGGAGGCCGAGGGGCACCCAGGGATGAGCCGGGACTAGGGCTTGGACGCAGGTGCCAGCACTCTGTCCACCCCTGCTGCTCTTCTGGAAGGCTGGCTGAGCCAGGGGATGGCTGGCCGCTGTGAGGGTCAAGGGTGAGTCCTAGCCACCTGGAGGTGCCTGCCTCCTGGCCAGGATCCTGCAAAGGGGGTCAGGCTCTGGCCTTCCCTCCAGAGTGGGCAGCCCTCTCTTTAGTCCTCAGCCCCATTTACCATGCCTGCAGGGCCGAGCAGCCAGAGTGGCTCCTTGCTCTTGGGAGGGACGTCCACGGTGGGGGCCCCGGTACCAGAGGCCCCCCGAGAGGCTCCAGCAGGAACGAGCACTGCTGTCGCTGCAGTGAGGTTGGGGTGAGGACCCCGGAGGCACTGGCTTCAGTGGCTTCAGGGAACAGTGGAGATGGCGCCCCCATCCATCACCTCCACACCTGGGGTCCTGGCTCCCAGGAACCTGGGCACAGATTTATGTTCCCGAAAGCTGGGAAGAACACAGGTGGCCCTCGCCTCTCGACCGTCAAGTGGGGTGACGTGAAGCTCGGAGTTGAGGCAGAAGGCACGCGTCCCTGCCACTGCGGGGCTCTCAACTTTTAGCGCTGCTGTTAGCAGTGCTCTCTCCCTCCGGCCCTCCTGGGACGCCCGGCACACCTGCGCTCCCTGCGCGGTGTCTGCCCACGTGGGGGGGTCGGCATCTGCGGGGGGCAGGCGGCCCTACCTGGAGCCCATGGGGAGGGGTGTGAGAGCGGAGCTAGGGCAGAGAAGGGGAGCCTCTCCACATCCCAAGGGGAAAACCACCAGGCACTGGTTGGAAGGACAAAACACCTGCATTGTGGACTCCCACAACCAGGGGTGAGCTTCCCCACGGACTCATTCCGGGGAGCGGCGGTCAGTGGGTCCCCTGGGCTCCAGGGCAAGGACAGGCCCTCCTGCAGAGCTGCCCCTCCCCGCAGGCCCCTCTCAGCTGGGCGAGGGGCTGGGCCGAGTTAGAGGGGGCACCATGCCACCTGCTGTGGGGCCTCGGGGTCCCTAGGCCTCCCACCCACACTGGCCATGCCTTCCAGAGAAAGGAGACAGGGCAGAGCTGTCCCAGTCCCCTGCCCCGTGCCACATCCACGAACGGCCCTCCGGCAGCCTCGGAGTCTGGTCTGGGAGGAGCTGTTGGCCAGGGGCCCTGGTAGCTTCCACAGGCTGAACCTGAGCCTTCTGGAGAAACCTGCCCCTCTCCCTGGCTCGGCCTCCAGGCTGCCTCTCCAGGAGGTGGGAAGCAGGATGGACGACGGGGTGGAGGCTCACCCCAGCTTCTTGGTCCCTCCCGCGTCCCTCCTTACACTGTCTGTGGGACAGGGCCTATGTCTGTGCCGAAATCCTCTGGCAGGATCTCTTTACCCTGAGGCTGCAGGCAGCCCCCAGGACTCATTTGAAATCTGAGCTGCCCCCGCCTACAGTGGCTGAGAGCAGGATCTCAGGTAGCCAGAGACCAAGCAACGAGCACACCCAGTGTGCGTGTGCCGGGCTTGCATCCGACACCTCCTCCAGGAAGCCTCCCAGATAACACAGGCTGGGCCGGGTCCTGCCGCTCACCCGGTCATAGCTTGCTCTGCGGGCCGTGAGCACCTGAGGGTCTGGCTCTCCCTGCAGTTCCAGCCGCGGCCCGCCACGTGTGTGTGCCTGGGAAATGTTTGCCAAGAGTGTGAGTGAGCCAGCCACGCGATCCAGGGGAAGCCGGGCCGTTCTGCTCCGGAGGAGAAGCACTCCTGAGCATCCTGAGTGCCGGGGCCAGGCACTGTGTGCCCACGTGGGTCTCACTGGTCTCAGCGACTTGGGGGAGGTCCCATCCTCATGCCCCTGCTTATGGAGGAGCCTGGTGTTCAAAGAGGCACCATCACCTCGAGCCAATTGGTGGCAGAACAGGGGTTTGGACCCAGTTTTTCCTGCTGGGGGCAGTGTTGTCCAGTAGACAAACGTCTAGACCAGCATCACCCAATAGTGCTTATTTTCGAGACCACGTTGTCCGGTGGAACCTTCTGGAAGGAGGGGAATGTTCTAGATTCTGGGCTATCCAGTATGGTAGTCATCAGCCACATGGCTGTCTAGCCAAGGAATGGGGCCGGCAGGACCGAGGGGGGCGTGTTAGGTTTAGTTCCTTTTCATTTAATGTCAGTGGTACGTGTGGTGGCCGGCGGTCGGGCCAGACGGGGAGACTTTAGCTCCGGGGAGGGGGGCGCTCCCACCCAGGGCGCGGTGTCCTGTCAGCTCCTTCCGGCTTCAGGCCCTGATTCCCCGAGCTCAAGCCTCATAACTGAGAACACGCTTGTCGTGACAGGCCCGCCTCGGGGACAGCTCGGAGCTCAGGGCCATGGAGCCCGTGTCTCCATGGTGACCGTCTGGGGTACTGACATGTGGGGCCAGAGATAACAAGGAACACCCCTCCCCCAGCCTTCGAGCCTCCCGGGTGCCCGCAGGACGGTCCGCGGGCGCTCGGGCTGGCGGGGCCGGGGGGGTCCTGGGCATTTTCTCTGGCTCCAGCTTCTTTCCGTGGCCACAAAACAAAAGCAGAGGAGGATGTTTCCTTCTCGAGGGAACTTCAGCTCAGAAGAGACGCTTCAAGCCTTTCTCCGCAGTGGGTCTCCATTCCCCGTGGAGGCCAGCAGGACGGAAGGGCTGCCCCACGCTCAGCACACGTCAGGTGGCCGGAGCCCCTGCTTCTCCCCCGGGCTTCGTGCTTCAGAGTTTTCTCAGTGCCATGGAAATGCCCGGGGGCTGGTTTCGCTGAGGTCCACAGCCGCTCCCGCTGGGGCCATGGAAAGCTGGGCCGCTCTGCTCTGGATGAGGAGCACTGTCCGGGGGACGGCATTCTCCCTGCACACTGACCAGCCACGACGGTCATCCAAGAGCCACCGGGAGGGCACCAGCCCTGGGAGGGAGCCCACACACCCTCCTCTGCCCACCCCCACCAGGACCAGGCCCAGAAGATGGGAGGTGGGCCAAGGAGGGTGCAGCCGGCCACCCCTCCGACCATGGGGCCGCCCCTAGAGGCAGCCACAGAGGGGCCCAGAGCACCAATGGTGTGCAGAGCCTGAGCTGGCCCCTCCACTGCCCTGGGGGACTCCCCTGACCTGGGTGGGGAGGCTGAGGTTTCTGTGCTCACTCTCTGGAGCAACCCCAGAAATCCCAGGGACGCCTGGGGACCCTCCCAGCTGTGACCCTGAGTCCGCAGCAGCAGCTGCCCTCCGTCCGTCCCACACGTGCTTGGGCTTCTCACCGCCGGGGGTGGGGGGGGGCGTGGGCACCTCGTTTCCCGGCCGAGGCTCTGAAGGGCTAGTGATTTGTTCCAGGTCACCCAGGGAGGTCTGTCTGCTTGGCTCCCGCTGTCTCTGCAGACTCGGGCATCGCTCCCAGGGGAGTGTGGCCGAAGGTCAGGCGGCAGAACCCTGAGCTGAGGTGGAGCAGTCCCAGCAGCCGGCTGCCTCCCCCTGCCGTAGGCTGCACCCATCCGCCCTCCCTGGATGCTGTGCTGGGAGTTGGGCGCCTGCCCTCCTGCAGGACGAGGGCTGAGGCTGCTCAGCTGCCCCTTCTCCGTGGCTCCCACAGGTCAGCGCTCCGGGCACCTTGCCAACGTCCCCCGGAAGTCCCCAAGCTTTCTCAAGTCCCTGCAGGTGTGTCCTGCCCCCATCTATCGGGCTGATGACAGCTGTGTCCCCGGTAGGCCTGCCTGGCTGGGGTGAGCGGGGAGCAGCCCTCGCCCCCGGAGGCTGAGCGGAGAGGCCTGAGTGGGGAGCTTTTGGGTCATCCCTCCGAGAAGTGGGGCACCACCTGCCCTCTGGGGATTAGGGCTTTTGGGGAGCCATGGGGCAGCCGGGTGGGGCCCCCCCAGGAATCCTGAGGCTTGGGCCCTCCCTGCAGCTGGACCAGGAGAAGCAGGAGCAGGTGCTGACCCTTCTGCGGCAGCGGGCAGAGCTGGAGGTCTGGGAGACGCAGAAGGCCCTGGACCAGCTGGTCTTCAAGCATCAACTGGAGGTCAGCCGGCCCGGCCCGAAGGCCTGAGGGCTCTTCCCAGGCATGCCCCACTCCTGGCCAAGGGGCAGTGCCACCCCGCCTGCCCACCCGAGCCTGGGGCCCTCCCGGGTGGCTCTCTGGCTGCATGGGGGCCACCTGCCTTTGTGGAAGGTCAAGTTGGGGAGGTTGCAGAGGACACAGTGCCACCTGAAACGTGGGCCCTGCCGGAGGCCGGAAGAAGACAGCATGGCTGTCTGAGCTCAGGCCAGCTCAGTGGACTACACACAGATGCTCAGTTTAAAGCAGAAGCAGGACGTTTTGGCCCACTACTAACCTGGGGGCACCTGGCTGAGGGGACAGATGACCGCCTGAGCCTGTGTCCTGGGTGTGTTGGCATCTGAGTCTGGGGCCCTCTGTTGGAGCTCATGAGCTGATGTGTGCAGGGCACTCAACAGCCCCGGCAGGTCTGCCAGGAGGGGCAGGGGCCCCACATCTCCAAACCCCCTCTGCCCAGCCCCCTGCACTCGCTGTTCTGTGGGGTACAGATGGCACCTAGACCGGCGGCCGGCATCTGGGATCTGGTTGGATGTGATCAACCTTCTCTGTGTCTTTGGTTGGGGGACTGTTGGGATGTACTCACAGTACCTTTGGGGAGCCATTCCCAGGACGGTACCCCAGCCTGGGGGAGCATGTGCACACACAGGTACACGCATGCGCCTGTGTGTGCGAGCACCGTGCACACCCGCCCCGGGTTCCAGCTCTCTCCTTCCCCTCCTTGTTCCCAGCATCACGCCTGCTCGGTGCTTGCAGCTGCTGCAGCTGGGGTGCAGGGTTGTGGTTCCCGCCATCTGATCCCCCAACTCTGGGGTGCTCCAGCCCTGGCCTTGCTCTGTGTCTGCTTGGCACCTGCCGCCCTCCCCCACGCTACCACGTCCAACCCGGTCTAGGGGGCAGGGGGGCCTGTGAGCCCCACGTGGAGGAATGGACAAAGGACGCCTCTGAGGTTGGGGCCCCCACAACACAGCCCACTTCCTCTTCTTGCAGCATCTGATGGAGAAACACTCCACCCAGGCCAGGCCAGAACCGGCTTCGGCTTCAGCTTCGGAGCGGCCACCGGTGTGTGGAGTCCTGGAGCCGACAACCTCTCCGGACACCGTGACCACCAGACCCAGGTGGGGCCACAGGGGGCCGGCCACGGCCTCCCAACATAGCCACGGGCAGGCCGGCCGTCTCGGACAGGCGCGGGCAGCTGGTGCTGCTGGGGCTGTGTCTCCAGCACTCTCCCCCCTGCAGATCACACTCAGCCCTGGGCAGAGACGCGGCCACACCCTCCCAAGGTCCCCAGGAAGGACAGCAGAGTCAGGGGGACAAGTCAGCTTCTGCAGGTGAGAGTCCTCAAAACCACGCACACGGCAGGCATTCGACCCCGCGCCTGGGGCAGGCAGCGGGGCCCGGCTTTCAGCCACACGCCTCCCCTCCTCCTGCGGACAGGCTTTCCCGGTGCTTCTCCTTCCCTTTCCTGGGCTTTGTGCTCTTGCCGTCGACATCTACCTTAGACGGTTCAGACACTCCACGAGTCTCCTTTACTGTTGGAAACACTCTGTCCCCTCTGAAGGTGTCTGCACACCCCCATTTCCCATGCTCAATCTCGTTGGTGTAGACCCGATTCTGTCTCTGGCTTCAGTGTCCTTCTGCCTGAAGGACCCCTCCGTTAGAATTTCTGGTGGTGCCGGTGACACATTCTCTGAGCTTTTGTAAAGCCTAAGGACGAACCCATTTCATCTTTGTTTTTGAAATATCCTTTGCTGAAAATAGAACTCCAGGTGGATGTTTTTCCTTCTGGTTGATGCGCTGCCCGGTCTTCTGGCTTGCCCTGTTTACGAGAAACCTGGGGTCAGGCTCACTCTTCTCCCAGGCAGGAGGCGCTTTTTATCTCTGGCTGCTTTTCCCACTTTCTCTTCGTTACTGCTTTGGAGCTATGGGATATGACAGGTTTTGGCGTAGCTTCTCTTTCTGTCTCTTGTGCTTGGGGTGATGTTGTGAACTTTGCACCTGCGGGTGTATCATATTCGTCGTGGTGGGGAACGTCCGGCCACCGTGTCTCCTGTGTCCTCACCTCACCTCCACTCACCTGGATGTTTTGCCACCTTCGGTTCTTTCTGTGTGTGTGTTTGTTTCTTTTTTTCTTCCGTGTTTCCTTTTGGAGAGTTCCTACTGCCGTGCCTTCAAGTTCATCACTCCTTTCCTCTGCGGTGTCGGATCTGTCACTAATCCCACTCAGCATCTTTTTCTTTTCAAGCATTTGGGTTTTCATCTCAAAACGTTCCATTTGGACACTTTTTTATATCATCCCTGATTCTACTTAACTTATTAAACATAGGGAATATAGTTATAAACGTTTTAAAGTCCTTCTCTGGCTCATTCTGCTATCTGGGTCGGTTTTCCTGATTGATTACTCTCATTGTAGGTCATGCTTTCTTGCTTCTTCGCATGCCTGCTGGACACTGAATTTTACCTTGTTAGGTGCTATATTTATGTGCTCCCACAAAGTTGTGAGCTTTGTCCTGGAACACAGTTACTTGGATGCAGCTGGATCCTTCCAGGTGTTGCTTTGATAATTGCCAGGTGGCTATGAAGCAGGGCTCAGTCTGGGACCAAGGCAGGACCTTCTGTGGACTCTGCCCTAAGACCCGTGATCATGAGGTTTTCCAGCCTGGCTAGTGGAGACAGGTGCAACTCTGGGCCTTCTGCTCCTTCCCGATGCTTCTCTCCCCAGCATGGGTAGCTTCCTCATATGGTTCCCACAGAAGGCTTGTGGGGGACCCTCTAAATCTCCAGGTTCTCCCTGGGTGGCTCTCTCCTTTCTGGTCCTTCTTCCATGAGTTTTAGCTGCCTGGGTCTCTCTAGACTCCCAGCTCCATCTCCTCTTCGAGGGGTCTGCAAGGCTCTGCCTCAGTTTCCCCTCCCTGCACTGCAGCCTAGAAAACATTCTCCAGGCAGTAAGCTGTGACAAGCAGGGGTCTCACCTATGTTCTGTCTCTCAGGGATCACTGTGCTATGTTGCCTGATGACCAGTGCCTGGAAAATTGTTCTTTCGTACGTGTGTGTGAACATTTATATATGTATATGTATATATACATGTCATTTTTTTGTTTTGTTGCATTTTAAAGTTATTTTTAGTGGGCCAGTAAATCCACAATCCAATCCCTTTTACTCTCTTGGTGGGAAGCACAAGTCCTCAAATGGACTTTTTAAAACTATAGAGTTCTTTTTCCATCCCACCCAGCACTGAAGAACCGCCGGCAGTGGTCAGTGGTAAGACAGCTGCTCATGCCCAGAATGTGGGCTCTGCTGTCACCCCACCTGCTTGGTGCTAGACCTCAGAGGGGTCACTCTCTGTCTCTGGGCTGCAGTCTCTCCTTCTGTGGAAGTGAAGAAGCAGAACTAAGTCATCCCCAAGGCCCCTCTACCCTGGGTCTTGTCCTTTGTATGATCAGTGGGTTCACACACAACCTTGCATGGGGACAAAGGAGATGGTGCAATTCCCCTGGTGTGGCCTTGTGAAGACGTGGTGTGAAGCTGTGCATGTGGGGGGTATTAAACTACCCCAGACATCCCACCTTTGAGAGGCCCTCCTGGAGAAAAGGCCCCTGGAACCCCCACATGACCCAACCACCAACTGCTTTCTGTCCTCAGAGCCCCGGCAGGAAGTGAGACCAGACCAAGCTCCCTCCCAGCTGCCCCTGGCCAGGCTCTACCCTCGGGTCAACCCCACCCACCAGGTACAGGGAGAGGTCTCCTGGGGAGGGGCGTCCAGGGGAGGCACTGGCAGCATGTTTTAGACCCAAATCCTCCAGTTGACTGCCTGGGCCATCAGGTGCTGAGTGCTGAGGCCCACATCTCCTAGAGCCTGCACCCAGGGCGTCTCTGCTGCAGATTCTGGGCTGGCGGAGGCACTCCTTGCCACAGGCATCACCCACCCTTCCCACTGACATCTGCCCAAGCCCCTTCCTCATGCCTGGGGCGGTAGGTGAGAGCAGGCATTTCAACAAAGTTCTTCAGGCAGGCTGGCCCCCACCTTTCAGGCTGCACATTTCAGGGCACGCCGCCCAGTCTTTCCCCAACCCTCTTGGGCACAAACAAGTGCTCAGCCTGGATCAGGGCTGGGCAGGAGACCAAGACAAGCAGGACCCCGCCCTGCCCTTGGGAGCTCACAGTCAGGAGGGGGGTACTCCGCCTCAGGAAAGGAGAGGCGGGGCAGTCCAGGAGGGCTCCTTGGAGGCGGCGGCCACCCCTGGGCTGGGCACTGCTCCCGCCCAACGAGGCTGGTCCCGGAGTGGCCTGCTCGATGTACCCCGCCCCAGCGGAGCCTGGCGGGGCCCTGGAGCGCCGACGCCGCCGGAGCCCCGGGCCACTTCACGCTCCAGATGCTGGAGCTGAGCCTCCGGGAGGAGGAGCTGCACGCCCAGCACCAGACTGCGCTGCTGCGCCTGCGCGAGAAAGCACTGGAGGAGAAGATGTGCGCCGAGCTGGCCTGGTTGGAGCAGCAGCGAGCGTGAGCGCACGCGCGGTTCCGCCCCCGCCCGGGCCCCGCCTCTCGGCCCCGCCCCTGTTCGGGCCCCGCCCCCGAGCCCCGGGCCGGACCGCGTTGCGGGGAACCGACTGTACCGATCCCAGTAGTGATGGGTATTTGCGGGAAGTTAGCTAAGGCAGTGAAGCTCCAAGAACAAATACGTACTACTGAAACCACCCGCAGTGCCGCCTCTCCCGGGGAAGCCCTGCCTGTTTAGCACTCCTGTTGAGGGAGACACGCTTACGGCGGCGGACCAGCATTGGGAGTTGACCCAAGTGCTGTTCTGTAGCCTGACTTTCACCCTAGATCAGGAAAAGCTTCCCGCGCGCCCCTGCCCAACGCCACAAGTCGCAGGGTGCCCCACGCGGGCTGGCCGCCCAGCTCCTGTAGCCGGCCCGGGCTGGGCCTTCCAGCCGCCTCCCGCTCTGCGTCCTTACACTGAACAGGCGGAGAGACTCCCCTTAAAGTAAATGCCTGCGAGCCGGCTGGCTGTGTCCGTGACATGCATTTTGATGCACTGATTTTTGATGCATGGAGAGCTTCCTGATGGTCCCTCATTGGCTTCCAAAAAGTATACCCCAGCGAAGGTCCTCCCCGACAGTTGGCGAGCATACCAGGCTGTGCGTGTGCGGTTCCATGGTGCCCCCGGCCAAAGGACCCTCTGGGTGGGCTGAGGCTCCAGGGTGCAAGGCGCTGCCCTCCCTCAGTCTGTCAGGCCCGAAAGTGGTCATGAAGAGTAGGTGGGAAGAGTGACGGCCTGGGCCAGGCCCCCAGGCCCCCAGGGTTCGCCCAGCCTGTCCTGGCTGTGGGCGGGGGCCATCCCAGGTCCACCTGGCTGGCGGGGGCTGGCTGTGTCTGCAGTTTTCCACACCCACCTGTGGATGCCAGGTGAGCAGTGGGTCCTGCCTCCTCCCTCAGGTGTCTGGGCAGCAAGGAGAGCCCCACGGTGCTGGTAGACTTGGTGGAGAGGCAGCTGCAGGCCCTCAGTAGCCTTGAGCAGGAGCAGGTAAGGGCCAGCTCAGCCCCGAGGGGTGGGCAGGTGACCGGCACCGAGTTGGTCCTGCCACCCTCCCAGCTGGTGTTTGAGCGTTCTGCACCACACCGTGATAATTCCCTCGCCGTCACCACCCTCCCAGGGGGCTCAGGACCCCGTGGTACAAGGGGAGCGTCCAGTGGCGAGAGGGGGCAGTGTGGCCTGGATGCTGTGTGGCCCTGCTGTCCTGCCCCCTGTGGCCTCCTGGAGCCTCGCCAACGGGAGAATGACAGCAGTGTCT
This sequence comes from Zalophus californianus, assembly GCF_009762305.2. NCBI lineage: Eukaryota > Metazoa > Chordata > Mammalia > Carnivora > Otariidae > Zalophus > Zalophus californianus. Next base: position 1,438,488 of record NC_045607.1, read on the forward strand.
GCTGCGGGGGCTGCAGGGGCATCCGCGCGGCCGGCACTGGCCAGGGGCTGTGCACGACCACAGGGGCTCACCAGCTGCTCCGAGCCCAGTGTCCAGGGGCCGCTGTGTGGTGGGACCCATGTTAGCCCCCTTTATGCAGATGAAGAAACTGAGGCTCAGTGTAGGGGGCTTGCCTTGTTCAGGGACCCGCAGAGGGGCAGTGAGGGGTGGGGCTGGGTTGACAGAAACCCTCCCCCGAGACGGTCTGTATGGGCCAAGGAGGTGGGGTGGGGGATGTGGGGATTCCAGGCAGAGGGGCCAACGGGAGCAGACCCAGGCAGAAAAATGGGGTGACATCATGGCCATGAGCTGTGAAGGGGGCTGAGAAGGGGCTCCAGTTATCACAAGGCAATGAGGTGGTGAACCGGGTGGTCTGAGCCCCTGACCCCTGGGGCTTGAGCAGGGGGCCCAGCTCTGCCCAGCCTTGGTTTCCTCTTCTGACCTATAAAGGCTGCCGCCTCCCGGGGTGGGTGTGCAAAGACCCGAGCATGTGCTCCAGGCAAGGTGGCTCTGCCGAGGGGTGTGCCTTCAGAGACAAAGCAGGGACCAGAGGATACCTGTGGACAGTTTAATAAAGGGACGAGTCCAGGGGGTGGGGGCAGTGCGCAGAGCCTGGAGAGAAGGAGGGCTGAGTGGGGAAGGGCAGAGGTGCAGCCAGCTTGCCCCGACCCAGCCCTGGGGGCCCAGGGAACAACACCCTACCTTCCCTCCCGCCTCCTGCTAAGCATCCTGTTGGCCAAACCCACGGGGGGCGAACTTGCTGGAGCAGGATGAGAAGGGCACCTGGAGGGGCTCAGGGAAGGCCCCGCAGGAGCCGGGCTGCCCCCCAGACACCTGTTTTTCCCACTCATCACGTGGGTCTCTCTTTGTGCGGGGTTGGGGGTTTTGCTGATGCCTCCTCTGTCTGGTTCAGAGAGAAATCCGATGCCTGCGGAACACTCACCTGTTCTCCCACAAGGAGAGGATGCTGCTCCTACAGCATCAGAGGGACATCCTCTGCCTGCGGACGGCCGTGGCACACCTGCAGCAGGAGCTCAAGGCCTGGACCAGGCCGCCTCAGGTGGGCAAGCTCCCCGGGCTGGAGGCTTGTCACCTGTCCCCTGGCTGCTCCGTGGGACAGGGCAGGACCCCTGTCAATATGCCTGCGACCCAGAGCGGGGAGGGCCTGGGGAGAGGTGCAGCAGGAGGGCAGGAGGGGCAGCTACCTCCTGCGGGGACCAAGGAGGTTTCCTGGATACTGCAGCCCTTGTCAGGCTCTGGAGGGGGAGCCAGACCCCCCATGGTAGGGGAAGCCACTCGTCCAGGCCCAGGGGTGGAGGTGAGAGGCCCGGTGGAGGGGGGCGTTAGGCTAGAGCTGGGGATGGGGCCAGGGCTGGTGGCGGCCGAGGCAAGAAGGTGGGGTGGCCTGGGCTCCTAGGGGGGCTGCCCCTTGGGGAGCCCCAAGCAGCAGGGGTGTCCTTGCTCCAAATCCCTGTCCCCACCAGCTGTCCCATGGACGGACGACGCTGTGTGGACACGGAGTGGGGCAGCCGTCCCCAGCCTGCACCTCTCCTCTTTTGAGATGGGATGTTGATGGCCTCACCTGGCGGGGTGAGGATGGAATGAACTGGGTTCTGTGGGTTAGCAGTCATACTGCGGGATGAGCAGCCGGGTGGTGTGCGCCCTGCCCCAGGCCGACCTGCAGGACAGGTGACCCGGGGCAGCCTCAGGCAGGGAATCCCCAGCCCTGGGCCTTATGTCTGCACCTGTCTGGGGTGATTAGCAGAGGACACAGGGCTGCTGGGAGGTTAGAACCACCTGTTTGAGCTGGTGAGAACACCTGCTTCAGCACCACACACCGGGCAACCAGCGGCCTCGCCACATGAAGCCTGCCCCCTGCTTTGCCTGAGAGACAGGTGTATGTCACACGGCTCCCTTGTGCTGCTTCTCAGAGGTCTGGCCCCGAAGTCAAGCCTGCTCAGACGGAGGGGCCGGCACAGGGCTCCTCACGCCCCTCGACACCACATGGGCCTGGCAGCCCCACCAGCCCCAACCCCTGGAGAAGCCCTGAGAGCCCAGGCGCCCAACAGTGAGTTGCCACCGGCAGTCCTGGCCCCATGCTCACCATTAAAAGCCTTTCCTGTGCTGAGTGGCCCCTGTGCTCATGGCTGCCGGGCCCTGTACCTCTCAGCCCTGCTGAGGGGAGGGCGGCCCTGGGGACCCCGAGGGGGCCCTGCTCCAGCTGGCAGCCCATGGGGATGTGGGCAGAGGCCAGAGCAGCCCTGGCCCGGCGGGAGGAACGCAGCGCTGGCTCGTTCCTAGCCAGGCTGCTGGCTACGGCGTGGCCCTGGGGTGCCCTCTCTTCCCGAGCCTGCTTCCTCATCTGTGAAACAGAGACAGGGCTGCCACCATCCCCGGGCTATGCGGGGAGCAGCGAGACAAAGCAAGTAGATGGGCCTTGCTCGGGGGCAGTGTGGCCCCCCTCAGCTACCAGGAGCCCCTCCGAGGCCGGCGTGGGGCTGTCCTGCCTGCTGAGGCGGCTGAGCCTTCTCTCACAGATGGCCACGTGGCCGCTGGCTTCGTTTTGCAGCAAAAGGGCCTCCCCTGGCCGACGAGGGGGGCCCTGCCCAGGCTGAGTCACCGAGGGGGCGGCAGAGGCGTCCGATGCCAGGTGCCACCTGACCCAGAGCCCTGCTGTGGGGGAGAGCAAGCTACTTTTCCCATCAAGAGTGTCCTCCATCCCTACACTGGGAATGCCTCCTTCCCTTCTGTCTTTTTTTTTTTTAATATTTTATTTATTTATTTGACATGGAGAGAGAGACAGAGTGAGCACAAGCAGGGCGAGTGGCAGGCAGAGGCAGAGGGAGAAGCAGGCTCCCCACAGAGAAGGGGGAGCCCGATGCGGGACTCGATCCCGGGACTCCGGGATCATGACCTGAGCCGAAGGCAGTGGCTTAACCAACTGAGCCACCCAGGCGCCCTCCTTCCCTTCTGTCTTAAATAAAATGACCCCAGGGCTGTCGGCCCACCAGCCAGACTAATCACAGCAATCTGGGGGTGAGGACGCAGGAGGCAGCCCTCACGCCGGGAGGGGCTCACCGCCCTGCCCCCCGCCAGGAGCGGCCTTCACAGGGACCCCTGCCTGCCTGTGGGAGCCCTGGTGCCTCCGGCAGCCCTCTTCCCGTGTGGAGGGACCCTTTGCAGGCCACCACCGCACAAGGGGGTCATAGTCCACTCAGCTGCCCAGCCATGAGCCCCACTTGGCTTCCCTGTGAGAGCCCATCTCAAATAAATCTCAGCATGGACTGATCTACCCTTCACGTTGCTATGGATTGCCAGGCCTGGGGATCTCTGAAGAGGCTTCCAGGCTGACTGTACCCTCCCGGTACCCCGTACCCGGGAGCTCATTGGGAAGGCTGTGTGGGCGGGGCCGAGAGCGCAGGCGGGGGGCGGGGGGGGCAGGCCTGGGCCCCCGTGGGAGCCAGCCGTCCTCCTAGGGGGCAAGGCCCCCTTTGCTTTTCTCATCACACCAGTGAGGCAATAGTCACTGTTGTAGAGTTAGGGAACAGAGAAGCTGGGTACAAAGAAGGAAAAATTTCAGATTTTTTTATAACCACTCCCTCCCTCACTGAGAGAGATGTTTGACTTTTTGCTGGAGGTCACGCCACGCAGAGAACAGAGGTACTTCATTCTTTTGCTCAGGCAAGGGGAGCTCAGCAGAGCTCTGAGTGGGTCAGGGCCCAGGTGCATCCTTGAGTTAGTGCCCGTGGGCCACTCCCTGCACTCAGTGCCCCCCCAGGGCTCCTGGCCTGAGACCCTGGGTGTGGGGAGGGGGTGGGAGGGACGATGAACCTTTTAAAGGGCAAGGGGGCTCCAATTCCGGGTTATTTAGCCTGTCCAGCTCCCGAGGCAGCGCTGAGGGGTGGGTGATGGGCTCAGGTGCAGCAGCCCCCTTGCTCCGTCCTCTGCGTCCTTGCTCCTGGGGCCAGGCAGGGGCCTGCGTCTGGGACACCCCGGTGTGGCCAGCTGCCTCCCAGGCCTTGCCCCAGAGAAGTCAGAGCTCCAGCCCCTGAGTTGTCTCCTCCTTCAAAAAAGGCTCAAGATTACAGGCACTAAAGATGGCCCTACGACCCCACTCCCTGTTCACACTCCCGATGCGGTGTGGCCCCACTCGGGGGAGACGCTCGGGGCCGCCCTTGGCGGGGGGGCAGCCTGAGATGCCCAGCTGTAGCGAACAGAAGCAGGGCAAGCCAGAGAGTGGCGGCCGTGTCCCAGCAGGTCCCCACCACACTGACCGTCAGTCCCGGGGTCAGGAGGCCCGGCAGCCTTCCCCCCCGCAACTGCCTCCTTGAGGCTGTGACGATGGGGGAGGGGGTTCCTGATGCCGGTCCATGTGCCCAGAGCATGGCAGTGGGTCTGGGCGTGTGGCGTCCAGGCCTCCGACCTGCTGGGCCATCCCAGAGCTCAGGTCGGCCCAGTGGCCGGTCTCCATGCAGAAATCTTGACAGAACACCCTGTGCTGGGGGACAGACACCTCCCTCCTGCCATGCCCCAGCCCTGTGCCTGTGCCCTGTCAGCCCCCAACAATGGCCCCATCTGGGGGCAATGGCCCCCACTTGGGAAGGTGCCTGGTGGGCAGGGCCCAGGCCCTGTTTTCCCTCACCTGCGCGCTGCCCACTCAGCCACCGTCCATGCCCTGGACGCATGCTGTCCCACTTGGGGAGTGTCCTGGTCAGGGCTCGTCACCCGGGGAGGGCACAGCCCGGACAGACGGTCACAGGCCCTCTGCACTCACTGCCTTGCAGCCTTCCCACCGGGCAGGAGGACGGGACCCTGCCCCAGGCCACTTCAGCCACGGATAGTCCCCGGCCGCCTCCAAGGCCAGTGTGCAGAGAGGACATGCCTGTGGCCGGCGGCTGGCCTGACGCTGGGGGCCGGCTGGCAGAGAGCCAGAGCCCTGTGAGCCAAGGTAACCCGGCAAGGCAGCCGAGGACCGACGGTCATTCTGTCAGTGGGCCCTGGCCACCTGGGGCAGCACCGGGTTGAGGTCAGAAAGACCTGCATCCTGGCGAGCCTCCCCCGAGCTGTGTGACCGGGCATCCCCCTCCTCTCCCTCCATGTCTGGGTGCAGTGGGCCTGTCCAGGCAGCGTGGGTGGGCCGGCGAGGGGTGCTCCTGCCTGTCTTCAGTCTCCCGCTCTCTATATGGGGGGCCAGTTCAGGTGGTGGGCCCGTTCCCCGAGGCTGACTGTTTCACATGGCTTCAGAATTCCTGGACACCGTGCCATCCACATCCTGCCCATCCATGCTCACGGTCCCTTTGCCTCACAGGAGACCCCCAGCCCAACCCCCACCCCTTTTCCTCGGAGGAGAAGACCCGGCCTCTGATGGCAAGCCATACACAGAAACTCCAGGACCGACACTCCCTGGGCGGAGGGGGTCCCTGCAGCCCCCCGGAAGCCGGCGTGAGTCGAGGCTTGGCCCTGCACCCTCTGCAGGCAGAGTGGAGGCCTGGCCTTGCTTTGTTGGGCTCTACCATGTGGCTTTGGATGGGGGTGTCACCCTGTCCACCAGATGAGGGTATGGATGGGATGGGGCCTGTTTGGGCCTTCCCAGGTGGATTTGTCCGTTGAGGGGTCTTTGGAGTCCACGGGGGGAGGGTAATCTGGTAAGTGGGGGTCTCCAGGGCCATCTTTAAGGGGATGGTCTTTGTTCCTTACTGGAGTCATGGGAGCACAGGGGCTTTATCCACGGACCGACGCCACACCCCGGCTGTGGTCTTCCAACACATTTCCAGCAGGTGGCTGAAAGCAGCATGAGCCCAGCAGGGTCGGAATTGGGGCTGGATTTTGCCAACAGCCCCAGGGAGGAGCCCCAGCAGATGGAAAGCTGGCCGTCAGGGGAGCAGAGGTGTGAGGTTTGGAGGGCTGCCTGGGCCGGCGGGACCCTTGGGCAGGGGGCAGGGCCCTGGGGCATGGAGATGCCTGTCCTCTCCTGGAGAGATCCTCACTCCCTCCTGGCACCCCTCGTCCTGGCCTGGGCCCCCTGTGCACCCCCAGCCCTCCTCATGCCCTCCTGAGGCTGACTCCCTCTGTGGAAACAAAGACGTCACCTGGTGAATTGGCCCAAGACCCAGTAGTGGGGGGCAGCAGGCGGGGCCCTTCCAGGGCCTCTGAGCCTCCGAGCCTCTCACATGGCAACACCCCCAGAGACCTGATCCAGCAGGGACTGAGGCCAGAGCCCCTAAACACAGGGCCCCTTGCCCCCACCCGGGGAGTCCTGTGCTCTGACGGCCCCTCCCTAGTGGGGCAGATGCCTGGCAGGCCGGTTGTGAAGCTTATGAGGTAGTTGAAGGCCCTGCAGAGGCCCTGAGCTGTGGTGAGGAGGCTGGGGGGATGGGGCCCTCTCCGGGGAGCCCCCGGAATATCCCCACAAACATGCCTGCAGGATAGAGACCTGTTGGCAAGAGGACACCTGTGACCCCTTCTCTCGGCCGGAAGCTGCCCCGCCGACCACTGCTCCAGGTGATCCCCCCCCCAAAGGCCCCGCCTTGCACAAGGAACAGCAAAGTCTCACTTAAGGGTCATCCAAGACCAGCTCCTCAGTCAGGGCCAGCCTCTCCGTCTTCGCGGGCAGCGGCAGCTCTGAGGCTGGACATGCCCAGACGTGATTCCCTTCCGGGTGGTGCTGGGTGTAGTCGGGGGCTCAGCCACGCTGCCCGCCTGTCTGGTTTTGGGCCCCTGGCTTAGGGACCGTGGGGTGTGGGCTGCCGCTTGGCCCTGCGCCGCCGGGGTGACAGAGTGTGAGGACTGTGGGCCTCACCCCCAAACCCCCTCTGTCTGCAGCTCCCGCGCCACCCAGCCCGCGTGCGGGCAGCCCCCTGGAGCTGGGCCCCGAGTCTGAGTCTGAGTCCTCTCCCCGGAGCTGCTTGGGGTCCTGTGCCTCCTCTGTGAGCGGGCCGTCCTGCCACTCTCTTCAGGAGTTTCAGAAGGTGTCTGCCACTCTGGTCCAGCTTTCCCTGTCAGACTGGGAAGCTGGGGACCCCCCCGACGCAGACCCTGGCTGGTCTGGGGAGTTCTCTCCTCAGGACTCCTGGGGGCTCCACCGCGGCGGGGGGCAGGTGGCCCGGGAGAGGGTGGAGGGCAGCGGGGCCGGTCCCCGGCGCGGCTCCCCGACGGACGCAGGAGGCCCAGAGCCAGGCGGAGGCCCCCAGCAGGCGGGCTGGCTGCCGCCTCTCCCGGATGCCCCCTCTTGGAGGTCAGGGTCAGAGCTGTCAGAGGCGTCCAGCGAGCTCTGGGACGAGGAGAACCTGCTGGAGCCAGGCACTGGTGCTGAGCCAGCCCCGGGGCGCTCCTCCCCTGCGGGAGGCTCATCCCACCTGGAAAGTGGTGGGGCGCCCTGCTCTGCACCTCCTTCCTTGGGCCTTGGGGAGGGGCAGGAAGCTTCTGGAACCAGCGGGAGCCTGATCAGTGGATTAAATACAGGAAGAGCCAAACAGGCGTCCCCGGAGGCTGCCTGCATGGCACTCCCATCCAAAGCCTCTTCCTCCAGTGACTTAGACCTGCCCCTTTCCTCTCCCTCGGGGTCCTTGGCATCTGAAGCGGTGGATTTTGGTGAAGGAGGAGACACTGGGCCTCTGCAGGCCTCAGATGGCTGCCCAGAGGGGGCCGGGGACGCTGACCTGAGACTATCCAATGACGGGAAACCCCAACAGGCCTGGTCTGAGCCTGAAGTCCCCGTGAACCTGCGGGCTCCTCCTAGGGACCCTGGCGGTCTGGTAGCCCGGACACCCAAGGGCTGGGCGCCTGGGCGTAGGGAGAGGGGAGACGCCCCTGACTCCCCTGCCCCAGAGGAAGCCTGGTCCACCCTGGCCAGTGGGGTCTTGCCTGAGATCCTGTCTCCCGTGGATGACGTGCTGTCCTACGGCAGTGCCGACCTTCCACCCTCCACCCACAGGGATGCCAGCCTCCCTCCTCTGCCTCCCACCCTCCCAGCAGAGAGGGAGGCCAACGCCACCAGCCTCCACTCAGAAGACTTCCCTCCCCCACCTGAAGATGCCATGTCTCCCAGGGGCTCGCTGGGCTCCCCCGGGGAGGATGCCTCCATCAAAACTGGGGAGTTGCCCTCCTTGTCTGAGGAGGGCCTGCCTGAGCCGCTGTCCCCAGGGCCCCAGGAATCAGGGCTCTGCCTGGAGGTGGGCGGACAGGGTGGAAGCCTTAGGGACAAATTGGGTGAATCATGTTGTGATGGGGGAGCCCAGGCTGTGGGCAGCCAGTGGTCTGAGCCAGCTGGCTGGCTAGGGTCCCCCTTGTGGGGGGGGGCAGGTGATGCCACAGGGGGGCTCCCAAGGCTGCCAGTGCAGGCCCCAAGCCCATCCAGAGTGGCCTCTGAGGCCGGGGAGGGTCTGTCAGTGTTGTTGGCGGCTGGAGGTACAGGGCTGTCTGGCACCGGGCAGGGCGACCCAGCTCCTGCTTTGGGCGCAGGCCGCTGGGTGGACGCACCCGGCATGGAGAGAGCCGAGATGGTGGATTTGGTCTCCAGCCAGCTCACCAGAAGGATCCTGTGCGACTCGCTGGCTGTGCTCTCAGAGATGGCCCAGCCGGCGGCCCACTGATGGAGGACCTGGCGTGTCCCCGAGGCTGACCCGGCGTGTCCCTGAGGCTGATGGGACTCCTGAGGAGACAGTGCAGGGCCCGCGGTGACACACAGACCCCTGTGACGTTGCTGTGTCTTGTACCTGCGTGTGCCGGCACATGCGGGAAGCTCCGGAAGCCTGGACCCCTGAGGGCAGAGCCGCCATTCAGAATAGCCACCTGCCGCTGGTCGTGAGGGTGGTCACCTGACGGTAGGCCGAGGACCAGGCGCTGGCATGACATCAAGTGCAGTGGGCTCTGCATTCTTCTGGATGCTGGGTCCATTGCTTCCAGTGGGCACCTGAAAGGGTCCCTGTTCCACAGAGTTCAAGAGGCAGGAAAGTGAAAGGTTGTGCAGGGAGTGTCCGGAGGCTGGCTGGCCCAGGGCAGATGTGGAAGTCACGGATTTTAGAGAGAACAGTCTAGAGGAGCTGGGAGGGGAGCAGCTCCCAGGCTGAACGGGGCGCCAGGCCGCAAGACCACCTGCCAGGACAGAGAGCCATCCGGAAAGGCCAGGGGAGAGAGCGCGGTTCTGGGGACGTGGGGCAGCCCGGGGTGGAGGTGGGCGGGGGGCACGTCTGTACTCACAGCCCCAGCTCTGCTGGTTTCTGACACCCAGGCCTGCATGTGGGGCAGCCCACCTGTGCAGATTAGAGGAGCGGCCAGCTCAAGGGCCAAAGCTCACCGGCCAAGACTCGGCCTGTCCTCTGGCGGTAGGTGGGCCGAGGCCTCCCTGAGTGCTCAGGACACCTTCCGGAAGACACCAGAGCCCCTTCCCTGGTGGCCGTCCAGTGTTGAATGAGCCCTCGGGGACGCAGGTGGTCTTAAGGGGTGTTGGCTGATCCTTCAGGACTTGGCTTCTCCCATCCAGGGCCTCAGGCTTCCCCAGCTTTAAGAGAGGAACTCAGTCACTTGACTGCATTTATGGACCCCTGGGAAGACCCAGATTTTTGTGACTTGCAGGTTAGGTGGGAGACGTCTCCAAAGCTGGCCTGGCAGAGCGCCGAGGTCGGCCTGCACCTTCCACCTTCTAGCTCTGGAGAGGGGCCTCCTCCAGGCAGCCCTCCATCAGGCCCCAGCTCTGGGGCAGCCACGTGTCCAGGCCGGCTGCTGGCCAGACCCACCTTTGTCACACGCTGGCTCATCCTGGCTCAGGGCTCGGGGAGGCAGAGCTAAGACACTTCACGCTGCCTTCGCCCAGGAGAGGCTTGGGTGGGGGTGGGGGGTGTTCACGCTCTGTTCACGCTCACACTCTGTAGACACAATTTCCCAACAGCTTCTGAGCTACAGCTCCCTTATTGATTTCCTTCTGGTTTTCTGAACAAATTAGTCTGTAATTTTTTATTTTTCTCTATTTATTGCTGACCCTTTTGGATTTACGAGGCCGTGTGAGAGGAATTATGTATTTTACACACACGCGTTTGGCATGGTAATAAATCTCCTGCATCAAAACCCTGCAGATTTGCCTCAAACTCGATCGCCCCCTTTCTGGGGAGTGGGGTGGCTGCGCTCCCAGCTGGACCCTCCCGAACGACCTTCTCCGGGTGCCGGCAGGAGACGTGCTTGCGCCAGCGGCCCCGCGCCCAGGACAGTGGGGTCCGAGGGAAGCCGCGCTCTACAGTAACTTGGATTGTTCAGCTCAGCACCATGGATGGTGTCCGACGCCCTCAGTCTCAGCCGGCCCCACGAGTGCGAGCGTGGCTCTAGCGTTCGGGTCTATTGAGCCGGCGAAATTCCACACCGGGACTGCCAGCTGCCAGGGCCTCGCACGCCTTGGCTCCAATCCCTACTAACCTCTTGGGCCGATAAATCTTGATACCAGCCTCCAGAGAAGTCATTATCTTTCATAGGAAGTGATTATTTCCCAGTTAAAGCCCACATTTAATTTTCCAGTGATCTGTCTCTTTCAGCTGCCCTGCACTGTACCCTCCTGCATAAAATGCCCCTGAATGCACCTTCAGTCCTTCAAATCCCAAACCGCCGGACCAGCTTACGAGGCCTTTTGATCCCTTACCCTGAGTGGCCGTAACAGCCGCTCCTATAAAATACAGCTGAGGGCCAAGAGGGCAGGTGTGGAGCAGTGACGGCTTGCGGGCACTCCGGGGGAACACCGCAGCGCCGTCTGGGTGGTGCCCTCCTGCTCCCGGGGCACCTGGCCCCCCGGGGGTGGGAGGTGAGTGAGTAGCTGGTCCACCGGGGCCAGGTTGTCTGCTGTTGGATGAGCACCCCAAGCAAACCCAGCTGAGGAGGTCAGACTTGTCTGTGCCGGCTCCCCAGGCAGCTTCCGGGCCCAGAAGAAGGTCTGCAAGTCCCACATGGCCCACCCTCTGCCAGGCATCAGACCCCAAGCTGTGCCTCTCCGTTTGTCCCCCAACAGCGTACCTTTGCCCCCAGCAAAGGCCCTCCCACATCCCCGTGAGCACCGCCGGGAGCAGGCGGTGGTGTTTGCAAAATGGGGCGCGAGGTTTGGGGTACAAGGACAAGACCGTGGGCGCGCGCCCCTGCACCGTGGCCCTCCGTCCGACGGCTGCATCCGCCCGGGCTGGGACATGACCCGGCAGGGCCGCCGTGATGCTCAGAGTCTGTCCAAATCCTGCTCTCCACCTCTTCCTGGGGGCGTGTCCACCGCCCTCCGTGTCCACCGCCCCTGCTCTCCTCATTGGGAGGACACAGGATTGTCCCCAGAGGCCCCGTCCCTGGTGTGTGGCAGTGCTCTGGCATAATCCTCCTCCTAGAAGTTTTCCTGAGAATGTGTGGTGTTCCCGAGCAGCCCCACCTGGACACCAAACGACAGCTGGAGGGCAGGGCCCGCCCCGGAGTCTGGGCTGCAGCCGGATTCCTCTCTCTGCCCCGTGCAGAGCCTGCCCGGTCGGTGGGGGGCAGAAAAGGCTCAGCGGCTCTGCCCTCCGGGGCCCATGCCCATGCAGCTGCATGGGCGGCCCCGGGAGCAGGAAGGAGCTACGCCTTTGCCCGGCCCCTCCTGAGCCCCAGGGGCCCCCAGGTTGGAGACCCTCGCTGTCGAATTTGTGCCGTGTGCCCTTAGCCACCGTACCTGGCCCTCCGAGCCTCAGATTCCCCCTCTGTAAAACAGGAACACCAAATCCCTCACTGTATCAGCTCCGAGATGCAGCCCTCCCCACTGTCGAATGCCTGTGAAATCAGAGAGCATTCTTGTGTCGGAGGATCTGACACTCACCCTCAGCTGCGTGTTTCCGCCTTAGCAGCACAGTCGCCCAGCCTGCACGCCCACGGAGGGAGGGCAGGTGCCTCTCGAAGACCGGTGGGGGTGCCAGGGGCTGTCGTGGGGCTTGGAGCAGGGCCTGGAAGTCCAACAGAAGCTGTGATGCTGCCCCATTTCTCAGATTCTAAGATACAATCCCCCACACACCTTGTTTCAATGCTTCTGAATCTGGCTGCCTTTTACAATCGACAAGTGCATTGAAGTGATGCAGTCTCTCCGTGCTCGGCTAAGCTGGGTGCCACGGCTGGCTTGATGTCACCCCAGAGCAGCTTTGGGGTGAAGTATTACATGGCCATGCTGATTGGCCTCCAGTGGGGCTCACGGCGTCAGCGGCACCAGCCTGCCTTGCCCCCGTGGGGAGGGACATCCTGCTGCCACCTGTCTGATGAGACCTGAGGGAAAGGGATCCCACAGCAGGACGGGGGGTTCGGCCAGCGCACCCCAGAACAGGCGACTGCCTCCTGCTGGCCGAGGAGGGAACAGGAGAACCCCAAAGGCCGCTCAGTGGGGCCACATGCACCCCAACTGGCTGCCCCAGAGAGCCCCCCCTCTGGCTCCCTCAGTGCCTGGATGGGGACATACAGGCCCCAGGGCAGATTTGTGACGGTGGGGCTTGCCCCTGGGGAGGGAGGGGCACAGTCCCTCCAGGTGGCTTTGGGTGTCTCCCCAGAATTCATACGTTGAAGCCTTAACCCCCAGTGTGCTGGTGCCAGGAGGTAGCTTTGGGAGATGGTCAGGGTTTGATGGGGTCATGCAGGCGGGGCCCCACCCTGGTATTAGTGCCTCATGGGAAGAGGCCCCAGAGAGCTCGCTCTCCCTCTGTCCACGAGCACACACAGAGGAAGGGCCCCAGGAGGACACGGCGGGAAGGTGGCCGGCGGTCCACAAACCAGGGAGTGGGCCTCACTGGAAGCCGACCCTGCGTACCCTGACCCGGAACGTCCAGCCTCCTGAACAGTGAGAAACGAATGTCTGCCGTTCAGTAAATGCGCGGTCTGTGGGGTTTGTGAGGCACCCTTAGCAGGCCCTAGTCTGCAGCCTCACTAGTGAGGCCCCACCAGACCTCCTCCCCGCTAGTTCTGGGCTTCCTCTCTTCCCCTGGCTCACTCTGCTCCAGCTGTTCTTCCCATGTGCTTGCCCTTCTACCTCAGGGCCTTTGCACATGCCCTCCCTCTGCCTGGGCTGCAGAAGAGCCAAGAGGCCTGAAACATAAGAATTTGACCAGGCCAGTGACTGTTGCGGACTCGTGTCTGCTCTGTGACCCACTTCCTTTCTTCTTTGTTTTGGTCCCACAGTTCAGAAAAAATGTTGATATGCATAACAATTTCACGAATAGCAATTAAAAACCAGGTCTGCTGTTGAATTAAGCAAAAAGTCATATTGATAGGAGCTGAGGAATCGATAGGTCATCAGGGAGCTGGGCGTGAGCCAGGCTGCACCAACAAGCATCTGTGGGTCAGGCTCTGTATGCCGAAAACCGGACATGCAGCCACCGAGCAAAGAATCCACCAAGGGGCCTAAAGAAGACCCAGAACGTTGAAAATAGAGTGTGTAAGGCTAAACCGTGGGCCTGGATCACAGGAAGCTAGGACAGAGCGCCATGCCCACCGGGTCCTGGTGTCACAACCTTACATAGAAAAGCCCCTAAACCGACCAGTGGGGAAACGGTCACCAGGGGCCGCTGCCCAGAGAAGGCTCCTAACCCCCCTGACCAGGCACTGCCGGGCCGCACTGCCCCCGCCCCCCCCCCCCCCCCCCCGCCCCGGCAGGAGCCCTTTCTGCTCAGTAAAGCTGCCGCCCTGTCTGGGACTCTCCTTTCCCCAGCGCCCTCGGACACGGACCCAGGGGACGCCCGCCGGGCGCCTGGGACATTCTCTGGGGGCTCGTCTGGGATCTCAGGGAGGGTGAGCAATACCGCGACAAAGGCACTTTTTCTTTTCTCCTCCTTTCCCTTCTCGGGCCATCTCCGCCCTATAAAAGTTGCTCTGGAGAGCTGGAACACAACGGGAATCGGTCAGCCCGCGCAGCGCCGTTCTGAAGCCTCGGAGACCAGGCTTGCTGGACCTGGACTGTGCGAACGGTCCTGTCCCCCGAGCGGGGCATGTGGGCTCTGTCCAGGGTCAGGGCTTCGGAGGCTGTTCGATGGGAAGGAGCGCCCCCTCCCGACGCCTGAGGGTTCCTGGCCGAGGCTACTCTTCGGTGGCATATCCCAAAGCAAAAGGAACAATGGTGACCTGACCACGGCGACCCGACCCAGGGGACCGCTGACGCGAATCCCGAGCGAGCAGTGGGCGGAGCGGAGCGATCTCCTCTCGATGTCCTGGCTTTCTCTCCTCCCCTTGGCCTGTGGTGCCTGGAGCCTTGGAACAGAGGTCTCGCTCGTAATCCCCAGTGCCTGAGCCTTGAGGAGATTTCACTGTCCCTCTCTCTTTCCTGAGCCATGGCAAACAGGTCCCCGCTTTTCCCTGGATCCCTTTGACCCTGAGTTTTTTCCTGAGATCGTGCACCGGGTGATAGATGGGGGCGTCTCTGGGACCATAGATGACACCTGTGGCCCCTTCTGGCCCATGGTCCCGCCTCCAGTCTTCCACCTGGCAAAGGCTCATTGCACACTCTGCAGGCGTAGGGACGTCTCCAGGTAGGGTAGCCGAGAGGGCATGCAAATGGGGCAATCCCTGATTCGCCTCCCTCAGGGAATGCCACCAGAGCGGGGTCCTAAATCGGATCACACACCCCGAGCTCTCATCTGGAGCTCTAAGTCGGGGAGAGAACTCAGTCTGCCGATGATAATTTTGCGGCAATGGTTGGCAGATATCCCCCGGGGAAGCGCCACGGGCTGTGCACCTGAGGATCTAGTGGGGAGAGGCTCACTGCACACAGGCCACCCTAACATTGGAAAAGGAAAAGGAGGGCACAGGAAACAAAGGCCACACGGGTACGGAGCGGCTCCACCCCAGACGCGCCTCGACCCTGCTCCTAGATGCAGAGATAGGAGGGGACAGGGGTGGCAGGGGACATCCTGTTCAGGCCCCATTCAAGATTTGGAGAATCTTGTGGGCGCTCAGGAGTTCCTCCTTATTTGGTAGATGGGGAATACGCCCCCCACAGCTCACACTCCCCTGGAGTGCATCCTCTACAGCTGACCCTCAAAAGAAATGCTTGCTATTCTCTGCACTTGTGCATGGTCCGAGTACCAACTGGAAGATGGAGAAAACGGCCTCCTGAGGGAAGCATGAACCATGACACCATTCTGCAATTGGACCTCTTCTGTTAAAAAAAATAAGGCAAATGATCTGAGGTTCCTTTGCGTGGGCTCTCCTCGCGCTTCGGGGTAGCACTGGCTTGGAGAGGAAATATGTGAACGGCCCAGTTCCTCTGGCTGTGGTGCAACAGACTGGAACAAGGGAGGGACACATAAAAAGGAGAAGTCAGATCTTGACCAAACAGACAGGGAGCTGCTCCACCAAAGCATAGCGCACCCACTCCATACAAACCAGAGCCTCAAGCATCCCGTCAGCCCTCTCTGCTCCCCTTGCAGGAACAAGCCCCCAGTGACGGAGCGAACCCCGCACGGGTCTCCCACGCCTTCTTGCTCCAGGAGTTGAAGCAAATAAAAAAGTACACGGGGAAAAAAAAAGTACATGGGAAAATGTTTGGATGATCCTGATGAGTATATTGAGGTCCCCCCAAAAGACAGCCAGGTCTTCCGTCTTATCTGGAGAGATAGTATGCTCCTCCTGAATCAGACCCTCTCTACCTCTGAAAAGGATCATACGAGTGGCTGTGATTCATGGAGATGAGCAGTGGACAATGGGAAACCCAGGCCCTCCTTGGAATCCAGCCTGCGTCCGAGCGCCCCTCGACGGGGAAGGCCCGAGACCAGGGGCAGACTCCACACAAGGAACAGACAAAAGAGAACCTCTAGAGGAGGCTGACACCCTTCCAGGTCCCACTGGGAGCCAGGCTGCCCGACTAATGATGGGGGGCGGGGGGGGGGGGGTCCCTGAGGAAGGGAGATGGAAGACCAGGCATTTCTTTCAATGCATTACCGAGGGTGTCAAGCACACTTGTGACAGACCTCTTAATTATGCCCAGCTTTCTCAGGTCCAGCAAGGAGAGGAACCCCCTCAGACTTACTGGAAAAATTCTGAGAGGCCCTGATTAAACTATTAAACTTACCAACCTGCACCCTGATAATTACCAGGGGCAGCTTATTCTTAAGGACAAATTTATCACCCAGTCTACTTCTTTTCATTATATAGAGAGATTTTATTTATTTCCTTGAGAGAGAGAGAGAACACAGAGGCAGAGGAAGAAGCCGACTCCCCCCTGAGCAGGGAGCCTGAAGCAGGACTTAATCCCGGGACCCTGACATCATGACCTGAGCAGAAGGCAGACGCTTCACCGACTGAGCCACCCAGGTGCCCCTCATCCAGTCTACTTCTGACATTAGAAAAGTTACAAAAATCTCCTAGAGGACAGGAGGAAACTCTGGACAGCCTCCTGAAAATGGCTACCAAGATCTTTTGCGCTAGAAGAAGAGCCCCTGCCAGCATACAGCTAAAGGGAAGCTACCCTGTGGAGGCCTGGTAAAATGGGTTTCACCCACATGCCCAGATCTCGAGGAATCCGCTCTCTCCTGATCTGCACAGACATCCTTACTAACCGGGTAGAGGCCTCTCCCTGTAGGGCAGAGCAAGCCTCAGAAGTAACAAAGAGTGTGATAATTCCCCGGGTCGGGCTCCCACGGAACCTACAAAGTGACAACAGCCCCTCTTTACGGCGGCTGTTACTCCAGGAGTCTCCAAGGCGCGCTGGGGATCCAATACCATTTGCGCTGTGCCTGGAGACCACCATCTTCAGGAAAGGCAGGAAAAACGAAGGACCTCCTCAAAAGGCACCTCAGGGAGCTCACCCAGGAGACAGGACTTCCATGGCCAACTCTGCTGCCCATGGTCCTGTTAAGGATTAGGAACACACCCCAGGGAATAGGCCTGACTCCATAGGAGATGAACCTCTAAAAGATTTGAAGCTCCTTCTCAGGAAAAATCCAGACCTTTCCTTGATGCCAGATAGGTAATGACTATTAGCTTTTCTTGGTCATTCGTAGCTTTAGGTGCTTTCTTGCCTTTCATCTTTGCCATAGGATTATATGCAGTGTCTCCCCAGGAGTGGGAACCCTGTCAGAAACCGTGGTTATGCTCCTCCTTTATTTCTTTTTTTAAGATTTATGTATTCATTTATGTGTGTGTGAGAGAGAGAGTGAGCATGTGCACCAGTTGGGGGAGGGGCAGAGGGAAAGAATCTTTCAAGCCGACTCCCAACTGAGGGCAGAGCCTGACATGGGGCTCGATCCCATGACCCTGAGATCACGACCTGAGCCAAAACCACGAGTTGGACGCCCAACCAACTGAGCCACCCAGGCACCCTTGCTCCTCCTCTGTTCTCCTAGCATTAGCCCTATGGGCCGCCTTGGCCTTCTGCCCATCAGACGCATTTGTCTGTGTGTGAAACTCCTTTCTGCTGGCACCCCCCCAGCACCCACATCTGGGAGCAAAAAGGCGGCCTTCAGCCTGTTAAAAGGTTCCACAGCCACACCAGTCCGTGCTGAGAACTGTTGGCTGTGTGTGAGTCCATCCCCACCAGACAACTGGAAGGCTGATCCGGCCAACTTCACGGAATGGGCAAAGGCACAGGCCAACCTCTCATTCCACGTTGAGGGACCACTTCCATTTTTTTGCAAACTTGAGCAACTACTTATCGCTCCTTAAGTCAGGAATGGAGGATTTCCTCATAGAGGATACCCCCGTCCTTGGACCAACATTTGGCTCTTGATACCAATGCTACCATCTGCATCCAAGCAAAGCACCCCTAGGGGACCAAGGTAGGAACCCTATCCAGTCACCAATGTAACCACACCATAACGGTGACAGATACTCGGGAGACTGGCATTTTACAGACGTTGGGAGACACAGAATGTTTAAAATAGAGTGTGTAAGGCTAAACCATGGGCCCGGATCACAGGAAGCTAGGACAGAGCGCCATGCCCACCGGGTCCTGGCGCCACAGCCTATATAGAAAAGTCCCTAAACCGACCAATGGGCGTCTGCCTTCCGCTCAGGTCATGATCCCAGGGTCCCGGGATCCAGCCCCGCATCGGGCTCCCTGCTCAGGGGAGAGCCTGCTTCTCCCTCTCCCGCTCCCCCCGCTGTGTTCCCTCTCTCGCTGTTTCTCTCTCTGTCAAATAAAATCTTTAAAAAAAATAAGTAAATAAACCGACCACTGGGAAAACGGTCACCAGGGGCCGCTGCCCAGAGAAGGCTTCTAAACCCCCCGGACCAGGCACTGCCGGGCCGCGCTGCCCCCGGCCCCTCCGGCGGGAGCCCTTCTTTCTGCTCAGTAAAGCTGCCGCCCTGCCTGGGACCCTCCTTCCCCCAGCGCCCTCGGACACGGATCCGGGGGACGCCAGGAAGCTTTATTTCCCAGGCCTGCAAAGAAATCGGCTGCGGTCTACTGGAAAGCCCCGTACTCCGGCACCACAGCACGTCCGAGTCTGGGTGGGGGTCTGGCTGCGTGTCTGAGTTAGGATCTCAGATTAAAAAAGTCAAGGTCAGCGCCCCCGGCGGGGCTTCCGGATAAAGCACAGGGCCCCCAGTTAAAAGTAAGTTTCCGATCAGCAGCCGATCGTTTGCAAAAATGAGTGTCCCGTTAAATTTGCATTTCGGACGCGGGACCTTTTCAGTTGCTAAATCTGGCGACCCTGGAGGGGGCGGGGCCTGGCGGGCGCTCGGGGGCGGGGCCGGGCGCGCGCGCGGCGCACGTGACGCCGGTTGCCAGGGTGAAAGGTCAGGCGCGCCGCGGCACTCCCAACATGGCGGCGGCCGGGGCGGTGGCGGCGGCGGCGGCGGCGGCGGCAGCAGCGGCGGCGGCGGCGCGCAGCCAGGGAGCCCCGGCGCCGGCGGCAGCGGCGGCCCGAGCCCGGCGGCTGCCCCCGCTACTCGTGCTGCTGGCGGCGGCGGCGGCGGGCCCCGGGGCGGGCGGCGCGGCGCGGCTCTACCGCGCGGGCGAGGACGCCGTGTGGGTGCTGGACAGCGGCAGCGTGCGCGGGGCCACGGCCAACAGCTCGGCCGCGTGGCTCGTGCAGTTCTACTCCTCGTGGTGCGGCCACTGCATCGGCTACGCGCCCACCTGGCGGGCCCTGGCCGGGGACGTGCGAGGTGAGGCGCGCCCGCGCGCGACCCCTGCGCCCCGGCCTCGCAGCCGGCCCCCGGGGGAGCCCGGCGGGCTGGCGGGTCCTGAGGCAGAGCCCCCAGAAGCCCTCTGGCGGCCCGACCTGCGCAGGTGGGGCCGGGGGAGCCCCCCGCCCGGGCCTTTGTCCCTCTGTTTGCTGACGCACACCCCGCTTCGGCGCGCGGGTAGATCCCCCACTCCGTTCCCGAGCCCCCTGCCCTTTACACCCTCCCCCGCCACCTCTTCTGGTTTGGGTAGCTGACCATATGGTGGATGCTCAAAGTGAGCCTGCAACTCAGCCAGCCAGATGCGCTGGAGACCTCTGCGGAGGCAGACCAGGACCTGCAGGGCGTTCCTGGACGCACGTCCACCAAACTACACGGTCCTGCTGCCCACTGGTGACCAGTCCCTAGGTTCCTCGCCAGCCCTGCACCGGGGAGTTGTGGGCGGGGGGGGGGGGCGTCTGCATCAGCCCCTCGCCAGCTGGCTGAGCTTTAAAATGGAACGTCAATGGCTCCGAAGCCGGAGCTGTCCTCAGCAAGAGTGAGGTTTGGCAGGAGTCTAGCTGGTGCTCAGCTAACCTCTAATTATGTATTTCCGTGGGCAGGAGGATAACAAATTGCTACACTTTCTTCCTGCACTTTTGTTTCTAAGTCTTATATCCTCTGTTGTGATTTTTTTCTCATAGCCAGACAGATTCATAAACTTCTTAAAAGCCTAAATACGGTTTTTGTGCAAAATTGTAAATGATTATCTTTAATCTGTGTTCTCTTATCTCGGGGTGTTGGGATTCTTGATTCTGAAGGGTTTGTTCTTTGATCTCTTGTTTTCTTAAGCCCCCAGTGTTTGGAACCGAGGAGGTGGACACACCCTCCTTAGTAGGTTCTCTTAAAGCCTTTGCTCTGAGAACAAGCAAGCATTTCCATAACATAGAGAACTTTTCAGTTGTCATTTGTTTTTTAGTGGCGGAAGCCGATATGTAAATGCAAATGCAAATGCCGGTATCTGTGGCAAAACACTTGTTGCCTATTTTGTGCATATTTTGATTTTCTCGTTTAGTATCTGAAACATAAATATGGTAAGCCAGATTCGAACGTTACAAACTATTCTGTTGTTGAACCATCATGTAAGGAGCCTGGAAAATTGTCCCTGGAACTTGGAAGGAAGGTTTCTTCTAGAAAGAAGAGTGATAAAATCCAAACCTAATGGTGTGATTAACTCAGCTATTAGCTAAATAAGGTCACCTTACCAGGATTGGACGCTGTTCAAGTCAGGGCAGGAAGAAGGCCTGAGATGGAAGTGAGATGTGGCTGAAAGTGAAAAGCAGCTGTGGCCTGAAAAAGGGTGGGGACAGCTGCGGGGCACCTGGGCAGAGCCCTCAGCACTGAGGAGTGGCCCACTTGGGGTCCCCAAAGAGAGGTCACCTGGGGACTTGTTAGAAATACGTCAGCCCCAACCCAGGCCCTCTGGGTCAGAAACTGGGCACGAGGCCCAGCATCCTGCCAGCACAAGCACCAAGTCTGCAGGGTCACTGTTCTCAGGGACACCAGCCCTATGAGACACCTGCAAGGAAAGGCTCGTGGCCAAGAGCACCAGGAAACACAGCATATGAACTCTTCCTTGTGGATGTCCACCGCACACAAGAAGGAGTCCGCTAAGTCTAAGCCTTTGCTTCCCACGTGATCTACCACAGGGCCCTTTTTGTGCCCGATTTCAGCCAACTCCCCATGGAATCACTGGGAAGAAGCACCCTCCCTCCCCCCGCCCCCGCCCCCCACAGGGGAGCAGATGCCCATTTTTCCCTGTGGTCCCGTGTGGGCACAGGCTTCCCTCCCCCTGTCACCACTTTGGCCCATCAGTCACTTGTGAATTGGGTTGTCCAGTCCCTGGGGCACACAGACCTTGCACTGGGCCCCCTTGGGTGCCTCTCACCACCCCTTTTAAAATGGAGAGTGTCCAGCCAGCTTTTCCAATGCACCACTCCTCCACCCCATCTCAAGGCTTCTGGAAAGTGGGACAGGCTCTGCTCCCTGGTGAGATTGCCCGGGGTCATCTCACCTGGGGTCAGGGGAGCACTGTCTCCCCTGCTGTCCCTCCACCATTCCTGCCTTAGCGGCCTCTGCCATTTGCTCAGAAGGGACAGGAAGTGAGGGGTGGTCTGCAGAGAGTGAGGCTCCTTCCCCGCTCTGCAAGCCCGGTCTATTCACAGCTTAGGGGTGCCTTTGTTTTTCTAAAAGATTTAGATTGAACTTTAGCACTTCACTGACATTTTCAAGATTTTGAAAATAAATGTTTTTCCTTGTAAGGTGGCTTAACAAACAAAAGGTCTACTGTTAAGTGTAGCCAAATGTTCTAGTGTTTATGTGGATCTGGCTTAGGGCTGTCACTTCTAAATCCTTTGCAAAACAAAACCCTGCTATGTTCCTGGAAATCATCTAGCCCGGAGCTGTGGTGTTAGCTCGGTTTGTGATGCCGCCTCCTCTCACCACCCCTGAGCTATCTCTGACGTATCTCTGCAGAAACTTTGGTCAACTCAGGAGTGTCCCTGTCAGGATCACTGAGGCCTCAGCATCTGTTCTTACGGGTCTCGCATTTACTCCAGTCTTGCGGAAGCAGGGCAGATTTTCTGTAACGGCCCCTGGAATTCTAGGTGAGGCTCGAAGGGGAGCCCGAGACGTGGCGGGCAGTCATGTCCAGCACATGCCTCCTCTTCCGGTCCGGCAAGGGGGTGTTGGTGCGACCCATGTTGCGGACGGTGACACCCAGAGGCCGCACGAGGCTGAGTCGTTCACTTAGGGTCACACAGCTGAGCGACAGGGTGTGTCGCTCCAGGGCCCGAGGCTAAGTGTGTGGCGGCTGTGAGGCAGGTGCTCATTCTTGCTGCCCAGAGTCCACTCCGGCTTGCCCCCCTTGAGCTCCTCACTCACCACCTAGTCTGGTCTTCCCACCCACCTGGCTAGGCCGCAGGCCTCTTGGAGATGAGCTAGGACCGCCTGGTGTTCCCCATGGGCCCATGTTCGAGCAGGGGGTGGGGGGGTGGGCATAGTGGCTGATGGGGGAGGGGTGCCGATGGCAGCAGGAGCGACTGGTCAGTGCGCCTGCAGGGGTGTGCAAGGTGGGGAGCCCCGGGAGGCTGCCAGGAGTCTGCCCGGACTCTGGAGAGGGTGGACAGAGGATTGGGCAGGCAGGCAGGGGCGACGTCCACCTGTTAGGGCCCAGGAAAGCCTGTTGTGCCCCCCACCCCCTGCCCAGGTAGCTGTGGTTAGCCCAAGTGAGACATGCCCATGAGGCCCGGACTCCGTGCTGACCGAGGCCAGAGGAGCCCCACTGTGGCAACGCCAAGCTCAGTGACACCAAGTGCGAGAGCGCAGATTGGCAGGGTGCCGGGAAGAGGGGCTGGGGAATTCGGGGCTTTCCTTCTCCCCATGGCAGTGTTGCGAGGCTTCAGCAGTTCACCAGGAGAGACGCTCGCGTCTGGGACGGCTGTGCCCCATCAAGTGCCCTGGAACGGCTGCCCCGGACTATGTGTAGAGCTAGTTTAACCCACTGCACCCAGCGCTGGGCCAGGAGCGCGACAGAGACCCCGCCTCCGCTCTGAGAGGACGCTGAGCCAAGCATGCCAGGACTCTCCAGCCACCTCCAATAACTTCTACATAACTTGTGCTGGCCTCTGCTCGTCACTATGTGGGCTTAATTTCTACCCATGCTTCTATATCTTTTTTTTTTTTTTTTAAGTAGGCTCCTTGCCCAGCGCAGAGCCCAACACGGGGCTTGAACTCACAACCCTGAGATCATGACCTGAGCCGAGATCACGAGTCGGACAGTCAACTGACTGAGCCACCCAGGCGCCCCTACTCAGGCCTGTATAGCTTAAACTTGCACTTGAACTTGGCTCCTGTCTAAAAAGACCTTGTTCAAGCAGGAAGGGGCCTGCCGGGGTGGGGGTGGGGGTGGAAGAGTGGCCTCTGCGGGTGGGAACATGGAAGTCCCACCGCCCTGGCTTCACCGTGAGGGAGGACCCCGCCCCCCATGCAGCCCCGCCTTCCAGACAACCCTCTTCTTGCACCCTGTTCAACCTTGGAGGGCAGTGACTCCATACTGTAATCATTTTCTAGGACAAATTGATGCTTGCCTACAAGTTAGACTTATAAATACATTTTATTAGAACTTGGCAAATAGTGGTACGAGGTTTAATCCTGTATGTTAAGAATAGAATTGCTTGAAGGGTAAACTTGAAATAAATTTCAGTTTGCTGTTACATAGAAGCTTAAGTCTTTGACAGGTATTTTTTTAAGCCTGTGCTACTGAAAATGGGCAGGCTTGGGAGCAGAGCAGAGCGTGGCTTGCAGACTCCTTCTGTGGATGCCCCTGGAGGCCACGGTGCCTCCCAGCTGGTGCCCTTTACCCCTGGGTTTGGTTGGGGGTGGCCTGACATTGTTGCCCAGGCAGGCAGTTTGCATTCGGTTTAGAGTGTTTCTGTCCTTTGTGTGGTGGGATCTAGACAGGCAGGAGGAGGGGAGGGCACAAGTTGAATGAGGCAAGTACCCTGAAGCTAAACCTTTGAAATAGTTTGCATTTTATTTGATAAAATAGACTGTCTCTTTTGTGTTTCCATGAATGCCTCCATCTGCCGGTGCAGTGACTGCTGGTGTCTCTCTAACCGAAATTCTTCCTCATCTGCTTTCCTCACAAGCCTTCCCGCCTAGCGCAGGCAGGCTTCCTTCCCAAGATGGACAAAGGCCTGGTGAGGTGTCAGCCCGCCCCTCCACTCAGCCAGCTGGCCCAGGTTTGAGCAGGCGGGCGGGCGTGCTGTGTGGCTGGAGTGGAGCTTGTCCCCGAGAAGCTAGGGCCGGCGGCTGCTTCTGCGCTGGTGCGAGGCACTGTCCTCGCCCCGTCTGTACTCCAGTGTGCCCCCTACAGAAGCAGAGTCTGCCCTGCATTGATCCCGCAAGCTGGAACTTGTCCTGAGTACATTCTGTGTGGCCCTGGTAGGTGCGAGAAACAGTGAACGAGACGGGGAAGATCCGTGTGGAGCCTGTGCCTCAGAGGAAGGGACAGACGTGAACAGAAACACAAAATGAGGCTAATTGTAGGTCATAAGTCCTAGGAAAATAAACTGAATGATTGGATGGGCACCGGATGGTGGAGGAAGGCCTCTGGTGGCCTCGGGCGGCATGTGACGCTCAGAAGATGAGGGGCACGCCCCAGCCGGTGCCACGGCCGTGAGACAGGCAGGACTGCAGGCGTCCAGAGGACTGCAAGGGGCTGTCCCGGCTCTCCGGGGGAGAATGGGGGAGGTTCCGATGGGTCAGGCGGCAGGTGGAGCCCGGGGCTCCAGGCATGGAGGCTGGATGAACAGCAGGAAGGAAGAGCGGTTTTAAGCAGGCCGTCATATGATCTGGTTTCTATGTTAAAAAATCTGGCTGCTGTCTGGAGAACCGAGGGCCAGAGACTGACCAGGGTCAGATTGGGACGATGCGAGTGAGCCCCGCCAGGGCTGGCCACCTCCGGGGAGTGCTGACGGACCTGGGGCGGCAGATCCGGGCGGGAAGAACCGTAGGGGCACTGACACCCATCTTTCTGCAGCAGCACGGGTTCTCGGAGTTGACCCTTCCAGTTGGTGAACAGGAGGAAAGACTGCATTCTAGGCAGTATTGCATTTTTGGATAGATGATTTTTGGTCAAAGCTCACCAAGTGAGAGGTCTTCTCTCCCGGGGTACAGCAGGGGAGGGTATGTTTCCAGGACACAGCCAATGTCCCTGTGCTGGGCTGGTTTTCTTCCACTTCCTGCTGTTAATGAAACATTATCTAAAACCTGGAACTATGAAGAAAGAGGGCTGGCATGTCCTCTCCCCTGTCATTGTGGCCTGGTGTCACGGGCTCCCCAAGGGGCTGGTTTTCGGGGGCACGTACCGGTGTTGGACCCGGCGTCCTCACTGTTGGTTAAGCGTTCTGACTCAGAAGCTACGGCATAACTCATACACCTCATCTGGTGGAGGAACAGAGAGTTCCCCTGTCTGGTGGAAAAGGGCACCCCAGTGGTTAGGGGCTTCCTGCCCTGCTGGGCGTTAGCCAGCTTTGGCTCGGAGCGGCTGTTCCTGGCGGGTCGGGTGCTCCGTCTGTGTGCCCCTGACCTGCTCCTTCAGTGCTCAGTCCAGGAACACCTTTGATGCCTGTTTGTCCTGCATTTGTACGAGTCATGCCTCTCGCTTTTTGGAAATGAGGCCCTGACACTGGCCGCGGGAGGATGCAGGGTCTGGAGCCCTCACACTGCCGAAGGTACCAAGTGTCTGGTGTCTCAGGGACGGCAAAGGGAAGCCCCCTGGACCCGCAGTGTTCTTGGAGCGCCTGTAGACCAGTGGGGCGGCAGCCGGCGTACCCAGTGCCCACGCTCCTTGGGTAACACTGTAACTCTGGCCCTTTCACCATTGTGATGAGGACAAGCAGTTGGGTAAAACCCAGGGAAACCAAGATTTTCCTTTATCTTTTTCATTTTTAAGCCACCAGCAGTTGTGCCCTATTTCAAAAGGCAGGGTCCACCTCCCGGGTGCCTGGAAAAGTTGAAGGAGCTTTGGAGGCTGAAAAGCCAGAGTTGGTGACTGCAGCCTGGGCCACCTCCACTTTCCCTGTGGCGGGATCTGCAGCCCAGACCGTGCACTTCCCCCAAGGCTGGCTGCCCTGACTGCGCCTCGCCTGGGAAAGCAGCCAGCGCCCCTGGGAGGACAGCTGGCCCCCGCTTCCGGGGGGCCCAAGAGTGGGGGCCGAATGTGGACGTTGGACCAGCTGTGGGGTACAGGCTGGGTCAGGACACTCGGTCTACCCAGAACCTGGGTGCTGGGCTAGAGACTGACCTGAAGAGGAGCTGTGTTGACCTTGCTCAATGTGGCTGCCAGAGCCCAAGGAAGGCTGCCTTGCCTGGGTCTTTGCGGGCACCTAGATGGGGGGTGGCAGCCACTCTGCGGTCTCTGCCACCAGGACCCCACACTGCTGGTCAGAGTGATGTTGTTCACTCCTCACCCTGCAGGTGTGTCTGAGTCCCTCCCGAGACCTGCAGCCTCGCAGGACTGGCCCAGCCCCTGACTCTAGACCCCCTCGTGCTGGCCGCCCCTCCCCTCCCCCGGCTGCCTGCTGGTCTCCACCTGGGGCTATCTCCCCTCCCATCCCTGCCTCTGGGACCCTGGTCAGTCGCCAGCGCCCAGGAGGGTCACTGGGAGTTTGCTGTTGGCCTGCGTGAGCGTGGGGTCCCCTGCTGCCCCGCTGGTGAGTGCTCAGAACACATTCTAGCAGCAGGCGCTTACCAGCCTTGCCATGAGTGGGACGCGTGGCTGTCAGCCTGTCCTCACGGCCCCCTTAGAGGGGAGATGTTATCTGGCCTGTCTTATAGGCGGAGCCCTGAGGCACGGAGACTGGTAAGTTGCCCAGATCCTCCAAACCTGCTGAGAGGCAAAGCAGGATGTGGGCTGCACGATCAGCCTGCAGACGGGTGTCCTCATGTCATCCAGCACTGCTTGCCATCTATCTGCTCTAGGTGTGCCTGCTGGTGCTGGGACAGGCCAGGCAACTCTGGGGACACCTGGAAGGCCAATGGAGACGAGCACAGTAAAGGGGGCAGACGCCAGACTCGCCAGGACGTGACCTACGAAGAACGTGGGAGGACGCATAGTGTAGCTGTTGGGGGCGGGGTGGGGGTGAGACACATCAGGGCTAGAGGGCCAGGAAAAGCGGGGGGCCTGTCCGGACTGATTGAGAACAGCCTTGCTCCCAAGACCGTGGGGAGCCATCAGGGTCCTCTCAGGGCTGTGGCTGGGTCCCAGCTGGCTGCCGTCCACGTGGAGGCACATGGCAGGTGGAGGCGGCCTCCGCCCCGCACGGCTCCCAGCGCGCTGCAGTGTGCCGGTGCCCATCGCCAGCACGGCCTGCCTTGGCACCATCTCCTGCTTCTCCACCCAGGCATCCCCTTTGTCAGGCAGAGAACTCCCCTCGTCCCCCTAGGGTGGTGCATCGTCAGCGCTGAGCCGGCAGAGTGTGGCTCGCTCTGCACGGAGATCAGCTGGAACAGCAGTGCTCAGGTTAACTGTCACGAATGTCGTGGAGAGGAAGGCAGAGGAGGTGAAGACCGTTAGCCACCCGGTGCTTCTGTGACGCTAAGCGACAATTTCCTAGTTACTATCTCCGAGTCAAAGGATGGCACGGCTCAGGGGCAGAGGGCTCCTTGGGGCTGGGGCAGCCCCGGGGCCAGGGCGAGGGAGGCAGCACTGGGTGCCCCGCACTTACCCTGTGGGGCCTTACCGCTCAGCTCTCCCGCCTGTAAAGTAGGAGTGGTAACGGTCACATCGCAGGCTTGGGCATGAAGCTTAAATGGGATAACACAGATCATAGTGCTTTTAGAACATTGAGTCCTGCACAGGATGCAAGAGGTGATGTGGCCACCCCTGCAGAGCACATGGCGTCGTGTCGTCCGGACAAGCCCCAAGGGTGCCGGGAGTGGGAAGGAGCTCGTGTCGCTGCGCAGGGCGCCGTTGGCTGGGCTGCACCTGTGGCTCAGGGTGGGGCTCCACGCCCACTAGAGGACAGCTGGCTCCCCACTTCCGGGGGGCCCAAGAGTGGGGGACAAATGTGAACGTTGGACCAGCTGTGGGGTACAGGCTGGGTCAGGACACTCTGTCTACCCAGAACCTGGGTGCTGGGCTAGAGACTGACCTGAAGAGGAACACGGTTCCTGCCTGTGCGGAGAGGGCCCTGGTCGGGTGGAGAAGCAGTAGAAAATGTATTGGCGATACAAGGATAAGTTGTTTTCCTAAGGAATCAGTTTTCTGTATGTTTAACAAGGAAACACGCTGTGCAAAGGCTCGTTGATGAAGTGGTTGATTTCGTTCCACGCGTGACCATGTGGGGTTTGAAGGAGCACGTGTGTGTGCGCTGCATGGCCGGGAGTGGGCTGGATTTGAAGGAGGGAGTGTCTTCATCTGGAGCTTATAGGAGAAAGGGAGACATTCGCAGCACTCTTTTTTAAGATTTTATTTATTTATTTGACAGAGAGACACAGTGAGAGCGGGAACACAAGCAGGGGGAGTGGGAGAGGGAGAAGCAGGCTTCCCGCGGAGCAGGGAGCCCGATGTAGGGCTCGATCCCAGGACCCTGGGACCATGACCTGAGCCGAAGGCAGACGCTTAACGACTGAGCCACCCAGGTGCCCCTCGCAGCACTTTGAGAATGTTCAGGTCGGCACACTCGTGTTGTGTGTGTGCCGTGTGCCTGTGACATGGTGTTGCAAGCTGATTCTGAACCCTGGGCAGATTCCTTAGCCTCTCTGACCCTCAGCCTCCTCATCTGTAACATCCTGCCTGTTTCAGCCAGCAGACTTCCACAGTAGATGATTTGGTAAGAAAGCTTTGTAAAGTACCGTGTAGTTGACTTTGTTTTGGAAGCAAGACTGGTGGGGAGCTTTTCTTGCCATTTTAACTGTGCCTGGGCAGAGAATCAGGGTAGGCCTCCCTATGGGGGTGACATTTGTGTTGAAATCGATGAATAAAGCAGCAAGTACAAGTCAGAGGAAAGTGTGTTCCACCCAAGGAAGAGCAGGTGCAAAGGTCCTGGGGCAGGAATGCGCCTAGACTTGTCTGTGGCTTGGGGGAGGGGGGGAGTGAATGAGGAAGAGATGATGAGGGTACAAGTGCAGTGAGGTACGCCATCTGGAAGGTTACAAGGACACACAGGAGGTGATCTTGCCTGCAGATGTGCATGCCTTGCTGAGGGCTAGGCCACCCCCTGGGGCCCCTTCCAATAGGTTAGAATTTGAAGAATCACATAGCTCAATCTTGATCAGAATGTTTGCTTTCTTATCATGGGAACACAGTAGGTGGGAACAGCTGGCAGATACTGGGGCCTGGCGGCGGGGTGGGGGGTTCTGCCTAGAAAGCGAGCAGCCCAGTCAGCACAGTAGGTCTGGAGGGGGTGTGGGAGCCTGGCTACTGGTGGCTGCCCGGGGACACAGACTTTATCCTGCGTGTGCTCAGAGCTGGGCGCGTGGACGTGACCGCTGCGTCACACAGTCGTGGCAGGGGCGGGGGGCCTGTGCTGCAGAGCTGCTTTCGAGGCCTTACTCTGATCTGGGGCTGTGGTCTGAGCCTGGGGCGCGGGTGCCGGACAGCCTGACAGCCTCCAGTTCTCGGGGGCATAGCAGCTGCCTTCAGGGTTGCCGGGTTGTTGACGGCAGGGCTGACAGCCGTTCTTACCTCCACATGGGAAGCCAGTGTGTTCACACTGTCTCTCGCGCCGTGTTAGACTCAGAAGGGTTATTAAAATGTGGCTGGTGCCGCCATGGCCTTGGGTTGGTCAGGATCACTGTCATCTGCAGCGTCACGACCTGTGGTATCTGTTTTGCGGAGTGCTGTTTGGAGCCTCTCTACACCGGGGACTCCAGGAGGGTGGAAACCAAGCAGAGCACAAGTAGCCGCAGGGTGCACGTGCACAAGACAGTGTCTGCCAGCGCCCTGCAGACGGGGGTGGGGATGCATTCGCTTTTGTGCGTGAGACACACTTAGTAAGAAGAATCTGAAAAACAAAAGAAGTCAGACCAAGTCCCACCATGAAAACCAAACCATAGCCAACATCTTGGAGTGCATTCTTTCCATTTTTCTTCCCTGTTCCTGGTCTGGCTTGATTATTCATTGATTCCACCAAATGCTCAGTGTTAGCCCTTGGGGCAGTTCTTCATTTTCTTACATACTTTTTCTGGGCAGTGGGTGCTTTTGTTTTTTTAAGCATGAAATGACAATGTGTCATGGAAATTCCCAGTAAACAGTGAAACCCTGTGTTTGTGAGACAGGAACGAGGTAGCAAACAGGAGGCGTTTTGGCAAGATGAATGGGAAGAGAAGCGAGGATGACAGGCTGGGGAAGGTTCCCCCAGCAGGGCAGTGGAAACTGCCGTGGGGGGCGCCGTGTGCGGGGTGGGGGGCCGCCGCCAAGGAGGGTGCCACGTGCAGGGTGGGGGGCCACCGCCAAGGAGGGTGCCGCGTGCAGGGTGGGGGCCGCCACCGTGGAGGGCACCGTGTGCAGGGTGGGGGGCGCCGTGTGCAGGGTGGAGGGCGCCGTGTGCAGGGTGGGGGGCGCCGTGTGCAGGGTGGAGGGTGCCGTGTGCAGGGTGGAGGGCGCCGTGTGCAGGGTGGGGGGCCACCGCCAAGGAGAGTGCCACGTGCAGGGTGGGGACCGCCACCGTGGAGGGCACCGCATGCAGGGTGAAGGGTGCTGTGTGCAGGGTGGGGGGCCGCCGCCATGGAGGGCGCTGTTGGCACGGCGCTGAGCTGCATGCTCTGGGCCATCTGCTGCACTAATTGGATGAGAGTATTAACTGTTCTTCCTTAGTTCCATGTAATTCGAGACTCCAGAAAGATGTGACCGGTGGTTCAGGAAGGTTCCGTGATTCTTGTTTCGAGCCATCTGAAATGGCCTCGGGACAGGAATTGGTTTCAAGGAGGCAACGTGAGCCGAACAGTATTTGGTCATTGGTGGTGAAAGCCAGCTGCAGCTTTTTTCCACTTGATTCTTCCCATCACGTTGATATTGGTAAATGTTTTTGCAAGGACAGGGGAGGAAGGTGAGGATCTTTTAGCACAAGTGGTGCGTTAGATGGGAAACTGGCAGCTATGGTCTTGGCCATGTCTAAGAGTGCTCGTGTGGTATGGATCTCGTCATGGCCAGTGTCTTCTCTCCTCCCAGGCACGTGTTTAATGGAACCTCTGAAGTTCCAGATCATAGCCAGTACCCAGATCAAACTTGAGTGATGTGCTTTTTAACCAGACTACTGCTTTAGACTGGTGGTGTCCTGTGAGGACCCATAGCAGCACAGGGCCTCCTCAGGGTCTCCTCCGGGTCTCAGTGAGACACCCGTGAGCCCCCATGCAGCACTCCCTTGGCTGCAGGAGACCAGGAGCGGACCCGCCCACCCGCGGGGCGGCCCCGTGCCTCCAGGCCAGTGTCTGGAGTGCCTGGGTCCCGCCTGAGGCTCCTTGGCGGTGAGTGTTGTGCCGCTGTCCGCAGACGGCTGCGCTCCTCTGCCCTGCTTCCCCAGGTGCCCCCCCGAGCAGCCTGGAGATGTTCGGTGGTATCAACCGGAACATCCTAGGGAAAGGGAGCAAATCTTTTAAAGAGAGAAGCTCACTTTTTAGAGGGTACTGGAGAAGCCGTGCCTTTGAGACTGGTGACCACAGGGCCAAGCCAAGCACTCGTCTCCCTGTGTGCACTGCGCCTCAGGGTTGCTGTGAGCTAGGCTCCTCTGTGCACGAGTGTCCTGTCCATACATGATGCAGGGGTGAGATGACATGCCGCCCACGTTCGGTGGGGGGGTGCTGTTGGGAAGAAGGGAGTGAGCCAGAGGTCACCTACCCACAACAGCAGCTGGGAAGCCATCTCCCCAGAGCATCAGGCTCGAGTCACCGTGCAGGTGCACACAGGTTGCAGGAGATGGGGCGCAGAGGTGCCGTCAGCACGGCCCCGACGGTGGGGGCACCCAGGGTCTTCGACAGGGAGTGCGGGGGGTAGCGGAGCAGTAGATGAGAAGACACACCGCAGTCGCAGCCTCCTGACCAGTGAAACTTAGGGAGATGCGAACCCTGAGTAGAGCGTGTGTGTGTGTGTGTGTGTGTGTGTGACTCGGTGTGACCGTAGCCACCGCCGGCTGTGACCTGGCAGCAGGGTAGTTCTGGGAGCGGGCCACCTGGCCGGAGCTGGTATGACCTTGTGATATTCACATGTGCTGACATTCCCACGAGAAAACCTTTAAAGATAGGCAAAATACATATTTAAAACTGCTCCTGTTCTACTCCCAGGACCAGAGACCACATTCAAGGGTCTGGCGGAGGCGTCCAGGGAAAGTAGAAACCACTTCCCAGAAAGACCGCGGCTCGGACGCTGCAGCCTCGGATTCTCATTTGCACGAGTGCCCCCGGGAGTGTCGTCGCTACACGTGCAGGGCCGGGCCTCTCCATCTGCAGGCGCACTCTCGGCGGCCCCGCACAAGGCCAGCACGGTGGCTTCCGTCCGGCAGGGCCGTGCTCCATTAGGAGCACCCTCATTAGGCTTGCACCCTCAGCAGAAGTCCGTCCGCCGTGTTGTCCATGATGGGAGACACCTCCAGCCCAGGGAGGCTTTGCCCGCCTCTCCCAGCCTGACGCAGGAACGCTCTGTGCACGCGAGGGCTGGATCCATGACCTGGGGGAGGCGTGGGCTGGTGGCCCACGTGGATGTGGGCCCAGACCCACACTGAAGGTCACGCTCCTGCTTTTCAGACTGGGCTGCTGCCATCCGTGTTGCCGCCCTGGACTGCGCGGAGGAGGAGAACCACGAGGTGTGCCGAGCCTATAACATCCACTTCTACCCCACCTTCCGGGTGAGCACCCCTGCCCTCTCCCGCGGGCCTGCTCTCCTCCCACTCTGTCTCTCCTCTCTTTCCACCGGAGGGGCGCCTTCCCGCGACATTCACTGCGTATGTAACTCCTACACTCGGGCACATGGGGCATGTGACTTGGGACTTAGCAGGAACTCATTTACACGGGGTCACCTTTCGCGTTCCGCCCTCTTGGGTTGTGCATGTTGCCAGGGCTGGGGGGCTGTATGTGCACACCCAGCCCCCCACCCCATGGCAGCAGCAGAGGAGGGCGAGGTCTGCAGCCCGTAGACCCGGTGGGCGTGGGCATGCTCGGGGCTGCCATCGGGGCCGCCATCGGGGCCATGGGCCAGGTGTCTCCTCCCCAACCCCCTGCGTGTGTGGCCCATGTCAGGCTCGGCGCCGTTGGCTCACCATATATGTGGTGGGTCGGGTTGTCAGAGTGACACCTGGCGGGTACCTGTGGGTGGCCCTTCAGGCAGGTTTTACCCTTTCTTCCCCTGTGGGCAGAGAACAGACAAACCTGTTGAGAAGATTCTGAAGAAGCACGTGCGGGGTGTGTGCTCACATGCGTGTGTGCACTTGCGGTCCCGTGCGGGCACACGGGCGCATCAGGGCGGTGTTTACATCCCAGAAAACATGCAGCCTCTGAGGAAGCTTGCACCCCGCCCCAGTCTTCCTAAAACCCTGTGCTCTGTGTGGCTTGCAGCCCAATGCTTTCCAGCTGCTTACGTGGCTGGGCTTTGTGGCAGCCACGCCTCCACCCCACCCAGTGATGCTCCTCTGGAGTTTTGCGTAACTCATCCTCGGCTTTCTTGTCTGAGTTTTATTTTGTTTTAGCCGCACACACAGGGTGTTGCGCTCAGTGTGAGCTCCGGGCCTTCTCTCTCGTGCTGAACAGGTGTTCTGAGAGCACCCCGCACCCTTGGCTGTGGCTTCGGTCCCCTAAGAACACCTCCTTGTGTGACTGCGGCCATGTCTTCTGTTCACAGGCCCTGTGTCACCCCATCTGCTCCTTCCGTTTGCCCATTTTGCTCTTGGGTATTTGCAGTTTTCTTAACTGATTCACAGGAGTCCTGTACGCATCCTTGACACTGACTTTTCTTTCAGTTGTGAGAACTGAGAGTGTCTTCACCTGGTTTGCAGTTCTCACCTTCTTCAGCATCTCTTCTAGAGAAGGTTTTTGATTTTAATAGTTTCTTTTCTTCTGCTCACCCTCCCTGTAAGTCGTTTGTGTCACTCGAGCCTACCGTTAAGATACGTATTGATATCGCGAATCAGGGAAAGCGCCTACTGCGCGGCCTGGCTTCCAGCCCTGTTGGGTCAGGAAGTGTAGCTGACAGAACTCCGACGGGTACTAACCACACCCAGTGGGTCTGCTTAGAAACACTGATGTCGCAGACGTGCACAGAAATGTGCGGCTCCTTATCAGTCAACGTGAACTTTCTGGAGCAGATTAACTAAATTCTCACTCTTTAAGATGGTGGCCGTTTTCTTGCTTACAGATTAAACTTTTGCACAGACACCAAGTCAGACTTGTTTCTTACTTGTTCTGTGTTTTTCCTCTTAGTATTTCAAGGCATTTACAAAGGACTTTACAACTGGAGAAAATTTTAAAGGTAAGGACAAGCTTTATATTTTACTGACAGAGTCGCCTCATAAACCCGTTAAAGCAAAGGTGGTTTCAGGAGACCAGAGAGCCCATGTGATGGGGTCTGTGGGGCCCCTACCCCAGCTTCAGCGAATCTGCATCAGCACCTCTGACCCATCTTTCCTCGAAGAGCTCAAACATTTGTAGTTTCGGCAACAACTTTTTATTCTGTGTTTTGCCTTCCTTGTTAAATTTGATGGTGAAATCTCTTTTTTTTTAAGTAAGCTCTTTTACTCAAAAAAGATTTGGAGAAGGTCACAAACCACATGCTCACCTAATGAATTTTATGAGCGAGCCCCCCGGGGAGCCAGTGCTCATCTCAGGCTCCGATGTGCTACCAGTCAGTCCACGGTGACGGCTGTTCTCCATTAGGGTCGCCAGGCATGTTTTGAACTTGGCGTAGATGGCAGCGAGGCGCTCCCGGCCTCTGTCCTCACGCTGTGTGTGTGAGATCGGCCCCTTTTGTTCCCACGCGGGTCGCTGTGTGGTCTGTCGTGTGCGCCCGCCGCGGTCTGTGGATGGCTGTCGGTGCATCCTGCCGTGCCCGTGCCGTGCCCGTGCTGTGCCCTCCGAGGCCCCGGGGCGGTGGCGCTCCATGGGGCAGACGTAGTGGTGATGGCGGCTTGCCTCCCCGCAGGGCCCGACCGAGAGCTGCAGACTGTGAGGCGGACAATGATCGACTTCCTGCAGAACCACACGGACGGAGACAGGCCTCCTGCTTGCCCGCCTCTGGACCCCGTTCGGTGCGTAGTTGCGTGAAAAAGGGAATGTTAGGACTTGAATTTAATGTTGTAAAATATGGTTTTGCATTAAGTGATGTGGGTGCTGGCGTATGATGGCCAGCTCGCCGTTCTCGGAAGCACTAAAAGCCGCTTTGTTTCTCCTAAAAGGCCCAGTGACATCCTTTCTCTCATGGACAACCATGATAGCCGTTACGTGGCCGTCCTGTTGGAGAGCAACAGCTCCTATGTTGGCCGTGAGGTACTGTGTCTGTGTCTTGCCCCGTCTCACCGCATGCTGTGATTCGGTTCCCCTGTGGTAACGACCGCTTCCTCCTGATCGGTGGCGGTCCCGTGTTTCGCTCCTGTTAATTCTTGGGATGTAGTGGTGTCGCTCAGCGGACTGGCCGGTTCGCAGAGAAGACTGAGAAGGGCCCTCGAGGGTGAAGCAGGCAGGCTCACGGCCTCGTCCTCAGTGTGGGGCTGAGAGGGGCCCCCCAGACCCACCTTTCAGGGCACGCTGCCTCTTTCCTCGAGGCTCTATTTCTTTTCTTTAAATTTTTATTGTTATGTTAATCACCATACATTACATCATTAGTTTGTGATGTAGTGTTCCATGATTCACTGTTTGTGCATAACACCCAGTGCTCCACGCAGAACGTGCCCTCTTTAGTACCTGTCACCAGGCTAACCCATCCCCCTACCCTCCTCCCCTCTAGAACCCTCAGTTTGTTTTTCAGAGTCCATCATCTCTCATGGTTGGTCTCCCCCTCCAATTTACTCCCCTTCATTCTTCCCCTCCTGCTAGCTTCTTTTTTTTTCTTAACATATATTGTATTATTTGTTTCAGAAGTACAGATCTGTGATTCAACAGTCTTGCACAATTCACAGCGCTCACCGTAGCACATACCCTCCCCAATGTCTATCACCCAGCCACCCCCTCCCTCCCACCCCCCACCACTCCAGCAACCCTCAGTTTGTTTCCTGAGATTAAGAATTCCTCATATCAGTGAGGTCATATGATACATGTCTTTCTCTGATTGACTTATTTCACTCAGCATAACACCCTCCAGTTCCATCCACGTCGTTGCAAATGGCAAGATCTCATTCCTTTTGATGGCTGCATAATATTCCATTGTGTATATATACCACCTCTTCTTTATCCATTCATCTGTCGATGGACATCTTGGCTCTTTCCACAGTTTGGCTATTGTGGACATTGCTGCTATAAACATCGGGGTGCACGTACCCCTTTGGATCCCTACATTTGTATCTTTGGGGTAAATACCCAGTAGTGCAATTGCTGGATCGTATGGTAGCTCTATTTTCAACTGTTTGAGGAACCTCCATACTGTTTTCCAGAGGGGTTGCACCAGCTTGCATTCCCATCAACAGTGTAGGAGGCTTCCCCTTTCTCCACACCCCCGCCAACATCTGTCGTTCCCTGACTTGTTAATTTTAGCCATTCTGACTGGTGTGAGGTGGTATCTCATTGAGGTTTTGATTTGGATTTCCCTGATGCCGAGCGAGGTTGAGCACTTTTTCATGTGTCTGTTGGCCATTTGGATGTCTTCTTTGGAAAAATGTCTGTTCATGTCTTCTGCCCATTTTTTGATTGGATTATTTGTTCTTTGGGTGTTGAGTTTGATAAGTTCTTTATAGATTTTGGATACTAGCCCTTTATCTGATATGTCATTTGCAAATATCTTATCCCATTCTGTCGGTTGTCTTTTGGTTTTGTGGACTGTTTCTTTTGCTGTGCAAAAGCTTTTTATCTTGATGAAATCCCAATAGTTCATTTTTGCCCTGGCTTCCCTTGCCTTTGGCGATGTTTCTAGGAAGAAGTTGCTGCGGCTGAGGTCGAAGAGGTTGCTGCCTGTGTTCTCCTTTAGGATTTTGATGGACTCCTGTCTCACGTTTAGGTCTTTCAACCATTTGGAGTCTATTTTTGTGTGTGGTGTAAGGAAATGGTCCAGTTTCATTCTTCTGCATGTGGCTGTCCAATTTTCCCAACACCATTTGTTGGAGAGACTGTCTTTTTGCCATTGGACATTCTTTCCTGCTTTGTCAAAGATTAGTTAACCATAGAGTTGAGGGTCCATTTCTGGGCTCTCGATTCTGTTCCATTGATCTATGTGTCTGTTTTTGTGCCAGTACCATACTGTCTTGATGACAGCTTTGTAATAGAGCTGGAAGTCTGGAATTGTGATGCCGCCAGCTTTGCTTTTCTTTTTCAAGATTCCTCTGGCTATTCGGGGTCTTTTCTGGTTCCATGCAAATTTTAGGATTATTTGTTCCATTTCTTTGAGAAAAGTGGATGGTATTTTGATGGGGATTGCATTGAATGTGTAGATTGCTCTAGGTAGCATTGACATCTTCACAATGTCTGTTCTTCCAATCCATGAGCATGGAATGTTTTTCCATTTCTTGGTTTCTTCCTTAATTTCTTTCATGAGTATTTTATAGTTTTCTGAGAACAGATCCTTTGCCTCTTTGGTTAGATTTGTTCCTAGGTATCTTATGGTTTTGGGTGCAATTGTAAATGGGATCGACTCCTTAATTTCTCTCTCTTCTGTCTTGTTGTTGGTGTATAGGAATGCCACTGATTTCTGTGCATTGATTTTATATCCTGCCACTTGACTGAATTCCTGTATGAGTTCTAGCAGTTTTGGGGTGGAGTCTTTTGGGTTTTCCACATACAGTATCATATCATCTGCAAAGAGTGAGAGTTTGACTTCCTCTTTGACGATTTGGATGCCTTTGATTTCTTTTCGCTGTCTGATTGCTGTGGCTAGGACTTCTAATACTATGTTGAATAGCAGTGGTGAGAGTGGACATCCCTGCCGCGTTCCTGACCTTAGGGGAAAAGCTCTCAGCCTTTCCCCATTGAGAATGATATTCGCTGTAGGTTTTTCATAGATGGCTTTTATGATATTGAGGTATGTACCCTCTGTCCCTATACTCTGAAGAGTTTTGATCAAGAAAGGATGCTGTACTTTGTCAAATGCTTTTTCTGCATCTATTGAGAGGATCATATGATTCATGTTCTTTCTTTTCTTAATGTATTGTATCACGTTGATTGATTTGCGGATGTTGAGCCAACCTTGCAGCCCAGGGATAAATCCCACTTGGTCGTGGTGAATAATCATTTTAATGTACTGTTGGATCCTACTGGCTAGTATTTTGGTGAGAAGTTTTGCATCCATGTTCATCAAGGATATTGGTCTGTAATTCTCCTTTTTGATGGGGTCTTTGTCTGGTTTGGGGATCAAGGTAATGGTGGCCTCATTATAAATGAGTTTGGAAATTTTCCTTCCATTTCTATTTTTTGGAACAGATTCAGGAGAATAGGTATTAATTCTTTAAATGTTTGGTACAGTTCCCCTGGGAAGCCATCTGGCCCTGGGCTTTTGTTTTTTGGGAGATTTTTGATGTCTGCTTCAATTTCCTTAGTGGTTATAGGTCTGTTCAGGTTTTCTATTTCTTCCTGGTTCAGTTTTAGTAGTTGATACATCTCTAGGAATGCACCCATTTCTTCCAGGTTATCTAATTTGCTGGCATAGAGTTGCTCATAATATGTTCTTATAATTGTATTTCTTTTGTGTTGGTTGTGATTTCTCCTCTTTCATTCATGATTTTGTTGATTTGGGTCATTTCTCTTTTCTTTTTGATAAGTCTGGCCAGGGGTTTATTAATCTTGTTAATTCTTTCAAAGAACCAGCTCCTAGTTTCATTGATCTGTTCTACTGTTCTTTTGGTTTCTAGTTCATTGATTTCTGCTCTGATCTTTATTATTTCTCTTCTCCTGCTGGGTTTAGGCTTTATTTGCTGTTCTTTCTCCAGCTCCTTTAGGTGTAGGGTTAGGTTGTATATTTGAGACCTTTCTAGTTTCTTCAGAAAGGCTTGTATTGCTATATACTTTCCTCTGAGGACTGCCTTTGCTGCATCCCAAAGATTTTGAACAGTTGTGTTTTCATTTTCATCGGTTTCCA
The DNA here is from genome assembly GCF_009762305.2 of Zalophus californianus. Classification (NCBI taxonomy): domain Eukaryota; kingdom Metazoa; phylum Chordata; class Mammalia; order Carnivora; family Otariidae; genus Zalophus; species Zalophus californianus. Next base: position 1,477,357 of record NC_045607.1, read on the forward strand.
TGAATTTTTTTAATTCTTCTTTAATTTCCTGTTTGACCCATTCATTCTTTAGTAGGATGCTCTTTAGCCTCCATGTATTTGAGTTCTTTCCGACTTTCCTCCTGTGATTGAGTTCTAGTTTCAAAGCATTGTGGTCTGAAAATATGCAGGGAATGATCCCAATCTTTTGGTACCGGTTGACACCTGATTTGTGACCTAGGATGTGATCTATTCTGGAGATGTTCCATGGGCACTAGAGAAGAATGTGTATTCTGTTGCTTTGGGATGGAATGTTCTGAATATGTCTGTGAAGTCCATTTGGTCCAGTGTGTCATTTAAAGTCTTTATTTCCTTGTTGATCTTTCGCTTAAATGATCTGTCCATTTCAGTCAGGGGGGTGTTAAAGTCCCCCACTATTATTGTATTGTTGTCAATGTGTTTCTTTGCTTTTGTTATTAATTGCCTTATATAATTGGCTGCTCCCACGTTCAGGGCATAGATATTTACAATTGTTAGATCTTCTTGTTGCATAGACCCTTTAAGTAGGATATAGTGTCCTTCCTCATCTCTTATTACAGTCTTTGGTTTAAAATCGAATTTGTCTGATATAAGGATTGCCACCCCAGCTTTCTTTTGGTGTCCATTAGCATGGTACATTATTTTCTACCCCTTCACTTTCAATCTGGGGGTGTCTTTGGGTCTAAAATGAGTCTCTTGCAGACAGCATATCGATGGGTCTTGTTTTTTTATCCAATCTGAGAGCCTGTGTCTTTTGATTGGGGCATTTAGCCCATTTACATTCAGGGTAACTATTGAAGGATATGAATTTAGTGCCATTGTATTGCCTGTAAGGTGACTGTTACTGTATATTGTCTGTGTTCCTTTCTGGTCTTTGTTGCTTTTGGGCGCTCTCTTTGCTTAGAGGACCCCTTTCAATATTTCTTGGAGGGCTCGTTTCATGTTTGCAAATTCCTTTAGTTTTTGTTTGTCCTGGAAGCTTTTTATCTCTCCTTCTATTTTCAATGACAGCCTAGCTGGATATAGTATTCTTGGCTGCATATTTTTCTCGTTTAGTGTTCTGAAGATATCATGCCAGTCCTTTCTGGCCTGCCAGGTCTCGGTGGATAGGTCTGTTGCCAATCTAATGTTTCTACCGTTGTAGGTTACATATCTCTTCTCCCGAGCTGCTTTCAGGATTTTCTCTTTGTCTCTGAGACTCGTAAGTTTTACTATTAGATGTCGGGGTGTTGACCTATTTTTATTGATTTTGAGAGGGGTTCTCTGTGCCTCCTGGATTTTGATGCCTGTTTCCTTCCTCACATTAGGGAAGTTCTCTGCTATTATTTGCTCCAATATACCTTCTGCCCCCCTCTCTCTTTCTTCTTCTTCTGGGATCCCAATTATTCTAATGTTGTTTCGTCTTATCGTATCGCTTATCTCTCGAATTCTGCCCTCGTGATCCTGTAGTTGTTTATCTCTCTTTTTCTCAGCCTCTTTATTTTCCAACATTTGGTCTTCTATATCACTGATTCTCTCTTCTGCCTCATTTATCCTAGCAGTTAGTGCCCCCATTTTTGATTGCACCTCATTAATAGCCTTTTTCATTTCGACTTGGTTAGATTTTAGTTCTTTTATTTCTCCAGAAAGCGTTTCTCTAATAACTTCCACACTTTTTTCAAGCCCAGCTAGTATCTTTAAAGTCATGATTCTGAACTCTAGGTCCGACATCGTACTAATGTCCGTATTGAGTAGGTCCCTGGCTGACGGTACTACCTCTTGTTCTTTTTGCTGAGGTGATTTTTTTCGTCTTGTCATTTTGTCCAGAGGAGAATAGATGAATGAGAGAACAAAATGCTAACAGGTTTACAACGTCCCCAGCAAATATACTGTATACAAATCAGAAAAGACCTGAAACCAGGGGAAAGGAAAGGGAAAGAAAGAAAGAAGAGAGGAAAAAAAAAAGAAAAAGATAAAAACAGAACAAAACAAAGAAAAACAGAATATGATCAAATATGATCAGGCTGGTACATAGATCAGTGGCACACACTAGCTTTTGGGCATATTTTGGTCTGTTAGAAAAAAGTGCCTCCTAAAATTTTAAAGAAAGAAAAACTTATATATGTACAAAATAAGGGTTGATATGATGAAGGGATGGCATATGACCTAAAGATGAAAATTATAAAAGATTTTATAAAAGGAATTGATAAGATAAGAGGTTGTTTGAAAAAAGAAAGAAGAGGATTTAAAAGAAAGAAAGAAAGAAAAAAAGGGGAGAGAATGTGATCAGGCAGGAGACTAGAACAGAGCCATACACTAGAGATTTAGGGTATATTTTGATCTGTTAGACGAAACTGTATCTCAAAATTAAAGAGAGAACAACTTATATATATATATATATATGCCAAAAATAAGGGTAACTGTGAAGGGATAGAATATGACTCTAAAAATGAAAAATAAAAATGTTTTTTTAAAAAAGGGATTGATGGGGCGCCTGGGTGGCTCAGTTGGTTAAGCGACCGCCTTCGGCTCAGGTCATGATCCCGGGGTCCTGGGATCGAGCCCCGCATCGGGCTCCTTGCCGGCGGGAAGCCTGCTTCTCCCTCTCCCACTCCCCCTGCTTGTGTTCCCTCTCTCTCTGTCTCTCTCTCTGTCAATTAAATAAATAATAAATAAATAAAATAAAAAAAATAAAGGGATTAATAAGATGTTGGCTGAAGAAGGGAAAAAAAAGACAGTTAAAAAAATTAACTTTGAAAGACTAAAGAATCATGGTAAAAAAGCCATGAAGTCTATGTGCAGTATTCCCCTAGCGCTGGAGTTCTCCCGTTCTCCTTGATCGGTAAACTTGGTCTTGGCTTGCTGGCTGTTCGTGCTGATCTTCTGGGGGAGGGGCCTGTTGCCGTGGTTCCCAAATGTCTTTGCCGGAGGCGGAATTGCCCCGCCCTTGTCGGTCCGGGCTAAGCAAGCTGCTCGGGTTTGCTCTCAGGAGCTTTTGTTCCCTGCAAGCTCTCGGCACAGCTTTGGAGGACCAGGGTGAAAATGGCGCCCTCCCAATCTCCACCCGGAGGAGCTGAGAACTCGGGGCCCCGCTCCTCAGTGCGCCCCCAGAGAAAAGCAGTCACTCCCGTGTCCCCGCTCTCCGGCCGCACTCCGTGCTCACCCGGCCTGTGACTGAGCGTTTCTATCTCTGGCACCCGACCCCGTGTGGAGTCTCCAAACCCAGCAGATCCCTGCGGTGCGCTCCCGCGCCGCTCCTCCCGGGGGAGGAAGGGGAGTCTCCCCAACTCTGCCGCTTGTTGGGTCCCTGCTGGGGGAGCAGTGGCCCGAGTGGGCCGCGGATCACAGTTTATGGCCACCCCGAGCTGAGAGCCCGCGCCTCGGCTCCGTCTCTGCAGCCGGCTTCCCCGCTCCGATCCCTGGGAGCTCTGCCGCACTCAGGCACCCCCGGTCTTTCTGTGACCCCGAGAGTCCTGAGACCACACTGTCCCGCGAGGGTTCCACCCCCTGCTTAGCCACTGGAGCGACGTCCCTCCACGGAGCCGACTTCTAAAAGTTCCAGTTTTGTGCTCCGCGGCTCTAGCACTTGCCAGAAGCGGCCGACGGAGGCCCCCTCCCCCGCCGTCTGTCCTCCGAATATCGCCTCGGATTCACTTCTCCGCACGTCCTACCTTCCAGTAAGTGGTCGCTTCTCTGTTCAGAGAGTTGTTGCTACTCTCCTGTTCGATCTCCTGTTGAGTTCGTAGGTGTTCAGATGGTTTGATCCCTATTCAGCTGAATTCCTGGGACCAGACGAAATCCAGGTCTCCTACTCCTCCGCCATCTTGCTCCCGTGGACAGGAGAATTTTCTTCATAAGTCACTTACAGCCAAATCCTCACCTCACGATCTGCTTCTGGGAAACCAGACAAAGATACCTGGTGCTATAGACTGAATGTTTGTGTCTCCTTCCCCAAGTTCCTCCACTGAAATTCGAGGCTCTATTTCTTACACGTCAGCATCGCCATCGAGATTTTTTCTTGGCTGTGTTGGGAACATTCAACTTTTTTGCCATGTCCAAGATTCTGTAAGACATCGTTTCTGCGGTGGAACTTTGTTCTGCTCTTGTTTCACGCGTGGGGTCTGAAACCTCTGCCTCTGGCACCACACTCTGGCCTGGATGACGGGACCTCCCCTCAGAGGTGGCAGGAGGCACCTGACTGGCGGGGCTGGCACTCGTGCCCATGCCCAGCACCCTCCTCCACCTCACTGCCTGCCTCCCAGCCGTGTTGCCCTCCTCCGGGAGCTCTGGGGGTGGAGGCCGAGGCCATGTGTTCCTGGCGGGAGCTCCGTTGGTATGCGCTCAGGCACGGGCTGCAGATGTTAGCGACCCGACCACCTCACTGTGACTCCCGAGCCCTCCGAGTTGGGTGGCGACATCGTGCCACCTTCTGTGGCTGACCGGGATTCTCGGGGTGGGGGGTTAGGAGGAGCCCCCAGCAGTAGGACCCAGCATTCCCATGTGACACCCCCCACGCTGTCCCAAAGCTGCCTCTCTCACCTGTGTGCTTGTGTTCTCAGACGCCCCCCCTTTCCGCTCGCAGACCTGAGCAGGGACTGCTTCTCTGGGCAGGTGGCTGCGACCTTTCCCAGGAGGGCGCCCTGCCGCAGCTCAAGTGTGGAGCGTGTGGTGTGCACTTTCAGCAACGTCTCTGTTCAGGACACACCGATTCTGTTGCTGAAAGGAGTCAGAGGTGCAGGTTCCACACCTGATTGTCTTGGTGGCCCATGCCGGGCTTGAGGGTCCTCTCTCACGCTGTCCTAGCTCCTGAGATGCCACTCCTGTGGTCCTTCCACGTCTCCATCCTGTGCCTTTAGCCTGAGCAGAGCTGGACAGGGGCAGCCCGGAGCCTGCTGGTTCATCAGCTGCTGACCGGGGCCGCGGTACCGTCCAGGGGTACCGTTAGCCTCCCATGTGCAGGGCAGACACCGCCTGGTGCACAGCCTTGTGTGTGAGGGACAGCTCAGGGCTAGGTGGTGCATGGGGGGCATGCGGGCTCAGAAAGCACGGAACGGGTTCACTGACAGATGATCCTCTGTAAGCTTGCTAAGCGAGGTTATCGTGACAGCCTGCACCAGGCATCTCCTTCAGTTGCCCAAGGGTGCAATAAAAATGAAGATGTGAATGTCAGTCTGGCTTAGAGAGGAGATAAATACGGCTTTTTCCAGATGACATTGTTTTTCTGATTTCTGTGCTCATGCTGCTTTGTGCTTGGTCAAGGTAACACTTCCTGAGACACGGCCACGCACAGCGAAGGTGACATTGCTTTCTCCTTCCCCAGGTGATCTTAGACCTGCTTCCGTATGAGAACATTGTGGTGAAGAGAGTGCTGAATACAGATAAAGGCTTCCTGGAGAAACTCGGTGTTTCTTCCATTCCTTCCTGTTACTTGATTTACCCAAATGGGACACGTGGATTAATTAACATGTAAGTGTGATTTGGCTTCAGGAGTGCTTGCAACACCTGGTGGGATCTGAGGAGCCTCTCCAAGTGTGAGAGCCTCCTCTGGGCTAGATGCCATGAACCTCTTCACGGTTAAGACCGCAGAACCCACCTGATGCCGTCCGCATCCACTGAATGCCACTAAAAAGTGAACAGCCTGAAGCATGGTTGGGAAGGGCCACAGGTGAGAAGGTGAGACGGGGTCCTGAGGCCCGTGGGGTCTGCCATGGCCCCAGCCTCCAGTGGGAGCAGAAGGCCTGCCTGCCCCGGGGGGGCGCCCACCTAGCCCACCCGCCTGTAGGTGCCCGTGTAGCCGGTGATGACTTGGCCGCTCTTGGCGAGTCTCTGTGTGCTGGGACACAGCCCAGCCAGGATGTGCTTCGTCCATCCCCAGGCTCCTGGCTCAGCTGGGAAGTGGCCTCCCCAGAACCTCAGACACACCCCCCAGTCCCTTGGGTATGTTTCTCTTCTTAAGAAGCAGAAGTCAGGGTAGGCACGACAACCTCTGTGGATTGGGTCACTCATGCTCTGTGAGCGAGCTCATTAGGGCCTGCACCCCTGGGGCTCCGGCCAGTGTCACATCACAGCAGGTGTTACCCTCGATGGAGTGTCCCTGAACAAAATGCCACTTGTTCTGAAGAAAAATTCTTGTTTTATATTAAAAGCGTCATCTGTAGCACGTCTTCACATCAAATGACGTGGATATTTGGGAATTAGAATGAGCCCTGGATGTTGTTGATGACCCCTGAACTCCTTTGGAGGTGCCCAGTAATGGTCTTTACACACCTCAGGGTGCGTGCTCCTCCCCAGCCAGTCCAGGGCCCCACAGCCCCTGATGCCCCTGCCGCCCCCGCAGCCCTGACTGCCGACGCCCCGCTCGAGCCGGCAGAGGTTGCTGGGCTGGCTGAAAACCCTAGTTGGAGGACACCTGTTCCTAGTCCCTACTGCAGCTGTAACTCGGGTCTTTGTGGCTCCATCTTACTTTGCCCGACACCCGCACTGCCGGGGTCCAGCCCCTCCTCCCGCAGCACCTGCAGCAAATGCCCAAAGAGTGGGTGGGCTGGGGGGCCCGGACAAGCCCCCTCAATGTGGTTGCTCAGGGGCCACAGCTGCCTGGGTGCCTGGCACGCGCTCGGACACCCGCGGAGTGGGGGCCAGGCCCCCGGAGGCACCCTGGCCTGCGTCCACACCTGGCCCCCTTTCTCGCAGCGGGAAGCCCCTCCGATCGTTTTTTTCCTCTTATTTGAAGTCATTGCCGGATGTGAGGAAAAAATTGCTTTCGTTGCCTGAAAAGCCCAACAAAGAAGAAAACCCCGAAATCGTGGTTTGGAGAGAATTTGACAGGCAGGTATTCCTTTTGGCCCTGCGCTGGCCGGGGTGTGGCTGCATGCGCGGGCGTGTGCGCAGCCCCGTGGCGGTGGGATTCACTCAGACACACACCTGTCGGCTGTTGGGGAATTGTCGGTGTCGTCCCGTGGGGAGTGGTGTTCCCTCGGGGTGGGTGCAAGGAAAGGGAACGTTCACAACGAAGGTGTTCTCACCGGACTTCACGGTCTTTGCTCTCAGGTCGAAACTCTACACTGCGGACCTGGAGTCGGGGCTGCATTACCTCCTGAGGGTGGAGCTGGCTGCCCACAAGTCCTTGGCGGGGGCCGAGCTGCGCACACTCAAGGACTTCGTCACTGTCCTTGCCAAGGTGTGCGGCGGGGGGCCCAGGAGGCCGCCCTGGGGGATCTGCGGGGAACAGAGCCGACCTCAGCTGGATGCCCACTCTGTCTCCAGCGGCACAGGCCTGTGTTGGCCTTTGTCCCCACTCACCACGTGCCTATCAGGCGCCCACCCAATTCTGAGCCCCGGGGATGGCAGAGCACAAGTTGCTGCTTGCCGGGTGACCGGACAAGGTGTCGAGGCAGGGCTGGGGCCGTGACACGTCCAAAAGGGGGCATTTCTGGAGGGCCGGAGGGGGAGGAGGCCGCCTAGTAGCCAGCCCTGTGCAGTGTGCCCAGGCGGCCGGGGCCCGGGGCAGCGGCACCCCTACCTTCACTGGTGGGCGGAGCGGTGGTGGCTCGCAGGTCAGCGTCGGTCAGGAGATGGGCTGTCGGGGTTACCTTTCTGCCAGGAGCTCTTAGCTCTGGGGCCAAGAATCCAAGGCTCACTATTTCCTTGGGCCAGAGCAGCAGAAGCAGGAGGTCATCCCTCTTCCCTAGGGGGTGCCTGGGGCCCCTCCGCACTCTCACCTCGGGGAAGACCTCGGTCACAGTGGCCTGAGGACAGAGCCCTTTGCCCCTGCATCTGGCACCACATCCGTGCTTGTTGTCTCTAAGATAAGGCTTTGTTCTAAAGAACTTCTCTTGGGGCGCCTGGCTGGCTCTGTTGGTGGAGCCTGGGGCTCTTGATCTTGAGGTTGTGGGTTCGAGCCCCGCATTGGGCATAGAGATGACTTAAAATCTTAAAAATAAGTAACTTCTCTTGCATCAGGTAAGGGCTTGATACGGTGATTCCTGTTCAGCACTTCAATAGTACGTTGTACACTTGTGTCCTGTGACTTTTGAAATGGAAGGAAGGAGGCCGAACTCGGAGTGATGAGCCACGTGATACATTTCCAATGAAGAAAGGGGGTTGTGTAGACCGGTGTGTGCCCGTTGTGTGGGTCCCAGCTCAGAGCCCCGCAGCCCTCCCTCCTCTGCCTTCAGTGAATCAGAGGCGTGCTCTCCTCGCTCAGCTCTTCCTCGTCCTCTACCTGAGCTGGGCGGAGAGCTCTGTAGGTCAAGGTGACTGTAAATTATTCTTAGCAGTTTTTCTATAGCTTGGCCGAAACTGGAAGTTGGATGCTGGCACGTCGGGACACGGGGTCCTACGGCATTGAGCTGTGCTGTCCCCGCCACAGCAGGCTTCTGCTCCGGTTTCTGAGCTCTGGGCGGCATCAAGGACAAGTCCCGTGGAGAAGGGCCACGCCCCCCGCATTGCCGAGCCGGTGCCTCTCCGGGCTCCGAGGAGCCGCAGCTGCGTGGCCGGCACAGACATTTAGCTAACCAGCAGATTACACACTTCTGCATAAAAGCCTCAGTGGGATGCGCCTTCTCTACAGGGTTGTGCAGTCAGACAGCAGAGCGGGGTGGGGGGGGGCGGGGGGGCGGGGGGAGCTCTGAGTGCAGTAGGCAGGATCGGCGTGCGTTACCTCCGGGCGCCGAAGAGCTAAGTAGGCGGTGCTTTCAGAAAGGACTGCAGAGCCCTTGACAATGTGATGAATAAGGCACATCGTGGCCATGCCGTCTGTCACTGGGAAGCCGTCGCTGGCTGAGCGCCGAGCCGGTGGCTGAGGTGCAGGAGGCTGTGCGAGCCAGGGGCTTGCTGCAGCTCCTCCCGTCCCCCTACACTGCTCTGGACAGACCCCTCACCCCAGTACCAGGGGAGACCCCTGGGACCTCTCCCACCCTGACCCGGTAGGTCCATGTCAGGCAGACCCCACCTCGCCTAGGTCCCCAGGGACGGCTCTGCCGTGGGTGGCATTTCCCCGAATGGTCTCCAAGCATGGGTCCTTCCTTGCTTAGCTGTTCCCTGGCCGGGCGCCGGTCAAGAAGCTGCTAGAGACGCTGCAGGAGTGGCTGGCCAACCTTCCCCTGGACAGGATCCCCTACAACGCCGTCCTCGACCTGGTCAACAACAAGATGCGGGTGAGCCTGCCCCCCGACCCCTCGTGCGCCGCTGTGTGCTCGGTAGCCCCCCTGCTTTCCCTCCTGCTCGGGGACCTGACCCGGCCTGCCATCACTGCACGCGTCTCGTGTGCGGAGCTGCGCATGGCCCTCCGCGCTGCGCCCTGTGGTTTCCACCGTCTCTGTTGCTGTGACACTCCCTGCGCATGCCTCGTCTACCGAGGCCATGGGAGGCGTGCCGTGACACGGAGCGGGCGGGGTGGCGCTCGGGCTTTTGTGTTACTTAAATTTGTAGTAAACTCACAAATCTTACACCAAAAAGGCTAATAAAACTGTGTGCTCGATGAGAAGCATGGAGGCCCTGCTGGAGGCCCCCCAGGCCAGGTCTCCTTCCTGCCCGAGCTCTCGGCGTCCTCCAGTCAGGACGCTTTCGTGGGCAGTGTGCAAGCCTGCGCGCGCGCACACACACATCAGGCACACATCGGGCGCTCCAACAGGTGCGTTGTGCCAGCAGTACAGAGACACGTGCTGGGCGCTTACCTTGACCTCACCCTGACCTTCCCCCAAGCTGGAGGCCAGCACAGGCTCCTCGGTTACAGGGTTTGTCTGCATGCACGTCCGTGTGGGAGCCATGCACTTTAGGCCCTGTGGACAAGCCCTGTGCTGGCCAGCCTGCCGGGAGACACAGAGCATGGACGTAGGCTTGGTTGGAAGCACCTGCTTGGCTACAGACATGTGGCTCCTGAGCTGTTGGGGCCTCAGCTCACCACCGATGCAGTCGTGGTCCGCACCTGCTGTGGCTGAGAATCGCTGGACCGTTGAGCTTTTTCACTCTCACTCTTCCCCAGTAGGGTTGGTTTAATTGACCCTAATGCACGAGGCTGGGGTATCCTTGATGCTTTAATAAAGCTCTCGTTTATCCGGATACACACAAACCCTTCCCTCCCTGGGCAGGGGGAGAGGAAAGGCGTGGGCCACGTCCCCCTATTTTGAGAACTCCTTTAGTAAAACAGAGACTCTGTTCTCTCCTTTGTTTGGTATTGAATTTACATACACACGTAGTAAGATGTGCAGTGACAAAGTTTTGATAAATGTACACTCTGTGTAACCAGCAACCAATAAAGATAGAGGACGTTCATCAGCTATTTTAACAATTCAATTATCTTTTATTCTCTCCCTCACCCCACCCCCAGATTTCTGGAATATTCCTTATTAATCATATAAAGTGGGTTGGATGTCAAGGAAGCCGACCAGAGTTCAGGGGTTACACATGTTCTCTCTGGAAATTGTTCCACACTTTGACCGTTGAAGCTGGGACCCATCCAGAGGCGCTGGACGGCACAGGTAAACTGTCCCCGCGTGGGCCCAGGGCATGCCAAGCCCACCTGCCACGTTCACCGTGCTGGGGCCTGCCAGGTGTCATGAGCAGCTGTGTGGGAGGGGACATGTCACCAGGGCTGCCCTGGGGGGCCCTGGCTAAGGAGTGTGGAGGGAAGCATCTTTCTTACATGGTGCTGGGAGCTTTGGAGCTCACCAGCCTGTGCATGGCTGACCTGCAGGGACTGAGTCACAGAACGAGGGCACACTCTCGAGGAGTTCTTCTTTCTTTCAAAAGCGTGAGCACAAGTGAAGCGTATTCGGAGATGTCTGTTACCTGTTGTTGCAAAACGAATAACCCTACAGCTTAGCTTTCTCTCAAAGTATCTGTGGGCCAGGGACTCAGATGGGGCTGGACCGGGGTCCCCGGCTGCTGGTCTCTCACGAGCCTGCGGGCCCAGTGTCGGCCAAGGCTGGGGTTTCATCGGAAGTCTGCACTGGGAAGAGCCCCCTCCCCTGACCACTCGTGGGGTGGTGGCGGGGTTCGCGGCCTTGCCGGCTGTTGGCCAGTGGCACGCTCAGTTCCTCACCGTGGGCGTGTCCTCGGTGTGGTGCTGCTCACTTCCGCTGTGGCCCCGGTCAGCCGGGCGCGGCCAGCCCGGCCTGCTGGGGGCAGGGCCGAGCCAGCCGAGCTAGGCGGAGCTGCGGCCTGGGCCTTCGCAGAGTCCACCCGCACAAGAGGTTTTTTAAAAGCTACAAAAGATTAGGTTGGCTTTAAGAGTTTTAATTATCAGGAAATCACTAAAGCAGAATTGTCATCTTTTGTGTCCTACACAGGCCGCGAAAACCATTCTGGGTGTTTATACATTTCCGACTCTGTTGCATGTGCACTTCCCCTGTGAAGCTGGCCTCTGGCCGCCAGGGGTGGATCGCCTACCTTTTATTTATTTTTTAATTTATTTTTTGTTTTTAAAGATTTTATTTTTTTATTTGATAGGGAGAGCGCATGAGCAGGGGGAGGGCAGAGGCAGAGGGAGAAGCAGGTTTCCCACTGAGCAGGAGCCCGATGTGGGACTCGGTCCCAGGACCCTGGGATCATGACCTGAGCCGAAGGCAGACGCTTAACTCACTGAGCCACCCAGGCGCCCTGACCGCCTGCCTTTTAGTTGCCACTTCAAGTGGGCAGCTGCAGGGATTATTCTACTGAGTAAAGGCAGGCACTCCCACAGTCCCAAAATCCTTTCCAGCAAGACTGAAGTCTGCGGTACCTCTGCTACATAAACCAAACCAAACGCTGGGGCTTGAAAGACCCAGTTTTATACGCACAGGATTCAGTGCGGGCGACCCCACCGGGCGGTGGGAGACCCAGAAGGCGGGAAGCCTGCGGGGTGAGCCCAGCTCCCCACGGCCCCACGCTTGCTCAGGAAGGACCTTGAGGAGGAGCCAGCCGGCACACGGCATCTTGTGTCTTGGCCTGTTGGTCAAATGGGCCTTGCCCAACCCGGATCCATGGTGGGCACAAAGTGTCAGCCTGGCGCTGGGAGAATCAGCAAAGTCACGCTGCAGGGGGCGCGTGCCATCTGTGGAAATCGTCACCACCCCGGCTCTCCTCAGGGTGACGTGGATGTCCATGTCTCGGGGACCCTGTGGGGGGTGCGCTCCGCTGAGGGGCCGGTCAGGGGGCCCTGCAGGGGCTCACAGGGCACGCCGTCAGGAAGATGTCCGGGGCGCAGGCCGGAGCCATATCCGAGGAGTGTGTCTCATGCCCAGAGAACTGGGTCACGTGGACACCGCTGGATTAGGTCTTGGAAGGTTTTCCTCTCCTTAGTGCGTGTTTAAACCCCATCGACTAAAAAGCCGTCGCGTCCTCTAATCCCCCACAGGTAGGGGTTTATGGTTCTTGTCCACTCGAAAGATTAGGGCGGCCGGGCTGCAGCGGTTTGGTGGGGAGAGACAAGGAGGATTACCCGGGGATGCATGGCAGCTGGTGGCAGGGAGGGGAGGGCCAGGAGCCTCGGGAGGGCCGGCTGGCTGCGTGTCCTCACTGCGTGCGCGGCCCCGCGCTGCCCACCGCCCTCGGAGACGCGCCGAGCTGAGGCAACGGTGGCCGTCCGCTCAGCTGGGGCTTCCGCCAGCCCCGGTGAGGCCCGCCAAGGTCAGTGACCGGTGCAGGGCCCTGGCCCTCCACAAGCGGAACCACAGCAGTGAAGAAGGAGATCGCCCGCGAGGGCCTGCTCTTGATAAGACGGATTCAGTCTCAAAAGCACGTCTTTTTTTTCCAATTATTTTGCTGTGTTTCTTTTAATGCTGACATTTAATCTGCTTTAATCTCACGGTCTCTCGCTTGTTGGCTCAATCCCCCGCATTAGCTGTCTGAAGGGAGCTGCCGGCGCCAGCCCCTTGCCCGCCCCCCCTTTTGCTGTTCTCAGGGGTCTTCATTTTAGCGACATGGTGGCTGCTTCCTTCTCCTGTTGGGGGCTGTTTCCTCGAACGATCGTGTTCTCCGCATTCACAATGTCTACGCAGACTGCATGTCCTGGTGATCTGTGCCCACATATATGGGGCACATGGTCCGCATGGCTGGGCGATGCCAGAGTTGCCGCTCATGGAGAGGGTTAACCTCTCTAGAGGAGGTAGGTCCTCGCCGGCCTGCTGCCCTCTCGTTCCTGGAAGGAGCCCTGGTGTCTCGCTGCCTCTGGCTGGTTTTCCCAGGTATTTGTGCCCACCCTGGAGTGCTGCGCCCCGACGCGGGCAATGGGTGTGCTCTCCGGGGACACGGTGCCACCCCTTCTGGATGCAGTGGGCATCTGGGGCATGCTGCTTTCTCCCTGTGTCCTTCCCGTGCAGACAAGCAGGGCTGTCCCGCGTGTGCCGGCTCAGGCCCCTGGCCCGTTCCTGGCTCCCGACACCAGCACCAGCCCCGGGGCCCTCGGACACGCTCCCACAGTGCTGATGCTGTCTGCCCCCATCCCTCTGCAGGTTTGGAGGATGACCCCCAGGCAGTGCTGCAGACCATCAGGAGGTACATTCACACCTTCTTCGGCTGTAAGGAGTGCAGTGAGCATTTTGAGGAGATGGCTAAAGAATCCATGGATTCCGTGAAGACCGCAGACCAAGCGATTCTCTGGCTTTGGAAAAAACACAACTTAGTCAACAACCGCCTGGCTGGTAAGCAGCAGTGCCCTGGGGCAGCCAAGCCTGGGTCCAGGGGGCCAGCGCCGTGGGGGTGAGGATGTGTAGACGGGCGCTGGCAGAGTGGGCCTGTGGGTGGCCGCCCGGAGGGTTGCCAAGAACGCAGCCCCGCCAGGCCCCCGCGGACGTTTGACAGGAGAGACTGGGGTAGAATCAGCCTCCAGGAGGGAGTTGGTGGCGCTGCGGTCTGCTCTCAGTAAACCAAATCCCACAAAGTCGTCTGTTTAAAAACCAGAGAGGGCACGTCTGTCGCCTCAGAGTTAATTCAAACTGGTCCTAAATCACTGGCAGATTGAAATTAGGCTTAAAAATAATTCTGCTGATGGATAAATCTTAATAGAGATGAGTCAAAAAAACACCACTAAACTATTGGTTTTTATTTAATCCACTGTATTAGGAAACATAGTACAACTCATGCACTAAAGAAAATTGGGTTTTTTTTTTTTGCCCCCAGAGCTGCTGCGGCTCAGCTCGCGTGGCCATGGCACCTCTGCTTGCCGGGGGTTCGTCCGTGGCTGTCTGCTTCCACTGCGGCCCTAGTTCCGAGACCCTCCACCTCTCGGTGTGCACCCCCCTGCCCCCACCGCACCCCGCACCCACGGGGTTATCCCGGCAGCTCCCGGCTCCGGCACCGCTGGACAAGACTCCCCCAGGCGGTCCCGGCTCAGGAGCCCTGCGTGCCCCCCTCAGTCTTGCGCTGCAACAGAAAGGGGCTTTCAGCGGCCCGAGCCATTGTGTCCCTCCTTCGATTCTCTGCCCCCCAGGCCCACCCCCGGCCTCTGGATGGAGGCCGCAGAGACCTGCCCTGGGCCTTGCTGTGTCTGTGGTGTGTGGCACCAGGCCCCGGCAGCTGCTTCTCGGTCACCGCGTGGGCACATCCACATTTTGCCAGGCACAGACCCTGGGGGGTGGTGCCTGGGCATCGGGTGCCGCCCCGCCCTCCCGGCTGTGTGCCCATGGGCCAGAGGACAGCGTCCCCACTGGTTCACACCCATCAGACACGTGGTTTTGTCCCCGTCTACTCGTAGAAGCACTTTCAGGGGGCAGGGCACCCCAAGTCGTGTCGGAGGACTCTGGGAGCGCGGTGTGGCACACTTCCTGTGCCCAGAACCCCTGTGGTCCTCGTGTCTAGTGGCAGAGAGCCGGAGCTGGGGGGCTGGGTGGGTGTCGCTCACACGGGTGTGAGAGAAGCGGAAGTGAGCAGGGCAGGCTGTGCGGGCACGTGCCCGGAGCGGGCGGCCGGGGACTCCCCAGGCTGGTGCTCCATTGGCTCCGTCATCCAGAGGAGCGAACACACTGATGCAGGGGGACAGGAGAAGTATCAGCCGTGACCTCCATGCCTGGCCGGTGGGGGCCATGACGGAACAGCCTTTGTGACTGGACGTTGAGCAGGAAGGAGTGTAACCTTCAACGTGTGGGTGCTCTGAATCCGAGCCCACGTGTGCGGAGCTGATGGCACGTCCAGCGCTCACCCGCCGGGCAGCTCTTGGAGTCCCTGGGGGGATCGGGGTTGTTGCGAGGAGCGGTCGTGCTGGCCCAGTCGACGCCGTGCGGTGTGGTTCGCGTGTGCGAGACTGTGCCGCCTCGCTGCTGCCTCTGGAAGCAGGACGGGCGCTGGCTTTGCGTGGGTTCCCATGGCAGGTCTCACTCCCAGGACCGTTTCTAGAGTTCGGGATGGGATTTGGGGGTCTGGGAAGGGCCCACACAAGCCCGAAGTGCTGTGGAATCGTCTGGACAGCCAGCCTCATGGGGTTTGTGTGGCTGTGGACCTCAGATGCACCTTAAGTGGGGAGAGGACAAGCAAGGGCGGGGGCACGTCAAGCAGGGGGCCTCAGGGTCACAGGGAGGCAGAGTAGCTGCAGGTGGGAACGGGGTCTGGCCAGGTGGATGGCACCATCCAAGTGTGGACCCTTGCCTTGCCGTGGCCACGGGGCCCTGCCAGAGATGCCAGGGAAGAAACATTTATGTGGGGGGCTGGGGGGACGGGCATCCGTGCAGGAGGGACTGGCATGAGCCCGGGAGCACTGGGAGGTCACGGTGCAGGTGAGGGGACAGGGGAGGTGTCCGGGGGGGAATGGGGCCGTCAGGTCACAGGGGACCCCTCCACTGTTACTCTCCCTCCCCATCCCAGGCCATCTGAGCGAGGACCCCAAGTTTCCGAAGGTTCCGTGGCCCGCCCCGGACCTCTGCCCGGCCTGCCACGAAGAGATCAAGGGCCTGCACAGCTGGAACGAGGGTCAGGTGCTCCTGTTCTTAAAGCGGCACTACAGCAGCGACAATCTCGTGGATGTGTATGCAGCGGACCCGGGAGATGCCAGCGAAGGAGGCGGCCCACCCCAGGGCGGGGAGCGGGAGCGAGGCCTCGCCTCCCCAGAGAAGCCTCAGGGAGAACAGCATGCCAAGAGTCTCCGTCCACCCAGCATGCTGCCTCCCAGACCCCGCCTGCCAGACGGTCCGCAGCTCAGCCTGGATGGGAGACTGCAGAGCGCTGGCGGGGCTGAGGGCCGCAGGGAGGCGGAGGCGGCCGTGCCCTTTCTGGGGATGGGCTTCTCCAGCCTGGACATGAGCCTCTGCGTCTTGCTGTACGTGGCCTCTTCCTTGTTTCTCATGGTGATGTACTTTTTCTTCCGAGTGCGGTCCAAGCGATGGAAAGTCCGACATCACCGGCCGTCGGTGTAGACCCAGGTGGGATCACAGAAGCGCCTTCGGGAAAACAGCCCCACCGTACCACCTGCAGCTTTAATAAAAGATCAGGGATTTTATAAACACGTCAGACCCAGTTTCACACCCGCTGGCGTCTGGGCTCCCAAGTCCTCGTTGGGCAAGCAGTCTTCCTGTGGGGGGCAAGCCAGCCTTCGTCATGGGACCACCCGCTCTCCTGGTGTACTCCCTGGACGCCTTGATAGATCCAATGGCAAAAAGATGTCTGTATTTTTACTCTTCTAGGTCTAAAAAAATGAGTGGGAGTCCCAGCTAAACGAACAGAACTTTTCCCGCCTGCCTTCATCCTGAGTTTCTAGATGCATGTCGCGTTCTGCAAGCCTGGCTCGGGATTCCGAGAACAATGGAGCCCTTGCGCGCACTGGGGGGGCACCGGGCGATTTTGCGCAGCCAGCCTTGGCCCAGCAGAGCTGGAGCGCGGCCCCCAGCCCACCTCACTCCCTGGCCGCGCCTCGAAGCCAGTCTGGTTCTCAGAGATTCATTTGTGTTTGTGCTTTTCAGCTGCTTGGTTGTTTCTGCTGAAGCAAGAGAGCATCCCTGTGGTGCCGAAGTGGCTCAGAACCAAAGGACGACCCCTCCGTCACCTCCGTGCTCTGCAGGCCGCTTTCACTCCAGATGCTGAGTCTGCAGCAGGAGGGAGGGGAGAGGAGGGTCTGTGGCTTTGCTGCATTGCAAGGAACCCCACTGTTGAGCCATGTGGAGGGCCGTGTTTGTGGGGGGAGGGGACAAGATGGTGGCCAAGGCCGTGCCTTCGTGAATCTGGTGGCAGGAGAGCGTTCAGTGACCACGCGCCGTCCCAAGTGCCTGTGCCCGGCACCGAGGGCAGAGCCCCACAGGGGAGGGTTGTGGGGTGGCCACGGCTTGGGAGTGAGTCCGCAGGGGACCTTTCGAGGACCCCTTGGTCCTCTGTGTCCCGTGGTCTGGCAGCTGCAGGGCCTGCTGCTGGACGAAGCAGACGCTAGGACCCGAGGGCCCAGCGACACGGCGATGCCTGGCGGCCCCCCTGGGGTGACGTGTGCAGTCACCAGAACTTTTAAGGCCAAATTCCAAATTTCATTTTCCTGAAGCTGTCTTACGATGGGTCCTGGCACAGGGCCCTGGTCCCCCAGGCTTTGGTGATTGATTTTTTTACCATTTAATGATTTTAATACATTATTTGTAAAACCCAAATCATCTAGAGGTAAATTTACCTCTGGAGATGTAAACAAACAAAGTGAACAAACTGCCATTTTCGTGGAGATCCTTCATGACCGTTGGTTTGTCTACAAGCTCAGAGGCGTCTGTGTGCTCCTGTCACGAGGATGGTTGTAAATAGTCTCTTCCACTTTGCCTAGCGTGTTCTCTGTGTTTACAACCTCCCACTGACCATGGGCGTGTCTGGGGGGGCAGTGGGTGAGCCGTCGGGAGCTTGAGCTCCTGCAGGGGGGCGGGGGGATGGGGCGCGGGAACGGGCGATGGGGTGCGGTCTGCAGGCTCTCCTCAGCTGCCTGGCTTCTGTGGCTTCTCTGTCTCCAGAGGTTTCTTCTCATTTGACACGTGTTTAACCCCTAGAAGCCTGTGTGCCTCGTTGGCGGTTGTGCGCCTGGGTCACTGAAGACCCTGTCTTACTTCCTTTCATCCTGAAAACTGGCCAGATTCACCCGCAGAATCCAAAGGGAAATACTTAGCACCATGAATGAAACCGCCTTCTGGTTCGTGTCCACTGTGTTTCTTTCCCTAAAGTAAGTTTCTGCCCATGGTGTGGACCGGGATGAAGATGCAGAACGCTGGATGCCGTGACCTCTACAAAACCCACGGCACAGCCTCTCGGGCTTCATAATAATATTGCACTTTGAGGTCGCCACTATTTGAGGGACAAGTTTGTGACTCCCCGAGGGAGCAGGTTTCCACTAGACCACGAGCAGTCAGGGACGGGTGGTATGCCAAAGTGGCCACGGGACGTGTGTCTCGTGTGCAGGTATGACGTGGCCACACGCCTCACGTGGCCTGCTAGGAACTGGATGCTATCTTTGGGCAAGGTTTAAGGTCTGTTTTCTAAAGTTGTAAGTATTGAGACTAATGAATAGAATAGTTCAGTAATTTAAATGTGTATTTATTTTTAATGGAAGGATTTTGATTAAAAAGAAGCTAATTGACATGGAAACGTCTGAAATTTCTTACCTGCAAGAAAAGTGAACATTTTGTATTTAAGTGAACTATAATGTGCACATTTTTAAAATAAATAAATCTGACATTTGGAAGGCCTGTAATTCTTTTGAAAACGTGAGCTCGCTCTAACAGTGATAGGAGGCCGGGGTACAGAACGGAGCCCCCCTTCTCTTCTGGAGTTTGCAGACTGGGCATCCGAAATCCCGGGGTTTCTTGTATTGAACCAGAGGCTTTTCGGAAGACAGCCCAGGGCTCAGGTGGAAAGTGAAAAATGGAAGATCAATTATAGATTATCTTCTTGGGGCTGATCTAGACGGGGGCCGGCCACAGGA
This sequence comes from Zalophus californianus, assembly GCF_009762305.2. NCBI lineage: Eukaryota > Metazoa > Chordata > Mammalia > Carnivora > Otariidae > Zalophus > Zalophus californianus. Next base: position 1,496,177 of record NC_045607.1, read on the forward strand.
CCACAGCCTTCACACGTGTCACAGGGTAGATCAATGTCATGCGATGGGGATGGATGCATGAGTCACAGGACTTCACGACGCACCAGGGGTGCCCTGGTGAAGGGAGCCCCCGACCCACCCAGTGCTGGACACAGCTCTCCGCGGCCGCCCCCTGCCGTCCTGGATCTGCACACCCCAGCATGGCCTCCTAGCCGGGGCTTGGCCCCCAACACCTGTTTGCTGCATTGGATTCTGAACTCTTGATTCCTTCTGCTTCTACCTATTGTTTTGTCCTGCTGGGGGCGGGGAGGGCGGGGCACTCGGGTCGTGTGTGGCTTCTGAGAGACCTGCTGCCTGTGGTTTCTGTGGATTCACCTTCCCGGCCAGGCCGTGTGCAAGCTGGTAGGTACCCCCCTCCCCCTGGTGTGCCAGCCAGGCAGGGCACGGACCATGCCACCATTTTGGGTCCGTGTGGTGCTGGTGTTGGCGCAGGTCCCCCATTTGGTAACCCTTCACAGGCCTTGAGTCCTGGGCGGTTCCTGCTGGGGGTGCCCCCGTGCCCCTCCTCCTCAGCTGCCCTGGGGGTGTGGGGGTGGCCTGCAGCAGGAGATCTGGGGAAGGTTGTGCAACAGGTCCCTCAGGACAGTGGCAACAGTTGAGTGCTGAGCCACACCTAGAGCCAGAGATGCGTGGGAGCCGGGGCTGGAGGCCAGGGGGGCTGGAGGGGCCACCCGCTGGAGTCCTGAATGCTGCCCTGTAGGGCAGGGTGGAGCACCCGCTTGCTTCGAATTCCCAAGCCTTTGGGCTGGCCTGGAGCTCAGCAGGTGGAAACTGCCTGCCCCGGCAAAGGGAGGGAAGGTGGGGTGAGGCTGGGGGACTGGGGGTGGGGGGATTGCGGACAAGGGCCCGAGGAGAAGTGAGTAGGGGGAATGGGGGAGCTGGTGGAGGAGCTGGAAGTCTAGGGAGGTGGGGAAGTGCGGAGGAGGGGGCTGGGGGAAAGGCAGGCGGAGTGGTGGGGTTGCTGGGGAGGTGGGCGGGGCGGGGCGAGGCAGGCACAGCGACTGCAGACCGAGGGAGGTGGGATGGTGGGGAGGCGGGCTGGGGTAACAGGACGGGGGGCGTGGTCGGCGGAGGTGGGGAGGGGTGGGGGACAGGGGCCCTGGGGAGGTGGGCGGCCGCGAGCCTCCTTCAGCACCGCGGACAGCGCCCGGGCCCAGAGGCTCCGCGCGCGCCAAGCCTCACACACAGGGTCGCGGTTCCGAGGCACCCGGGCTTTGCGGGAGGTCTGAGCCCTCCTGGGGTCGCAGAGGAGGAAGGAGGAGGGCGGCCTGGACCACCCGGACTCCATCTCCGGCCTGGCGGTCGCCATGCTGCTGGAAACCGAGCTCAGTCGAGACCGAGATCAGCCGGGGGCCCCCATGGCCGCTGCCGTCTGCAGCTTCCGTGGGACTCGGGGTAAGGGCCCCCGCGAACCTATCGGCCTCCAGCCCGGGCAAGGCGAACTCCAAGGGGAGAAACGGCTAGGATGGCAGAGTCAGGCATAGGGACGGTGGGGAGAGAGGGACCCGGGACACAGCAGAGAAAGGAAGAGAGTCTAGAGAAACCGCTGGGGGGGGGGGGGGTTGGCACCCATGAGAGATGGAAACAGGAGCGAGGGATGCAAGTCTGACAGATCCCATGGGCAGAGGGCCTGAAGTTCCCGGTGACGGCTCCAGAGGCCGTGGGCTGTTGTGGAGCGCCCTGAGAACAGAAGGGGCCTTGCAGACACTGCTGGGGGGGGGGGGGAGGTATAGCTCGGAGTGGGGGGGCATCAGTTTCCTCCAGAGACCCCACGCCCCTCAGCTCTCCCACACTGCCCAACAAGGCAGAACTGGGACCCCTGGGCGGGTCTCCCGCCTGAACCGCCCTCCCCAAGGGCCACTCGATCGCCGTGGACGTTGGAAAATAATGGAGGCATTGTTGGCAGGCCAGCCAGATGCTGAGCGTGTGGGGCCGCCACTTCCTGGACCCGCTGCCCGCCTGCCCCTTCCCTACTCGAACCACACATGGTCCTTCTAGGCAGCTGACACTCCACGGCTGACACCCCAGTGCACCCAGCACCCCTTGGCTCCCCGGCTTGTGCACCCTTGCCCTGCCCTCTGGGTAGCAGTGTCCTGTACAGGGAAGGGATGCAGCGCTGGTGGCATGAGCCTTTGCTCAAAACCATGACTCTCTGGTTCTGCTGGGATCTGGGAGGACACTGTGCTTTTCCTGCCCACATCCTTCCAGGCTTGCCTCCTTGGTAAAGCGCACAGACCAGGCGAATGGAGGCCAGGATAGGAGCAGGGTGATGACTGTCCTTCACCATGGGACTCTCCCAAGTGGAGGGATCTGGAGGCTGGCGGAAACCTGCTCACCCCCATCACTGCCCGGGGCCCTGGCCTCACCATGCCTCATGCTGCAACGGCCCCACACTGCTGTTTCTTAATTATTGGGGGGGGGGGGTGGTGCTGGCCTGTAGTGCCCTCTGGGCAGGAGCAGCTGCTCTGGGGTAGGTGCGTCTCTCTACAGGCAAGCATGGGTGGTTCCTATGGGCTTACCCTTTGGATTGGGGACAAGATACTGGAAAATCGAGTGTGGGAGCTGCATTCTGTGCAAGCCGGTGTGTGGAGGGAAGTGTCCTTCCTGACCTTCCTGACCTGAGTCCTGGCCGCGTGTCTGGGCCCAGGACACCGGGTGTACCTGCTGAGAATCGCCCTTCTCTGTGCCCATTCTGGTGGCAGTTCTCACTGTGGGACCCAGAAGCTGGTCACAGCCAGGAGGTCTGAGGTTGCGTCTGGCTCCTGGTGGCTTTGCTGTGAGCCTTTGGACGCTACACTCACCCTCTCTGGGTCTCGGGTCGCGTTCTTGCCGTCACCAAGCCTCCCAGCCCCGGCTCTCAAAAGGCGGTGGGACGCGCCTCCCTCCCGGACAGTCCTCCCGGGACCCCCAGCCTGCCCGCACGCGTGCACGCCCGAGCCCAGGCCTCAGCCGGCGGCCCGCGGCGCGGGGCAGGAAGCAGCGGGGCCCGGGTAAGCGCCCGCGGGCAGCCCTGGCCTGACTTCTCCCCTGACTGTCCCCGCCCTCCTCGGCCCGGCACTCGGGTGGCTGGCGTCTGGGCACCCCGAGTCCCCTCGCAAAGGCGCGCGGAGCCGGCGGACGCCCGCGGCGCGTCTCAGCGACCCCCCCGGCCCCGCCCCGCGCCGCGGCCCCGCCCCCCGGCCGCTCCGCCCTCCGCGCGGCCTGAGGCTCCGGGCCCCAGGGCGGCCCGCGGGCGCAGCGCCCAGCAGCGCGGGGAATAGCTCGGACACCGGCCTGGGGCCCCGGAAGCCGTGGCCTCCCCGGGCCCCGGAAAAGTTCGGGGCCGGAGAGCCGCGGCACCAGGCGACGGGACCCATGGAGGCGCGCGGGGAGCTGGGCCCGGGCCGCGAGTCAGCGGGCGGCGACCTGCTGCTGGCGCTTCTGGCGCGAAGGGAGGACCTGCGCCGAGGTGGGTGCCCAGGCTTGAGCGGCTGCACGGGGAGACCCGGAGGTCCTCGCTCCTTTCCGGGCTTGGCCACGGAGGTGGCGGGAGACAGGGGACCCGGGCGGGCGTGGGTGCAAGGGCCCAAGCACGTCCCCACCTGGGCGCCCCAGCAGCGAGTCAGCGTCGGGGCCCCTTGAGCCGCGTCGGTTGTGCGGTTGCAGCCCCGCACTGCTCAGGCCGTGGAGTCCTTGGGGTCCCACGACCGATTTAGGAAAGCCTCTCCCTTATCAGGAGAGTAATTGGAGAGCAACCGTGCGGCCCAGTGAACACCGGGCAAGAGGATCCCCGAGAGGGCCGACCCCACCCAGACCCTCCACACTTTCCAGGGAAGAGAGTCAGATGCAGGGGCCAGAGTGTAGCCGGAGCCCGTTCGCAGATGTCCCTAGTTGAGGTCTCCTTGTCTGCACCCACACGCACCTGCTCATTGGCCCACTCCCAGGCTGGTCCTTAGGACCCTTCTACAGGAAAGACCCCAGCTTCCCGGCTGCACCAGTCCTGCACCCGTCCCCCAGGCGCTTTGGTTCCCGGAGAAGAGGGATCAGCAATGTTCTCCTTGTCGACGCCCGCAGGACCACAGGAGGGAGATGGAGGCGGGCCTGGTCGGGTGGGGAGTGGCAGGGACCGAGCAGGTGGGAACGAGGTTACATCCAGGCTGTGGGGTCTCTTCCGTCCCCTACTTATTTATTTATTTTTCCGACGGTTCCTGGGAGGGGTTGGCCGCAGGGGCTGGGAGGAAAGGGTGGGAGGGCGGAGGGAGAGGGAGGGAGGGGAGGCGGGCTCCGAATGCGATCGCTCAGGAGAGCTGGCCCGGAGCGGCGGGCGGGCGTGAGTCTCCACTGCGCCCCGCCGGTGCTGAGGGTAGGAGACCACGCCGAGGCTGGAGTCACCATGCAGCGTAAGGCCCGGGTCGCAGGGTGCGGCGGGGAGCAACAGGGGCGCGGCCGGGGGCGGCTTTTGCAGGACGCGGGGCAGGGGGCAAGTCGGCCGGGCGCTGTCCGGGCCACGGTGCTGAATCCGCACGCGTAGGCCTGTCCAGCCACCAGCTTTAGGCCGTCGCCTCCCGCGAGGGGGCCCGGGACCCGCGGCGGATGCCCGCGCTCCTTGGGCACCGGGGCCTTGGTTTGGTCCGACGCGGGACCGCGTCCTTTGCGAGTTTCCTGCCGCTGAGCGAGGGAGGTCGATCGATCAGGGTTCTTTCAGCCTGGGACCCAGGGAGGCCCTTCTCTAGTCCTCCTACCCACTGCGGAGCCGGCCTGGAGCCGGAGGGGTCTCTGGCGGGGAGGAGAGCATGGCCAGGTGGGTGCAATGTTTGCGCAGGCTCCTGCTGCTGGCTCTCTCCTCTCCAGAAGACCTTTTCTAAATCAACAGGGTGACTCACCCCGTGAGCACCCTGCAAATCCCCACATGGGCCAGTGGCTCCCACAAGCTGTCCCTCGAGTCTCCCCAGCCTCGTTCCCCCAGAGGCCTGCAGTCCCACGGTAGCAGAGCCGAGCGTCGGAGTAACTCTCGTCAGGAACCGACATTTGAGTGTGGTGACAGAGATCCAGTTGTCCAGACCATGGACAAGGACCCTCGAGGGCTCCCAGAGATGGGGAGGACACCAGCTTTTACCTTGGTGCCTGTGCAGGGCTGGGCAGCCAGGCTTCAGCAAGGGATCTCCAGCTGCAAGGATATTTAATTGTGCAAAATAATAATGGGGATTGGGCGGTGGGTACCCCAGGACCCACATGCGCCTTGCCTCTGGGTGCTGGTAGAGAGCCCCTGGGGTGGGGTTTTCATCTGAGCTCAACGTGCACCCTTCGTGCTCGCTGGGAACATTTTGCAGTTGACGGTATCTGGCCGAATGGAATGGCTGGGGCCCCTTCCTGCTCACGGGCACACTTCTAAACCTTTTTCAGTTTTCCCAAATTTTAACTGTGGGCCAGGCAGTGGACTTTGGTACCATGCACTCCCTACATCTGGAAGCCAAGCAGCCACTCACTCCAACTGGGGAGGAGGGTGTGCAGGGAAGGGGGTCTCCCGTGGCAACCCTGGGCCCCGAGGACTGGAGTGGGAAGGGCACTCCAGTGCTCCGCTCAGTGCGGTGCCCCTGACCTCGGCGGCTCCTTGGCCTGCAGAGATCCCGCTGTGCGCCGGCTGCGACCAGCACATCCTGGACCGCTTCATCCTGAAGGCGCTGGACCGCCACTGGCACAGCAAGTGCCTGAAGTGCACCGACTGCCACACGCCCCTGGCGGAGCGCTGCTTCAGCCGCGGGGAGAGCGTCTACTGCAAGGACGACTTCTTCAAGTGAGCGTGGCCGCGGGCTCTCGAGGGGAGGCCAGGGGCGCAGTCTGCTCCTGCAAGGCGGGCCCCTCCTGTGTGTTGGGGGGAAGCTCCACGGGCAGCCAGGCCTGGCCGGCGCAGCAGCTAAATTCTCTCCAAGTAATTAATTTTGCAAATCATGGAAACAGTCATTTGAAAAGACAACCCCAAGTTTGCAGGACTTGATTGGATTTACTCCCCCTTAATTTCAGTCTTGTTTTTGTCCTTAATGCTGGGGAGGGGGTGCTTTCCAGGCACAAGCCTCTGGGGTCTAAGGGACCTGCCCCAAGGATCCAGCATCCCAACCCGGCACCAAGGTCAGGGCGGCTAGGCTCCTCCCCAGGGCTTCTGGGTCCCTTCTCGGTATTCTGTGCGGCTCTGTGGGGGCTGCCCGGCCGGCGAATAGGGGCAGGGCCGGGGTGAGCTTCCCTCCTGAGCCGCCCTGCGCGGCGCCCCGCTCCTCGCTCTCCAACCCGCTCCGGGCGAAGGAGCCGCCAAGGCCGAGCTGAGCCGCGCCCTGTGCGTCCCGCAGGCGATTCGGGACCAAGTGCTCCGCGTGCCAGCTGGGCATCCCGCCCACGCAGGTGGTGCGCCGCGCCCAGGACTTCGTGTACCACCTGCACTGTTTCGCCTGCGTCGTGTGCAAGCGGCAGCTGGCCACGGGGGACGAGTTCTACCTCATGGAAGACAGCCGGCTCGTGTGCAAGGCGGATTACGAGACGGCCAAGCAGCGCGGTCAGTGGGAGAGCCCACCCACTCTCCTTTCCCCGTCTGCAAAATGGGGCTGGGGTCAGTCCGGTAGGGGCGCCGAGGGATCCTCACGTCCAGCGCTCGCCGCAGCACATTCGATAAGGGGCGCGAACTTAAGCGTCTTCCCTCCAGGCGCGGGGGCCGGGGCCGGGTGGGGACGGTCCCCGGCGCGCCTCCGGGGAAGCCTGGCTCCGGGGCTTTAGCGGCCTCCTCACTCCGGCCGCGGGGAGGTTGGTCTGAGATGTATGGAGTTGAATTGAATTATCGCCCCAAACCCTTGACCGTGAAGATCCGGCCCTACCCACAGCCTTAGAACAAAGGGGAACCCGGGGGAGGCGGGAGGAGGGAGCGGGCCGCCTCACAGCCGCCCCTCCACCCCTACTGAGGTGTCCGCGCCCCGGCGGGGTGGGGGGCTGTCGGGTGGCGGAGGGCCCCGGCCTCACCCCACCCCTCGCGGCGCAGAGGCCGAGGCCACGGCCAAGCGGCCGCGCACGACCATCACCGCCAAGCAGCTGGAGACGCTGAAGAGCGCCTACAACACGTCGCCCAAGCCGGCGCGCCACGTGCGCGAGCAGCTCTCGTCCGAGACCGGCCTGGACATGCGCGTCGTGCAGGTCAGCGCCCCGCGCCCGGCCCCGCGCCCCGCCGCCCGGCCGGCCCGCCGCTCACCCGCCCCTCCGCCCCGCCGCAGGTGTGGTTCCAGAACCGCCGCGCCAAGGAAAAGCGGCTCAAGAAGGACGCGGGCCGGCAGCGCTGGGGCCAGTACTTCCGCAGCATGAAGCGCGCCCGCGGCGGCCCCAAGTCGGACAAGGACAGCGTCCAGGAGGAGGGGCAGGACAGCGACGCCGACGTCTCCTTCACGGGTACGGCGGGCGGCCGCGCCCCCGAGGGCAGGGCGCAGCCGGGGAGTCCCGCAGCTCGCGCGCCCCGCTGTCCGGGAGCCTGCCAGTGTGAACCTCCCAGTCAGGGGCTGCCCTATAGCCTTCCTTTCAAAGCGTTCATAGATTCTGGTCCGCCGCCCCCAAGCCCTGCGGTTTGGCCCCTGGGGCGCTCAGCTCTTCCCCTGGTGGAGGACAGCCCGCACGACCCACGTGGCCCTCAGCAGGCTTTCTGGCGGGGAAGGGGTCCGGACCATCTCTGGGGCTCCTGGCCCTTGCAATGATTTTTAGGAAAGTGGGCAGCACAGTTTTGGGGTAAGTGACAAAAAGTCCTGGCTGTTTGGAAGGGCGGGGGTCCCACCCTTGCTGTGTGGGATCTGATTATCTCATTCTCCGGTACCAGGGAGATCCCATACTTATCCCATAATGCCTATCTTCAGACAATTTGTGCAAGAGACTCTTTGGCTGCACTGTGACCTTAGGCTACTCACTCTGCTGCTCAGAGCCTTAATTAAGTTGTCTGCAAAATGGGAGTGCTGGCCACCCTTCCCAAGGCAGCCTTGGGGGTTATCCTGCAACCCTGGGCCCTGACTGGCCTGTTGCTGGCCCTGATCCCGCCGGGGGGTCCCACCATTCCGTAGACACCAGGTGGGACTGAGCTGAACAAACCCAACAAGGACAGAGGCAGAGGGCTGCGTAAGTTCTGAGAGCAGGAGAGCCTTGGGCTGGCCTATCCGGCGGCCGGCGGGAGCAGGTCACCCCTGAAGGAGGGGCGCTGGGGGCAGGAGGTGGAGGGGGGCGGGCACTGAGCAGCGCTGTCTGCTTCCATTGCAGATGAGCCAACCATGGCCGAAATGGGCCCTGCCAACGGCCTCTACAGCAGCCTGGGGGAGCCCACCCCGGCCTTGGGCAGGCCCACGGGAGCCCCAGGCAGCTTCCCGCTGGAGCACGGAGGCCTGGCCGGCCCGGAGCAGTACCGTGAGCTGCGCCCCGGCAGCCCCTACGGTGTCCCCCCATCACCAGCTGCCCTGCAGAGCCTCCCTGGCCCCCAGCCCCTTCTCTCCAGCTTAGTATACCCAGATGCCAGCTTGGGCCTGGTGCCCACGGGGGCGCCAGGTGGGCCCCCGCCCATGAGGGTGCTGGCAGGAAACGGACCCAGCTCCGACCTGTCCACAGGGAGCAGTGGGGGCTACCCCGACTTCCCTGCCAGCCCCGCCTCCTGGCTGGACGAGGTTGACCACGGCCAGTTCTGACCGAGGCCCACAGCTCCACCGAGCAGCGGACATGAGGGGTGTGGGCAGCAGGGCTGCCCCTGGCTGGGTGGCCCGGAGCGGCACTCCCCTCCTCTCCCGAAGCCCTGGACCTCTGCGGGAAGCAGGTGCCGCCGGCGGCGGGGGACAGGATGCAGACCGCAGAGGAGGGCTCCTTCCTACGGAGCGCCCGACCCGGCGGCCCTCCCTCGGGGGCGGAGGGACTCCAGCGGCTCCTGTCAGTGCCCCCTCTCTCCTCCTTGGACACGGGGCCACCGGCCTGGGGGCCGCCCAGCAAGCCTTGTTCTGTAAGCAGATTTCTCTCTTGATCGACCAGTTAACTGGACGCTTGCTGTTTCTGGACACGAAGTGTCACCCCACCCAGGCTGGACCTTCACTCCGGCCTCGCTCCAGCCAAGGGCAGCAGTCTTCAGGCTGGAGGATGCTTTACTTTCTGAAATGAAAAACCATAGTACGAACCATGCCTTTATTTTCCGAGCTCCATCCACCTGATGGAGGCCCACTTTAGGTCAGAGATGGGCCTCTTCTGTCCACGGGCAGGAGGCCACGCCTGTGTCCCTCTCGTCCCTAACCCTCACCTCCCCCGGGAGCCTCCTCTCCGGTCTTCCCTGGGGGAGCTGGCTCTAGAGCTTTCTGTTCTGGACTCTACCGCCCGTCGGAGGAGACACCGCTGGGTGCCCTTCTCCAGGAGCAACACGTTAAGGCCGTGGGGACCTCCCTCCATGCCGACACCAAGTTTCCGTCCCCTCCCCCATCACAGCCGCCCCCAGGCCCTCCGTGTCCAGGCCACGCCCAGCCCGCCGATTTCCGTTGCCAAACAGCCTGGGGCCCTCCCTGGCGGGGCGGGCTCTAACTGCCTGAGGATCGGGCCGTCTCCTCCACCGGTCGCCGTGCTGCCGCCCGACCCAGACTCCGCGGCTGGCAGCGGGTGAGGCCCAGTCACCCCCGCAAACCTGCATCCCAAGCTACCTGTCGGTTCTGTGGACGTCGCGTGTTTTTTATTTACTCTCTGACCATCAGCTCTTTCCAAGACTTCAATAAATTTGTCAGTGACAGTCTAGAAGGTCCGGGTCTTTAGTGCAGCTGGGGACGCGTGGGCGCAGGGGGGTGTTGGGGGTGAGAGCGGTTCCCTGACAGTGGGAGGCCATCCTTGCCAGGGCTGGCACCTGCTGTGAACCGGGCCCCTCTGTCTCTGGATCTTGGCCAAACTTCTGAGCACCGGAAGGAGAGGTGGGAAAACCACCTGCCCAGCCTTGGGGGGAGGGCGGGCCCCTGGGAGAGGCAGGGGCTGGAGTGGCGGGGGGGGGGGCGGCTGGAGTGGCGGGGGGGGGGGGTAGGGGGAGTCAGCCGGAGTCAGCCGATCAGAAGATTCATGGCGCATGGTCCCAGGGTTCTCGCCCACTCGGATTCCAATCCTAGCCATCTGCTAACTTGCTGTGTGACTCTGGGCAAGTGAGCTGCCCCTCTGAGCCCTGTTTCCTCCTGTGGAGCGGAGACAGTCGTAGCAGCCCCTCGAAGGGGAGGTACAAGAAGGGAGTCCGTGCTCGGGGCCTCACCTCGCCCCCGGCGGTGAGTGCTCCCTGGAGCGGCGGTTGGGGCACCGAGGCGGGCGGGAGGAGGGGCGCTCTCTAGGAGCTGGCTGCGAGGATTGTCGTCGGCAGCTCCAGGCTCACATGCCCCCACATCCAAGAGGCACTCAGGGCAGCCCCGGGGACGGGGAATTGGGCGGCACCGGGGGAGGATTCGGGGCTGGGAGAAGGCCGTTCCATCTGGGCTGCAACCAGGGCAGTCAGCCCTATAGCAGGAGGACCGGACGGTGGCCCATTATTAGACAGCGCCTGCTGAGAGCAAAGGCCTGGCGCCAGGAAGTGTGAGCGGTCCTGGGTTGGCCTGAGGGTTGGTGCTCAAAGGTCAGGCCCCCGCTGGGGTGGGGGAGGGGGGTGGCTCGGGGGCTGGTGGGGCCGGGTCCTGGAGCGGTCGACCTCGCACTTCCTCCCCGGGGGATAGGGAGCCCCCGGAAAGGAAAGCAGCCCCGTCCAATTTGCGATCCGGGGCCAGGCGGCGCAGAGGTGGACGCTGTGTGATCAGGCAGCCCTCGGGGGGCGGGTGTAAATCCTCAAGTCGACCCCCGCTCCCGCCTTGAGCCCCTCCCCCAGGCCGCCCGGGACCTTTTAGGCGCTGACAGGTTAATAAAGTGCTAAGTGTCCCCACGGGGCCCTCCGCCTGTTGGCAGTTGCCCGCCGAGCTCGCTCCAGCTGGCGGCATGTCGATAATCCCAGAGCCAAGTGGGGGCGGCGGGCCGGGGGTGGGCAGCCTCTGAGACCCCTCGGGGCCCGGCCCAGCCCGTGCGTGGGAAGCACGAGACCCTGGCCGGTGCGCTGGAGGGGACACACGAGATGTGCCCAGGCACCTGGCAGATGCGTTTGGCCATCAGACCCACAGTCTCCCTATAGTGCTCGCTCGCGTACCCTCTCTGGCTCGGTGTCCCCATCTGGATGGAGCAGCACCCGGGCAGAAACACAGCTCCACATCCCGAGGCCACAACGAAGCCCGCTCGTCGGGTACCTGTGGGTGTCCCTGTCTCCCCAGGAGGGGACCCCAGGGCCCTCGCCAGGACTGGCACAGCAGCAGGGAGGGGAGCGGAGGGCCGGAGGCGCTGCTCAGGACCCTGACCGGCATTGCCAGTTGGCATCAGGGGTGCTGCCAGGCCGGGAGGCACCCCGGTGGGGACACCCTGTCGAGGATTCGGGACCCACTTGAACTTGATAACCTTTTTCAGCAGGGGGTAGGACTTGTTAACCTTTGAACCCAGGGATGTGTTACATTATCAAATGTAAATGAGTGAATAATATAAATAATAATATTGACCAATACGAAGAGGGTCTTCTCTCCTTTTAAATATCAAATTCACACAAGAGGCGAAAGTTCAAAGGACAGTCCCAAATCAAGGACAAGTCTCTCCCTGGGAGGAGGACACACCTGCTCCCCCTCTTGCTCATCTCCCTCCTCACCCCCCCACAAGCTGGCTTGTCTTGGGGGACTGGCCCCCCCAGATGTGGACAGGAGGGGGTCCAAACCCTGGGGGCTTGCCTGGTTGGGTAGCAAGACTATAAATCAATGGGTTTTCAAAGGAATCAGTCTGGAGCGCTAAAATCCCAGGGGCTGTAATGATCAATTCTTTAAGCCCATAATTGTTCAAATTACTCCGAGCAACATAAAACATTAATTTTAAGAAATTTAATAGAAAAAAGCTCTTTAAATCCACAACGAGATAAATGACACCCAGCATTGCGACCTTTTTCCATACCTTGGTGACATTGAATAATCTGAAAGTTATTTACATTTTCATTCTTCGTGGAAAATGTTGACAAGCTTTTGGCCGCCGTGGGCGAGGTGCACAGCCGTGCGGAGGGCCCCCTCCCCCTAATTAATGGGGGAGCCACGGCTTCATAAAGCAGGATTTTCATCAGTCTGCCCGGGCGACCTGTGGGGGCAGCTCCCCCCCCCCTTCACCGGAGCTGATGCAACAAGGCTCATTTTTTATCATAAAAAGATTCCCTCCTGACCAGCGGAGCCCCTCTTGGCCGAACCCGATGGGGACTAAGGAGCGGCTGTCATGGGGGGCGTCGCGTGGATGGGGTCCGCGGCCAAACCTGAGAGGAAGCGACAGGTTCTGCAGACCCCAGAGTCAGGGATGCGCGTGTGGGACAGGTGTGCGCACGTGTGCGTGAGCGCATGTGGATGTGGGCGTGGGGGTCATCCCCAGGTGTGGGGGCACAGCCCTCGAGCCCTCAACTCCACGTGTTCCCGAGAGACCGCCTGGGTGCGCCTCGGCCACGTTGCGGGACGTGACGCATGGGGTGGCCAAGCTGTGGGCTGACGTCTGGGTGCGGAGCTGGGGCTTGGCTAGGTGCAGGAGCGAAGCTGTGTGACCTTGGGCGGTGGCGCAACCTCTCTGAGCCTGCACAGAGCAGCATCACAGCCTCCCTTCCAGGGTCACTGTGAGGGTAACAGGCTCCGATGAAGGGCTGGGCAAAGCTGGGGATGCGACGAAACCACCTCCCTCAGGTTTTGAGGGCTAATCCCACTGATGCAGAGGAAACAGCCCCCGAACTGCACCACGCCCCGACTCTCTGTGCCTGTGTGCCTTCTTCCCGAACTTGTCAGTCTCAGTCACTGTGAGGGAAGCAGGGCTTGTGTGCACAGGTTCTGGGGGCTCTGGCATCCTTCCCACTTCTGAACGGGGCACCCAGGTCTAGGTGTCCTCTGAGCCAGGTGCTGGGGTGGGGGACCCAGACGGGGCGGCAGGAGTGGCTCAGGTCCACCTGCCCCCCTCCAGCCAGTGTCTGCCCCTCGGGTGGGCAGGCAGGAGGCGGTGTGGGGACCTGCTGGGGGAGGTCATGTGCTCAAGGTGATTGGTCTGGGAAGACCCCAACCCAGAGCGGTCCCCTGTCGCTGAGGGGTCCCCATCCCTGAAGGTTCCCCCAAACCTGAGAGGTCCCCTGTCCCTGAGGGATCTCCCATCCCAGAAGGTTCCCCCAAAGCTGAAGGGTCCCCTATCCGGAGGGGTCCCCCATCCTTGAGGGCTGTCCTATCCCCAAACCTGAGGGCAGCCATCATTCTGCTGCCCCCCCCCCACGTCTGTGGCCATCAGCTGTGGGCCAAGAGGTGACTCAGTGCCTCTCTCTGCACGCCGTCTCCCTCATCTGTGACGGGGTGATCTGGCCGACAAGCACAGGAAGAGACGCATCACTGGTCTCCGGGGAAATCTAGTCAGAACCACATAAGATGCCACCTTCCACCCATGGATGGCGACAAAACGAGACAAACCAGATACTAACAAGTGCTTGTGGGGCCTTGGAGAAACTGAGGCCGTCAAGCTGCTGCTGGGGTTCCAAGATGCCGCCGCCGTGGGCACCAGCCTGGTAGCAGCTCCGCACCATCAGCACAGTGGTCCCGCGTGGCCCAGCGACTCCACTCGTGGGTGCGCACACGAGGGATGGAACACAGGGACCCAGATACCCGGACACGAATGTTCAGAGCGGCACAGGAACCCAACGGTGGAAACAGCCCAGATGTCCATCAGTGAATAAACCGATAAAAAACTGGGGCCCATCCGTGCCATGGGAAAGCACGCAGCCATAATGCGGAGTGACGCGCACGAGCCCCGTGCCACGGCTGGACGAGCCTGGGAATGTCACGCTGGCTGAAAGCCACCGGACACGGGAGGCTGCGTGTTATACGGTCCTCTTGATAGAAAATGTCCAGAGCAGGCAAATTCAGAGACAGAGAAGATTCGTGGGGGGGGGGGGGGGGGGGGGAGCAAGTGACTGCTAATGGGTCCGGGACTCTGTGAGGTGCTGGAAACGTCCGGAGCTGGGCGGAGGGCAAGCGCACTCCACACGTGTTGTGGCTGAGCTTACGTGCGTGTCACGGCCTCGGGCGGCAAACAGGAGATCCTGCAATAACGGTGGGAGGACCCCCACTCTGCCGGGTCACGGATCCCAGCGTCAACGCCCCCCCACCCCAATGTGGCCCCCTTCGGACAAGGCCCTGGAAGCCGCCCCCCCCGGAGACCCCCGCCACGGAGGAGCGCACGGAGGGTCCACGGCCCTGCTGGCACCCGCGGGGAGGACCGTGCATCTGGCCCCAGCCTGCAAGGCGGCGGGGCGGGACTGGCAGCAGACGGACCCTCCCCAGCTGAGCACAGCTGGCCAGGAACTCGTTGCCCCCTCCCCAGGAAAAGGCTTGTGTCCAGGGAGGCTTGACTTGGGGGCTGAGCAGAGAAATGCATTTCCAGCCCCCAGACCCGCTGCCCCCCCGGCCTGATGGTCATCTACAAAGTGGCTCCGGCTTGCCCCCCAGCCTAAAGCTCCACAAGAGACCCCTGACCATTGTCCCCGGGCCAGCCCGCCCTGACCACCAGCTTTGTTTGAGCTCCAGAAAGGGCAGAGGTCGAGACCTGTGATGTTTCAGGGTGACAGGGTGACACACACCCTCTCCACAGGCCCCCCACCCTCAATTTCTTTCTGTGCTGGGAGAACAATGCTTTGCTGCAGACAAGGCGGGTGCGTCTGCACTCTGAAGAGGCTCCCCTTGGCCTCCCTGGAGGGCAGGAGGGCAGGTCGGCCAGCCGCCACCAGTTCTGAGCTGCGTGGGGGGGGGGCACCCCCGCGATGGCTGGCAGGGCAGAAAGGGACCAGGTCCCCTGAGCTCCACCACGCGCTGGCACCTCATGTAGCCCAGCTTCTTGGGATGGGGCAGCCACCCCGCCCCAGGGCCCTGGCACCCAGCGTGGGGTTTGGGGAGGACACCCCTGACTGGTTCCCCAGTAGCCAGGCCCGTTGTGGGGCCTGCCTTGGGGCCTGGTGCTGCGTGTGAATCTCCCAGGCTTCCAGAAGATTCCTCCTCAGCCACCTCAGCCAGAAACCCCTCTGCAGTTTACAGCCAAGAGCCCCACCAGGCCTTTCCTGGGGGAGGGGGCGGCGGCTCCTGTCTCCTGGACAAATGTTTCCTTCAGCGATCTGGCTAATCTCTAGAATGACAAGGTTTAAAATTTAATTAGCAAGTTCCTCTTATGCAAACTCTCCTCATTAAACTAAGTGTCCTATTAGTTAAAATGAAGCCCGGTGGGGGTTGGATGTGGACCTAGGGCTCCTGCTGGGTGCAGAGCCTCGGGGTTGCCAGCCGGTGGTAACGCCGGGGTGGGTGGGTGGGGGGGCGGCTCCTCCCCCAGTCCTTCAGGTGACACCAGGCGGCAGGACCCCCGAGGGAGGGGCCGCGGGCTGGGGGTGGGACCAGGGCTCTGCCCGCAGGGCCCAGAGATGACTGCCTGTCTCTGCCACCTCCATGCCTGTGGGGCCACTGGGACCCCCGTCCCATCTCCAGGCCTGGGCTGGCCTGGCGGCGGCTCCCATAAGGGGGAGACCACTCTCAGGGTTGAGAAAGCAACGTGTGTGGCTTCTCTTTTTGTTACAAAAGTGATATAGATGCTCCTTGGAGAAAACATGGAAACCTTACAGGACCCCTCCCCTCCACCGTTAACTCTAACCAAGAAGCCACCTCGGTGTTGCTCCTTATACTTGCTCCCTCGGCCTGTGCCCACCGGCTCCATAAGCCGTGTGATTCTCACTTTGTGTCACTCCTGGGCCATTTCCTGGGCCGCCGAATGTCCCTCGAGATGCATTCTGCTGGTGGCCTTACCTGAGGTCTGGCTGTTTGGCCCCTTGCGTGGTTTCTGCTCGGCTCCTGGGGACGTCAGCTCCAGGCACGCGGGGACCCGGTCCAGCCTGGGCAGGTCGGCCACTCGCCTGCCCCTTCCCCCATGCCCCAGAGTCTAGAGCTGTCTGACCAGGACCCACCTGGTCCTGGGGAAGGGTCAGCATCTTTCCTCTCCAGGGGCATCTTCCTGACCAAAGGGAACAACCCCCGTGTTGCCTTCCTCTTCTTTTCTGGAATGTTCCAGGCCAAGGCCGCTCCCCACCCCCTGTCCTTAATCCCCCCTGTCTCTGATGGGGCTCGAGCGCAGTCTGGGAATCCATGGTCACCTTCGTGGCTCCCACCCCAGCCCCAGCTCTCCTCCCCTCCCCCGAGGGTTCCTGGCTTGAGAATGTAGAGTTTCTCAAACTGTAGCCAAGGGGCGACTGCTCTCAGAGGCTCCTGGGGGCTCCCCACAAGTCCTTAAAAGCCTGTGTTCCTGGCCGCAGGCCTGGGGCCGGTGAGGGGAGGCACCCATCCCATCCGGCGGGTGTGCATCCGGGTCAGAGACTGGCAGTTCTCAGCCTGGCATCTCTGGAGTGTGGATGCCGACCAGGCTGGAGGACCCTGGGGGGGCAGCTGGCTGAGGGGTGGACACCGAGAGGCGCTTCCAGCCCCCAGGGAAGCTGGAGCACCAGTCCCGTCCTCACCCAGAGCCCTGCCCACCTTGCCTTTGCCCTGGCCTCGCCCCCTTGGGGGCCTCTCCCGCTGCCCCCCGCCCCCCCCACCCAACACCTGTCCACAGGCCAGGACTGCCTTCTCCTCCAGCTGGCTGGTGGTCCCTCCCTCCCCAAGCCCCGCCACGCAGGCCTACACCGCCCTTCCGTCCCGCGAGCTGGACGACACCCGACGGGCCTGGAGGCTCGCACCCACCCCGGTGGCTCGCACCCCCCACCCCTACATCTGGCCATCCTTCTCGTCCATCTGGCCCTTTGTGCGTGGGCCACAGGCGGGAGGCAGGCACTCCACGAGGGTCCAGGAGGGCCGCGGCCCGCCTCCCCCAAGGGGCCCAGCCGGCCCGCCTCCTGTCACTGTCCTTCAGCAAACCCTCTGAGGAATTTCTCAGTGGAGCTGTCTCCTGATTTCTCATGGCTGGGGTTCACGCACCCAGGGTCGAGGGGGGCCATGGTGGGGGATGGGGAGCTGAGCAGGGGCGGGGGCCCTGCTGTCCCCAGCCCCGTGCCGGTCGGCCCAAATCCAGACTGTCCCTCAGTGACAAGGACGCATTTGCAAAGCCCCACCCCCCATCCCCCCAACCCCGCCCTGCCTGTGGTATTTTGCAAAAGGAACCCCAAACAACTTGTTCTCTTAGGAGTGGGCACAAGCTAACTCAGGAGAAGGCAGAACCACTCGTGGGTTTTAGGGGGGCTGCATATTTGTGGCTTCCTGTTTTTGTCTGGGTCAAAATAACTCGGCCCATTAGTTTTTGATTCCAACTAAACTGTTTAATTAAATAGCCGGTTTCAGCTTTTAGGCCGATCTCTTATTAACTCTGTAATCTCTTGGAAATACGAGAAGACAGCTCTCCAGGTTTGACCGCGTAGGGTGTGTTTTAGACACCCGGACAACCTGGGCCTGAGGGACCCTCCCTGTGTGTCCATGACTGAAGTGGCTTTAAGTATTTAAGTATTTAAGGGAGTTTAATTGAGTTGTAGAAGTTCCTGGACATCGCTCTTAGAGTTTGCTAAGCTCCGTTGGTGAACCGTATTTGTAAACTAAAATTTAGAACTTAGGAAACAACGTGAGTTTTGAGTTAATTGAATTGCTGAAAAACCAAAGTAATTACACTGAATACTCTTTTTTTTTTTTTAAGATTTTATTTATTTGACAGAGAGAGCTGAAGCAGAGCGAGAGGGAGAAGCAGGCTCCCCACTGAGCAGGGAGCCCGACGCAGGGCTCCACCCCAGGACCCCGGGATCATGACCTGAGCCGAAGGCTGATGCTTAACGACTGAGCCACCCAGGTGCCCCTGAATACTCTTCTTTTTATGCTAAAAAAAAAAAAAGGAACATTCAAGAGCACAGAATATTTGACCAATTAAATCTTTGTTGCCCAACTTCACGCTGGGCCGTTGCATCCTCTGGGTGGTCAGATCCCCCGTCCTTACCCACCCCTCCTCTGGTGCGTCCCCCGAAGAGAGGTGTTCGAGTCTAACCCCCGGGATGCGTGAAGGGGACCTGCTGTGGAAAAGGGTCTTTGCAGATGTAACTGAGTGAGATGAGGTCATAGTGGTTGGGGTGGGTCCTAATCCGGGGACTGGTGTCTCCCCTAATCCGGGGACTGGTGTCTCACTCCAGGGAGTGAGCAGGGAGACACACAGTAATGGGGCCGTGCAAGGACAGAGGCAGAGATGGGTGGCGCGGGGATAGGCCGGGGTGGGGGGCCGCCAGGATCCCAGGCACCACCAGAGGCCGGAGGGAGGCCTGGACCAGACCCTCCTCGGAGCCTGCGGCGGAGCTAGCCTGCCCACACCTTGATTTCGGACGGTGGCCTCCACAGGTGGGAGAGAATATGGGTGTTTGAAGCGGGCACGTCTGTAGTACTTTGCTACGGCAGCCCCCCAGGCCTGCCACCCGGTGCTGGCACCACCCCCGTGATGTGATGTGGGTCCCTCGGGTCCCTGCCACGTGCAGGGCACAGGGTGAGCAGGAGTCCGTGGGTCCTGAGCGGGTCAGCTGGGTGCCTGCAGGGGTCCCAGTCCTCCAGGGGCCTGGCCCTTCCTTCCAGGGCCTGCCCGCGCCAGCTGGGCCCGTCCTTCCCTCCCGGGCTGCCCCCCGTAGCCAATAGCCTGTGGGTATCTGCAGGTTCAACCTGCAGCCCAGTGGTGCCCCGAGTCTTCCAGGGCCTTTTTATAGGCTGAGGGGGTGGGGAGTAAGCACGTTGGCTGACCCTCCCCCGCACAAAGGCCCCTGCGACCCTGCCTGGCCCTCCCCAATCTGCCAATATTAGAAAGGATTTGTGTCCCCGATAAATAATGCAAAGTTAAATTACATCCGCTCTGGCTTAAATTTTCATATTCCTATTTCTCATCTCCATAAAGAAATTCTGCTTGTGGGCCTCCCAGGGTGGCCTCTGTCAGCTGCCAGGAAGCTCCTAATGAAATTGCTCCTCCGGGGGGCGGCCGGGCAGGGGGTGGGGGCGGCCCCCCTGCCGGGGGAAAAGGTAAAAGGCCGGAGTTCAAATTATTTATCTCCCTAATAACGTAACCGATCGCAGGCATCGAGCGGCCTCGAGCTGGGGCAGGCGGGTGATGCATGAGGAGGCGGGCTGGGGAGGCGTGGGATCTTCCCGGGGGTGACCCCACCACAAGGGCACAGCAAGGACAGGCCTCGGAGATGGCCGCAGAGCAGGGATCCCCCCACAGCCAGGGAGAGGTGGGGCCAGCGGGGCTCAGGGAGTGAGCACGACCCACACGCCCTTGAGAAAATGCAGGAGGACCGGGCCACAGATGCTCCCCTGGGGTCTCGGCCCCTCTGCCGTAGCTGAAGTCAGGGGCTGGCTTTTGCCCACTTTCTAGTGGTTTTCCCAGACCTGGGACAAAGCAGGTGCTTGGAAAATGTTGGGTGCACGGTGTTGCCCACTGAGGGTCCTCCTAGGGGTACAGGCAGGAGGGGAGACCCTGGGCTTGCCCCGGGGGGGGGGGCGCCAAGGGGCCAGATAGAATGAATTGGAATCCCAGGCAGGATGGGGAGAGGCCCCTCAGGCTGACATCCTTGAGAGTGCCAGGCAGGGGGCTGTGGATGGCCTTAAAGGGCCAGGGGGAGAAGGAGTTCCCCACCTGGGGAGCAGCCCTGGGAGGAAGGGCATGTGGCCAGAGTTTGGGAAGGAAGCAGCCAGGCATGGGAAGCCCCCAGACCAAGACAAAGATCTGCAGCTAGAATTTAAATCCCTGGTTACCACTGCAAGGAAGAGGGCGCCCACCGTGTGCACCCTTCCAGACCGCAAGGTCCTCCAGCATCAGACCTCCGTGCGCCCCTCTGCTCCACGAATTGTGTCACTGGTCCAGGACCAGCATCCCCGGCTGGTTCACCCAGGCCCCGGTGGCCGTCCCCTGGGTCCCCTACCTCCAGAGAGGTCAAGGTGAGCCCTTGCCTGGCTGAGTGCTGCAGCCTCGCTGGCCTGCATCTTGGCCCCACACCCCACCTTCCCTCCCAGCCGGGTCCAGCACCCCAGGTTGGAGAGCCCCAGACCCTGGTTGGACAGGCAGCATGGCCCGGGTTTCCTGCCTCCCTCTCCGTCTGCCGCACCCCCCCACCACCGCCGTATTTATGGCCACTTAATCTGTGTGAGCGGCCAGCCCTAATATATCTCCAAGTATTGATCAGCTTTAGGCTGATAGAAGTTCAAGCTCACAGGGCCTTGCTCTTTGACCCCCAAATAGGGTATGAATCTCAATCGAATAGACTGGTATTCGCACATGGCTTCTACCCCGGGCTAGAGGCTGCAGGGAAAATCAATGGAGAGTACTAATGACTCACGATTTATAGAACACCTGCCATTTTAATATTAGAATAAATGTTATATTGCAAAGGGAGGGGACGCAGGGGGTCTCAGGGAAAATATTTCTTAGAGAGCCTTTTCTGCTGGAAAATGATGTGCGTGGAATTTTATGAAGTCAAATTTATAGACCTCATTTAGGCTTATAATTTAAAACTGCTTATGAGAAAGACATTAAGTAGAGTGCTGGGGTGGGGGGGGCAGGGGCTGGATGAGTGGGTGGTCCCAGAGCTGGAGGTGGGGGGAAGCTGCAGGGAGGGGTGTCCAGGGTGCCAGGGTGGGGCTCCGCCAGGGCCTGAGCAGCTGGGCATCTCGGGGAGGCAGTGGGCAGGGCAGGATTAGTCCAGGGCAGGGGCCAGCTGGTGGGGGAGGGGGCGCCGGGGAGTCTTCGCTGCAGGGCGGCAGGCCTGACCCAAGAAGGTGAGTCTCCCCGCAGATATCCACACCACCCCAGGCGAAGCCGGGCACGTGTGTGCATGTATGTGCCCTCCGCATGCTCGCCGGGGCACTGTCTGCCCCCACGCAGTGCACACGCACATGCCGCCCAGTGCCCGTTCACCCCATGCCGTGCCCCCGTGCACACACACACCCCTGCTCTTCCGCAGCCTTTCTTCCACCTCCTCTGATTTCCCTGCTGAAGAAAATTCTCGGCCCCAAGCTTCCCACCCCTACAGGGGCTCCAAGTCCCCTGTGTCCTGGGCTGGGTGAAGGTCAAAGGGATATCCTAAACTTTGTCATTTAGATAAACTCTGCTGGGTGACTGGGGGCGGGTGGGTACCATTGTCCGGTAGAAATAGGCTCAGGCCCAGGAGGGCTTCGCCGTCCGGTCTGACATGAAGGCAAGAGGCAGCCGCCTCCCCCGCCCCCCTCCCCACCCCGTGGCAGCCTGACCCCCCAGGCAGAGGCAGGCCCTGGGTGTGGAGGAGAGGACCGGGAGGCCCAACCCAGCTGGCACGGCCCCTCCGAGGGTCTGTGTGTCTGATGGAGACCTCTGGGGCTGCCTGTGGGTGAGCAAATCCTTTCCCTCCGGGCCTCAGTTTCCCCAGCTGTGTCTGGAGAGCTTCCTCGGACCCTGGCCTGATCCCGCACAGTCCCTGCCAGAAACATGCCTGCCCGCGAGGCCTGGCCTTGGGGATCTGGCATTTCTGGAGGAGCGCTGGACGGGGCAGGGATTAGCCGTTTCCTAAGCTGTATCCTCCACCCCAGGACGCCCCTCCAGGCGTGGGGCTCCTCGCTGAGAGCTGGGGAGACATCTTTCTGGACGCAAACCTTCCTCCACCCCCATCCAGAATTGCCGGCTTCCCTGCCAAGCGCTCGGGCAGGGCCCGGCAGGTCCCCACTGCGCTTTCCCCAGCGCGAGGTGACAACTCGCTCTCCTTCGTAAGCTCCTTGCACGCTGCCCATGGCGCCCGCTGTGGGATGGGCATATGTTACATTTCCGACTTTATTAAAGGAGTGTGTGGAGCTTGGGAATGCTGCCTTCTCTCGGTGGTCAATTCTGCTCCTGGAGGCCATAAATCTCCAGGCCTATGATTTGTGACTCCGCACTCCCGATAAATTAAATCTTTCTTGATGAAAAGGTTGGAGCTCCCGGCTCTGCTTCAGGTCACTGTGCTTGTCCAGAGTGAGTGGTGAGGGGCCCTGGGCGGGGCTCCACGCTGCCCCCCACCAGCTGCCTGCCCACAGCGGGGCGCGGGGAGGTGGGGGGGGCCAGCCTGGCAGCCGGGCAGAGGGGACACGGCTCCCTGGCAGAGCCCGGCCCTCGGTGGCGCCTTGCTGCCAGACGCGCAGCCGGCTCCCTCCGGATTCTCAGCTGCCAGTGGACATTTTAGCTCTTGGTCTAAAATGTTTGCAGATCTCCAAAGGAAGAAGAACAAAGCCGTTCTTGCTCCTCTCAGAGGGCATGGTCGCAGGGGACAGGGCCCGTGCAGGGAGACCTGCGGGCATTGCCCAGGCCCTATCCTGCGGGCTAGCCTTGAGCAGTTCCAGAACTGACTTCTGGGGACCTTCCCTGCTGGGGCCTGGGGGGCAGGGGTCAGACCACTGGGCTCCTGTGTCCAGCTTCTTGGGCCACACCTCCCCCACATCCTCTGAGCCGAGGTCCCTAACCTGGGAGCTAAGACGGGCCACCGACTCCTGGCGCAGCGCCACACACACATGCTGAGCTCTGGGTCACCGCTAGCCGCCCGTCAGGCTGGAACCGACGACTGCCCTAACTTCCTCTGAACACAGAGGGCTGGACCTGAATGCCAGGCTCCTGCACAGTGGCTTCTAGAAGCAGCGAGGAAAGCATTATCCCTCCAGCCCACTCTGGGCCGGCGTTGGAGGTCTGCGCCAGGGACAACCGGACCCTGGGCAGGAGGTGGCCAGCGTTCCCTCAGAGCAAGCCTCTGACCCCACAAGGGTTTGAAAACCGTTCACAGAATCATCCAGGACTTTAGACCCGCTCTTGGAATACAGTGCAGATCTGTCTCAGAAACCAAAAGGAATGAGGTCTGCATTTTGGAACAAAAAGATTTATGGCTGCAGTTAAAGGTTGATCCCAGGGAAAGTGCTGGAGAAATTGCTCTGACCCCAGAACAGAATCTCCCAGAGCCCAGCAAACTGGGCCGAAGTCCACACAGCAGCCGGAGCTCGGGTTTCAGGGTGGTGTCTCGGAGCCCACATTCCTGCCCCGCAGGGGCTTAGGCTCTGGCACCCGAGACAAAAGCCCTAACCCCA
Organism: Zalophus californianus; assembly: GCF_009762305.2. Taxonomy (NCBI): domain Eukaryota; kingdom Metazoa; phylum Chordata; class Mammalia; order Carnivora; family Otariidae; genus Zalophus; species Zalophus californianus. The sequence goes on from NC_045607.1 coordinate 1,519,378, forward strand.
GGCTTCCTGGGACTCCATTATGCTGATGAAGCACTCAGGCCTTTTTGGCTGATTGCTTTCGGGAGAGCTGCCCGTCCGGGGGGCCGCTGGGAAGTCCCATCTGGGAGGGGTGGGGGGCCATCCCGGGTCAGTGCCGCCTGGTGAGGGGAGGCCCATTTGAACACCAGTAACTCTCCCGACTAAACACAGGTGTGCCTTTGCCCCCTGGGCACCCCCAGCCCCCAGAGCTGAGCTCAGGGAGGAAGGGGGGCAGGAAGTGGCCCGGCAGGGATCCAGGGACCTTTGGGTCCAACATCTTGGGGGCTCAGGGTTCCTGCCCAGTGAGGAGGGTCTATTCACTGGGCTTCTGGGCCCCAGGCCCTGGGCATGGCCGCCTCGCTGGACAGACTGTGGGTGAAGCTGAGACCGGCAGCAAGACCACAGCTGCCAGGCTATAGCCCATGAGGCTTTGGGACAGAGGCTCCTGGTGGTCGGGGGCATGTTCAGAGAGGTGCCCCCGGAAAGGCCCCTCCCCTGCTTGCCCAGGTGTCTGTTCACACCTGCCACCTCACTGCTCCAGACCCTCAGGTCTGCCCCTCCCTCAGGGAGCTCACAGTCAGGGGGGCGGACCAGCCAGGGGGCAGCCCAAGGCCCAGTCCCTCACAGCCCAGCTCACCCATCCCCACCCGGCCCCCAATGCCTTGGCTCCTTTCTGACTCTCTGGCCTCAGGGCCTTTGTACCTGCTCTGTGCTCTGCCTGGCTCACCCTTCCACATTGGCTCCCTGGACACCTTGCACGTGGCTCATACCACTTGGGGTCACTGGGGTGGGGCCCGGCCTGCGTGTTGGGTCGCTGGGTCGGGCCAGAGTGGGAGAGCCTGGGGCCAGGGGAGGGGGTGAGAGGTGGAGGGGCCTGGCAGTGGGGCTCAGGGCACACTGCTCCAAAATACCATCCCCGGGCATATCAAAGACCTGAAGCTGATGGAATCTCTCCCCAAATCGGTCCTGAGACCCTCCTGTGAGAGGCAGTCTCCCCACACCCGGGGGATAGGAGCACCCTTGTCTCCAAAGGCAGGGGGCACCCCGGGAAGAACCAGGACAAGGCCTCACTCCCCAGGTCACCACGCTGCCCCCACACTCCTTGACCTGTCGTGCTCCTCCAGGACGGAACTCGAGATGCATGCACGTGCTTTTCTTCTGTTCATCTGTCTTTATCAGTTTACCTCTCAGACCCTCCAGGGATGCTAAGAGGGTTGAGGAAACTTCTTGCTCCCGTGCGCTGGCGTGGGTCAGGTGCGGAACCGGATTCCAGGGGTGACAAGGGGCACAGACGCTCAGCTTTGGGGCCACACGCACCTGGGACTGTGTCAGTGGCCTGGCCCCCGTAACGGTGACCACAGACTGGGGAGCTTCACACAACGGGAACCTACTCTTTCCCGACTCTCGAGGCTCAGTCCCAAACCAAGATGTTTGCAGGGCCGCCCTCCCTCCAGCCGCTGTAGAGGAGGGGTCCTGCTCGCCTCTCCTAGCTCCTGGTGGCCCCAGGTGTCCCTTGGGCCATGGCCACATCGCCCCAAGTCTCTGCCTCCTTCACACAGCTTCTGCTTTGAGCCTGCCCCTCTCCCCTTCTTACGAGAACCCCAGTTTTTGGATGTAGGGCCCACTCTAACCCAGGAGGATCTTGTCTCTGAGACCCCTGGGTCTGCCTCTCACTGGCTGACCGTGAGCCCCGGCCAGCCTCTGTGCCTCCATGCGCCCCTCTGTAAGGTGGACGCGACCATCCTCACTTAGAGAATCGGCAGCCTCTAGGAGGCTGCCTGACCACCTGCTTGAACTCTGGACTGAGAGCAACGTCCCTGACAGCCAGGCGGGCCCAGGATTCGAAGGCCTTGGCGCCAAGCTGAGAGCTTTCCTGCTCTCCCAAGTGAAGCATCTGGGCCTCAAAGAGGTGTCTCTGAACGTCTGTGCCCAGCTGGAGGGGAGCCATTGATTCAGCTGCATTTCGAGCAATTTCTGACTATCAAGGCATCAGTCTGTGGGGAATGGATGGTTTTGGGCCAGCAATGATTGGCCCAGCAGGGTTGTGCTGGCCACCTCTCTGGGTCACTACAGGGGCCCCGGCAGCCTCTGTCCACTGAAGCTTGTGGGCCTGAGGCCCAGGGGCCCCTGCTCTGGCCCCCCACCCTGCTCTCAGGGTGGGCTCTCCCTGCCAAACCCACCCTCCTGGGTTTGGACAGAGGTTCGAAGGCTTGCTCGGCCCCTGCTGTTCACCAACCACCTCTTCCAACAGTGCTGGCAGGGGGGCCCGGCCCCCATCCTGCACACCCTCATGCTGGCACATGGGGGCTTCCCAACCTGGACACTATTACCACCAGCAACAGTCATGGCTACCAGCCGCGTGGCGGGACTCTGCCCGGCACCAAGGGAAGATGACCCTGGACAACTTAGTGGATCCTTGTAGCAGTTGATGCAACGGGGCCCATCACCGACTTAAAGATGAGTAAACTGAGCCTCCCAGAAATGACATCACTCACTTAAACTCACAGGGGCTTCAGGGGCTGCGGGCAGGGCGCCAGGTCCAAGACCACTTCCAGCTGATGTCAAAAGCTTGCTGCCCCCCTCCCCCTCATCTCCCACATCCACCTGTTGAAGTTTTCCAGCAGAATGGGAACCCCCAGAGGCCCCCACCAGCCTCCCCAGAACAGCCTCCGAGGCTGGGGGTGGAGGGAAACAGGCTCCAGGGCCCCATGAACACTGTGTGGGGAAGTTGGGGGCCCTCCACAGCCCAGAGCTCACCCCTTGGTGCCCCAGCTCCCCCTGGGCACCTTGTCTCATTCCTGTCCACCCAGCACTAGGGCAGCAGGTGTGGGTGCTGGGCAGGGGGCTAGGGCGAGGGCAGGTGTGGGTGCTGGGTGGGGGCAAAAGGGCCTCCGGGCAGCTCTGCCAAGGACCTTGGGTGCCAGCCTTGAGCCTGGGGATCTTTTGTTGGTGGGGGAGGGGGGACTGTCTGACTCTTGGGGTGGCATCAAATTGCGCAGGACGGAAATCAGACCCTGTGCAGCCTACATCTGAGAAGGGGACATTCTTTGTTTGCTCCTGGTGGTAAATTCCAGCCTCCTGGTGTCCCCTCTGCAATTCTGTTGACTTAATTTGGCTTTTGTCTGGGTGGCCCCCCCGGGGGGGGTGCGGATTACCTGGGGGTCCAGTTACAATGAGTTCAGGGGCCAGTGGCAGAGGTGGGCTTGAGGCCTGTTTTCCTGTTGTCCTGGTAACAACCTGGCTGCTCTGGGCTCCGTCAGCAGCATCAGCGCGGCAAGGCCTGCCCTGGGGAGCAAGCAGGGTGGATGCCCCCCCGCCCCTGTGTGTGGGCCAGGGGTTGGGGGACGTTCCAGCTGGAGAACATCAATCGCAAAGGTCCTGAAGTGGGAAGACCTAGGCATGTCCCAGGACCTGGAAGGAGATCGAGGCAAGGAGAGGGGGGGTGCCAGACAGCTGGTGGGGCGGGACAGACATTGTGGCGATAATGGGCACTGTGGGTCGATGGGCAGGCTTAAGTGGGCTCCACTTTACAGAAGAGAAACTGAGGGTCAGAGTGGCTCAGAGGCAGCACCCTGGCGATGCAGCTGATGGGCTGAGCTGGGATCAAATCCCAGGGGAACCGGGGATTTCGACCCACCTCTGTGATCACTGCAGCCTGCGCCCACCCTTCCGGGGGTCCCCGACCAGAGTGAAGACCCCAATCCAATTGGACAAGCGGCCTTGTACACACACTCGCGAACAATGAGTCCCCCAGGCTGGTGCAATGTTGCTGGCGGACGGGTTGGGGGGCCCGTGAGCCCCAGCGCTGCCGCCCCCCACCCCACGGCTGGCTGACCTCTGCTGCCCCCTGGCGGCCACCCCAGCCCGGAGAGCATCGACCCCACTGTCTATTACCTCGAGGCTTCCTCTCAGGCCCAACCTGGGATTCTGCAAACAGGTTCACCAAATTGTCAATTAAGTGAAAATCAATCCTGAGCCATTCATCATGGGCCGCCATCGATCGGGGCCCCTGGGGAGCGATTGAGGCCAAGTGCAGCCCCGCATCTCCTGCACCAGGGCAGCCTCTGCGATCCATCATCTGGAATGGCCACTGCGCCCATGGGGGCTTGGGGCCGGCCTGGGCAGGCGGGTGGAAACGGGCACAGGGCCCTCTGCCCACGGAGCCTCCTCTCCTCCCACCAGCCCACACACACCTCCCCCTTCCCTGCCCCTGCCCACCCTCGCCTTCCCTGAGGACTAAGACCCTCCATCCCTCTCCTCGCTGGCTCTCTCTCATGGTGCCCACGAGGACCCTGGGGTCCCTCATGAGGGTCCATAGCCAAGGGTCCCGAAGTATGTGGGAGGAGATGGACTCTCCTCCCATCCTTAGCCTCCTCTCTTTGTCTGGCCTCCCCACCGTGGGCACCCTGATCTCTGCTCCCCCATCTGCCCTGCCCCCAGCATGGGGCCATAACCCATGTGGCACCTTAATGCACTGAGCTCAGCTCCAGTCACCCCCTCCAGGGAGGCCCCCACCCAGGGACCAGTCTCGGGACCACAGGCCAGGGATGCATCCCCAGGAGACCAGAGCCCCCACAACTCCCCCATGACTCCCCACACACACCTGGGAAGTCTGCAAGCCCCAGAGACACACACTTTTCTTTTAGAATTCCCTCACGATACAACACTCGAGTCATTATTTCTATGTCAGGAAGAGACAAACCGCCTCCACCCTGCCTGCAGTCTGCCTGTTCCCAGGCCCCTTGATGGAGCTGCGCCAGCCCAGACCTCTGGAGCCTCCCAGCAGGCCATGGCTGAGATCCCATGCATGTGATCAGTGCTTGGGGGCTGGACGCCTTGTTCTACAAGCCAGTGGCACTTCTGGTACAGGGGCCCCCCTGTACACCCTCGTAGTCTCCACGGAACAGATGAGAGCATGACAGGGACACCCCCAGCCCCTCTTCCTGGGCTTCAAGGTGGGAACCAGCAAGAGTGGAAACCACCACCCTCCCCCTACTCGAGCTCAGGATTTGGGCTGGACATGAGGATTGTTCCATGAGGACTGGAAGCAGCCAGGCACTCGGGTGCCTTACAAATGTTGACCCCCATGGCTCTCCTGCTTGCACTTCCGGGATCAGTTCATAGCTGGCCAGCCTAGCCCACTTTCTGTGGGCTGCATACTGTGACACAGAGGAGGGCGGGTCATGCCACTTGCCCAGGCAATGAGCAACCTGAGTAGGAGAAAAACTCTTTGTTCAAATACACACTTGGAGCATCACTCATTCATTTGTTGATTTATTCACCCAGAAATATTTATTGAATCATCAGAGAACTTTAGCTTCTACCCATGACAGAGAAACAGGAACTGAATTTGCCCTCAAACTAAAAAGAAACAACAGCAAAATATATAAAATATGTATATGAAACAATGATCTTCTGACATTGGAAGACAGACAGCTCAGGACAGGGATCCATGGATGTGGGAAGCAAACGAGGTGCTTGCTTTCAGGCCTGGCATGGGGAGAGGAACCCACAGAGAGCCAGCAGTCTTCGGAGAGAAGGCTGTGAGGACAGAGGGGGCTCCCGAGAGCCACAGGGCTTCCCCCAGAAGTCTCTGGCTGCCTGCCCAGCCTGTGCATATGCAAGTGAGGGCCCGGGGCTGGAGAAGAACCACAGGAGAGGAAGAGGAATCCTCGGAACTCACACAGGGCTGGGAGGGTTTAGAAGTGCCCACCAACCCGAGTGGAAGGCCCCATAATACACAGGACGTCAGGTAGAACACTCAGAAGGGTCTCACCTCAGCACTGGGGCAAAATTAGCCTGGAACTAAGGATGCTCTAACAGACCAACAGAACTCAATAGCCAGCATCCGAAGAGGCAAACTGTTCCTAATAATATCACTACAACCCAGAACAAAGCTCATGAGGATTTACAGGGATACAAAATATCCTTCACTGGAGAAGGTGAAATCTACACTGTCTAGCATCCAAGCAAAAATTACTAGGTATGCAAAGAAGCAGGGCAATATGTCCCAGGATGAGCGGAAAATCAATAAAATGAGTCAGAAATGATGCAGGTGAGAGAATGAGCCGAGAGGGCTGTCGGGACAGGTGCCAGAGCCGTGCTCCCTACGCTCCAGGAGAAGGAGAGAAGGCTGAGCGTATAAAGGAGGGTGTGGAAGACACAAAGGCTGGAATCACATCTCTGGAGAGGAAAGACCACGGCATTGGATAGAAAGACACTAGAGAAAGGAAGGTGGCACGTGAACTTGGAGACACGGCAACAGAAACACAGAGGGAAAAGGCAACGAAAGGTGGCCTAATGCACCTGCCGCTGGAGTCCTTGAGGTTAAGGACAGAGTAGGGGAAGTACATGAGGAATTAATAGCCAAAATCTTCCCCGAATTGATAGAGCCTATAAACCCACAGGTCCAAGAAGCTCTACAAACCCCAAACACAAGAAATATGAAGAAAAATGATGCTGAAACTCATTACATTTCTTAAAACCAGCGATGAAGAAAGAGCATGCCGGGAAAGCAGCATACTTGCAGAAGGACAGCCATCTCCTCTGCAGAAGCAGTGCGGGCATCTCGAAGGCTCTGAAAGAAAATACTCATCGCCATTGAATTCCACAAATGGGGAAGTCTCTGTCAAAAATGAAGTGAAAGAAGGGCTTTTCGGGCCTAAAAAAGCTGAGAGAATTCTTCACCAGCAAACCCACAGTGCAAGAAATGTTAAAGGAAATCCTTCAGACAAAGAGAGAATTATTCCCTGTGGAAAGATCAATCTATGCAAAGAAATGAAGAGCACAGGGAATGGAAACCTTATGGGTAATAGAAAGTGCTTTCTTTGTAATAAAAAAATTTTAAATCATTGACTGTTTTAGGCAAAAATTGTGATAATGTGTTACGGGGTGTACGGGGATGGAGAACAGACAGTAGGGGACACCAACAACCACAGCAAACATGAATGGTCTGAACACCCCACTAAAACCTGGCGCTGTGTTCTTCAGCTCAGGGTGCGTTAGCCGGAGAGAATCTCAGCCCGCGAGAGAAACCAAACACCGAAGGCCCGTAGTGCTTGGTTCCATCTCTAAGACCCACAGAGAATAGTCAAATTCCCAGAAACAGAAAGCAGGACACAGGCAACCGGGGTCTCTGTGCTCAGCAGGGAGTCTGCTTGGGATTCTCTCTCTCCCTCTGCCTCTGCTCCATCCCCCGTTCACACACACACTCTCTCTCTAAATAAATAAATCTTTTCTTAAAGATTTTATTTATTGGGATGCCTGCGTGGCTCAGTCCATTAAGTGACTGTTTTCAGCTCAGTTCATGATCCCAGCATCCTGGGATTGAGCCCCATGACTGGCTCTCTGCTCAGCGGGAGCCTGCTGCTCCCCCTGCTTGGCTCTCTCTCTCTCTGACAAATAAATAAATAAAATCTTTTTTTTATAAATTTTTTTTAAGATTTTATTTATTTGAGAGAGAGAATGAGAGAGAGAGAGAGCGCGCGCATGAGAGGGGGTTGGGTCAGAGGGAGAAGCAGACTCCCTGCTGAGCAGAGAGCCCGATGTGGGACTCGATCCCGGGACTCCAGGATCATGACCTGAGCTGAAGGCAGACGCTTCACCGACTGAGGCACCCAGGTACCCCTCAAATAAGTAAATCTTTAAAAAACAAAGAAAAGAAAAAGACAATGATTGTCAGAATCAATGGGAAAATCTCTGTGTGCCAGGTACCGCTCTGGACGTGTGGTCAGCAAGCACATCCTCGCCTGCCCCCAGCCCCACTCACCTGTGCGGGAGAGACCAGCAACAAGGAGATGGTGTGACGACTATTGGGAAGGGGCGGGATGACAGGGCAAAAGGCTTCTGGAGGCCGTGGGGCCTGTGGGTGCCAGGAAGAGGCTCGGGGCCAAGGGAGCTCGGGGCTGGACCCCGCGTGGTCCATTTTAGCAGCATTATTTATAATAGCAAAGAAATAGCATCCTCCCACATGTCTAAGTGTCGGGGAAACTATTAAGGGTTTTATGCTACAACCAATCCACTGAGGATTTTGCAGCCATTGAAAAAATATTTTTCAAACAGCGTATTGACTAACTTGGGAAAATGTCTGTTGCCACGAGTGGAAAGCAGGAAATAAAATCAACCACGTGACACAATTATGACACGGCACCCACATTGTGCGTGCACACAGACATGCACACACACGGGCACAGATGCACAGATACACACGTGTGCAGGACACACGGAGATACACATGCATGTGCATGTGCACGGACACATGTGCGCACTCAACGCGCACTCACACGCACAGACGCTCATGTGCGCAGGTACACACATGCAAGACACACGTGCACTCACAGAGACACACACATGTGCACGGATGCAGACCCAGACACATGTGCATGGACACATACGTGCACTCACACAGAGACACACACGTGTGCACAGATGCAGACCCAGACACACATGCAAGACACACGTGCACTCACAGAGACACACATGTGTGCACGGATGCAGGCCCAGACACACGTGCATGGACACACACGTGCACTCACACACAGACACACTCGTGTGCATGGATGCAGACCCAGACACACGTGCATGGACACACACGTGCACTCACACACAGACACACACGTGTGCACAGATGCAGACCCAGACACACATGCAAGACACACGTGCACTCACAGAGACACACTCATGTGCACGGATGCAGGCCCAGACACACGTGCATGGACACACACGTGCACTCACACACAGACACACTCATGTGCACGGATGCAGGCCCAGACACACGTGCATGGACACACACGTGCACTCACACAAACACACACGCGTGTGCACGGATGCAGACCCAGACACCCGTGCATGGACACACACGTGCACTCACACACAGACACACACACACCACACACATCTGGCATCTCCCCCACCTTGGCAGAGTTGGAATTAAGGCCTTGTGACAGCCACTGGCCCAGGCCCAGCCACAGTCCCGAGAGCGCCTCCAGGATTACTCCCTCCCGTCCCAGGCTGGCCCCCAGGGTTAACACGCGGTGTGATGACTGAGCTCCCCCATCCGACAGGCCCTGCCCGCGGCCCATGTAAGGGCACGTAAACAGCAAGGCCGCTGCTCTGCCCTCGATGCACGGGCTCTGCGTCCCAGGAACAAATGAGAATCTTACTTGGATCCTCATAAATCTCCCATTCCTGACAAATCCGAAGGAAGACAGGGGCAAAGGAGAAAGGGGGCAGGAGAGAGCCGGAGTCCCCTGCTAATTCTTTCCAACTGCTGTTTATTGAAATGAGGCACCAGGGATAAACCAGAGCTAGATCGATAATGGTCTGTCTAACACAATCAGCCCAGGGCCTCGGCTGCCGGCCCCCGCCCCCGCCAGGTGAAGGCCGGGAGGAGAGAGGCCAGCATGGCCCCAGGCCTGGCTACCCGCCGCCCCACCCCGGGGAAGCTGCGCAGCCCCTGACCCAGGCCCTCCGACCCCTGGCGCTCCTCTCCTCCCCGCCCTCCTTCCCCACGGGCAGGCATCTCTTCCCAGGGTTACCCAGAGATGTGAGTGGCTCATGGGGAGCAGGGCTCCCACCCAGCCTGGCTCGCGTCACACTGCGTGCTGCGCCCCAGATGTTCCAGCTTGCCTACAGTCCTCATTCCGCACCGTCACGGCGCCCAGGCTGGGAACACCTGGCCACAGCCGGCTCTGGGTAACCTGCACAGCCTGGGCCTCCCTGACCTCATGTCTGTGAGGGCCCGGGCCCCGGTCTCAGGCAGGAGCAGCAGGATGGGGCACATGTGGGGCTCCCGCTGGAGGCTGCATCTCCCAAAATGGACTTGACACTGTCGGCGGACCACCCTGCCCCTCTCACTCGGATCCAGGCTGCGTGGGGCCTCGTGAGTCCCCGTGAGGAGTGCGGGCAACCCCAACCCAGCCTCCTGGGGTGGAGACCCTGGCCCCTCCCAGCTCCCAGCTCCCCAGAGCCGGTCCTGCTCTCCATGCACCGCGCCCACCCCTGCCCCCCAAGCTGACATCTGAACGTGCGAGCAGCCCATGACCTCAACTGAGTCGAGAAGCAGGCTTTGGCAGAGACTGCCCGGTTCTGCCGCCAGTGAGGACCAGCACAAGCTGGGGTGAGGATGGAGAGAAGCGGGGCTGCAGGCAGGTGAGGTGGGGCCCGGACAGGGGCTCTGAGTTCAGTCGTTTGGAATACGCCCGCGGGCCACCTGTGTGCTGGCTTCCCCAGGATAGACCGGCCGGTCCGTCGTAGGAGGGAGACCGACACAGGTCACAGCAGGGCATGCATGTGCCCTCCCCACCGTAAGGGAGAGAGCGCCAAGAAATACAGCGGTCTTGAAGCCGCATGGCCTTGCGATGGGTCTCCCAGGACCGGCTGGGGAAGACGTCTACTGCTTCCCGGGTGATGGGAGGGGGACGTTTGGCCCCCCGTCCTGCCGGGCTCTCTGGGGTGGGGGGTCTCTATCATGCTGGGCCTGAGGCAGGTCCAGTGACTCAATCAACAAATCCCATGCCAGGCTTTGCCTGACCTCGAGGGTCGAAACTCAGCTTGCACTCGACCTTGTCAGGAGAACGCTTTGGAAGGTTTATAGTCGGGCGCCTCTTTCCAGAAGACTCCAAGACGTGTCCGCATGCTGCTCCTGCAGGTGAGAGACAATGGCATGGACCACCCCCCAGGAGGCGGGTGTGGCAGGGCCCAGGGCTAACGGTGGAGCAGGAACCGACTCTGCTTCCTGGCTAAGCGAGCGGAAGGGGAAATGGGCTGATCCCCGCCCCAGGTTCACTTCTCCAGCAGGGCACGGACACCTTCACCTGCAGTCAGGCTTTCCTGGAGGCGAGCGGCCTGAGCAGGGTTTGCCGCGTCCCCTCTGCAGGGACGTGGGTAGTGGGGTGCTCAGCCAGCAAGGCAAGACGCCTGGCCTCTACGGGATCACGAGGGAGCTGCCTGCCCTCTGGCCCTTTCTTCCTCCGGGAAATGTCTTCCCTGTGCCTGGCCCCAAGTGCTTTTTCCCCAAGGAAAACACAGGACAGTGGCACTGGAGAGACACCGCTACCTGAAGGAGCGGAAGGCCACCTTTCCACTGGGTGACCCCTGACCAGCCACCTCTAGGCATCTGCTTCTAGAGGCCCGGGCTCCAGCGCCCCTCGCTCAGAGCTCCGCAGGCAGCTTCCCCCGAGTGCCTGGAAACAAGGCTGCCTCAGGAACAAGGGCACGGTGGGTGAAAACCCTCCAGGGCCCAGACCCGCAAGCAACCCTTCATCTACAACTCTGGAGCCCAAGGGAAGTCCACAGAGCCGGGGAAGATGTGGTCATACAGAATGTGCTGGGCATGGCTCACCGGGAGAGCAAGAGACGGCCGCCTCACCCAACCTGGAGACCCCCACTCGGTGCATCTGGGCACGAGCAGGGGTCCATGGCCTCACAAGCTCCAGGCAGGCTGGTGCTCCGGGGGAGTACCCTGGCCTGGTGGACCCCAAGAAACAGCTCTGCCCAGCGGAGGGCCGACCCTCCAGGGCCATCCCCACGTAGGCTGGAGTCCGGGGCTCATGTCTGCACAATGCCGAGCTCTCCCTGGGTGTAGATCTGCTTCTGACTCTTCCTAACCCTCTGGCCTCAGTTTCCCCATCTGCAGGGGAGGGGTCCGGGGTGGCCCCATTGGTTCTGGGTGCTGATTGAAATGGCGTGCAGTGCCCCCAGGAGGGGAGGATTCTGCACGCTCTCCCAGGAGAGGACAAGCCTCCTTTGCTTTGTTTTGAGTGCCCTGGCCAGGGGGGCAAGCTGACCGGGAAATACAGGGTGCCACCAGACACAGGGTAGGCGCCACCGGCAGCACGGCCGCCGCCTGGGCCCCGAGCACGCGGAGAGGAGCGACCAAGGTGGAGAGGAAATCAAAAGCAAATTATTTTTGGGATTATGGCTCTCGAGCCCCGGCAGGATATGGCCCATTTTTCAGAGCAGACAAAGCCATTTTCCGAGGGATCAATTTTGCCCGAGCAAGTCGCCTCCTCTCAGCCCACAATCCATCATATTTCCCCATTTGCAATTTCTCGTGTCTGAGTGTTTTAAGTTTCCGATGAATTATTTCATAAAGCTTTCTTTCCTCCTGCTGAAGCAAGGTGCCCGGGCCGGCCGGAGTCGCGGGCCACACGCACGGTCAGCCCTGGTCAGGGCCGCGGCAGCAGAGCCCCCGAGTGTGCAAGCCGGGCCACGAGGGCGGGAGCCGGTGGGACCACGGCGGGGCCAGGCCCCCAGCCACGCGGGGGCGGGGGAGGCGGGTGCGGGCAAAGTTTTTGAAGAGATTTATTCTGATGTGCTGCTGAGGGAGGGTCATCCTTCAAGAGGCAGCGCGTATAAAAATTTCCCGGCCTGTTGATTGGTCTGTCACAGTGATTTGTGGCTCTCCCCCCGAGGTAATGGGGAGCAACTGGGCCCTTGAAAGGCAGCCGGACAGATTGCTGAGCTGAGCGGGCGGGAGACCGCGGCGGCCGGCAAGATTTATTGACCTCGACCCGCGGAGGTCCCCTCAGTGCTTTTAATCTGGCCTTTAAGCTTGTCACCAGCCCTGATTGCGGCCCGGCCGGCTCCCCGGGGCCCCACAGGCAGAGGCACGGGGCCGCCCAGGGGCCTCGCCATCTGGCCCACTGCCCCTGTGGGTGCCCCTGCCCCACGGAGGAGACACGTTGACCCGCTGCCGCCCTGATTTGCCACCAGCTGGGGCTGCTGCTTTTTTATAAAACAACTTTATTGAGATATAACTCACATCCCATACAGCTCACCCACTTAAAGCGCACGTTCGGTGGTTTCCACGGTGCTCGCGAGGCCAAGCAGCTATCACCGGGGTCCACCGCAGGGCATGCTCCCCGCCCCAGAGAGAACCCCTGGAAGCAGCTCTGCAGTTTCTTACTCAACTAAATAGACTCTCACCACATGATCCAGCCATCGCGCTCCTTGGTTTTTACCCAAAGGCGTTGAACACTCATGTCTGCGCAAACATCTGCACACATGTATTCGGAGCATGTTTATTCATGGTCGCCAAAAGTTGGAAGCAACCAAGGTGCCCTTCAGCAGGTGAACAGAGTGGACGTGTGAGCCGTGGTCCATGCAGACCACGGAATACTATTCAGAGCTAAACAGAAATGTGCTACGAATCCAGGGAGAGACGTGGAGGCAGCTTAAGTGCTATTAGTAACTGAGAGAAGCCGGCTGAAAAGCCGTCTACGTGTGGATCGAAACCACCCTGAGTTACTGCCCTTGCCAGTTACAAAGCCCATCAGGACATGGACAAGAGGGGACAGGTGTTGGCCAGGGCACGGAGAAAGGGTCCTGGAGCACGGCTGGGGAACATACTCTCATGTATTTGGAAGTTGCTAAGGTAGTAGGTCTTAAAATTTCCCATTACAGGACGGAAGGACTGTGACCCCGAGAGGTGGGGGGGGTCCACCGCACATGCATGTGCCCATCGTGTGCCATGTGGCCTGCTGACACAACATGGCGTGTCACCCTTCACACGAGCATGATGCCTCCGAGGGTCGCCGTGCCGCGCTGAGCGCGTCAGGGTCATTCCCTTCACGGCTGAATGATGTACCCTCCTCGGGACAGGTTCCTCTTGTTCATCCATCATTTGTGGATGGGCACGTGGGCTGTTCCCCTTTGGCCACCGTGAGTGGCACCACCGTGGACACTTGTGGACATGTTTTCCCGTGGAGGGCAGTTGTCATGTCTCTTGGGGGTGCACCCAGGGCTGGAGGGGCCACGTGTTGGGTGGCCCATGTGTGGCCGTTTGGGGAGCTGCCAGAGGGTAGCTGCCATGCATTCGTTTCCCACATGTCCCCTGATGGTTGAAGTGAGCAAGCCCATCATCCCAGATCTGCGAGACACAGAAAAGTGTGAAAACAAACTGTCCGCCGTGGGCCCCGCGAGCCCGCTCATCTTCTGTCGAGCCTTGCTCCTTCCTGCCACCAGCTGTGCCACTTGTTTGTCTTAGCCGTCCCTCGGGGTTTAGCAGAAGGCTTTCCCTCCACTGTTGAAACCCTCCTGCACGCATTTTAAACCACTGTCTCGTATTCCAGGTGCTGGAGGCCCCGCTGTTTGCCCAGCGGCGTTCCAGGCGCTCCGGGTACGAAGAATAATGCCTCCCAGAGGTGCTGTCCACGCCCCGCAGCCTGGGTTTGCCCCTTCTTGGGGCCCAGGTCCTGGCGTGGCCATCGGCCGGCTAGAGGCACAATGACGGAGACAAGGGCAGACCCTCGGGGTCCAGCATGCCCCTCAGACTTGCCTCTCTCCGTAAGCACCCCATTCTTCCTAGGGCTGCCCAGAAGGCGAGGTCCACACCTTCCTGACCTCTGGGGGACCAGACCTGTCGTGGGCCCCTTGGGAGGTGGTGCGCTGCAGGGGGATGGGGGGCCTTGCACCCCAGGTTCTTGGGGAACTGGGGAAGTCATGGGACAGCCCATTTGTCACCTTAGCAGGGACCAAATTCCCTTTTCTCCAGAAGACTGGGAAGCCCCTAGTGTTTGAAAATCAATAATTCCAACGACACCAGGGGCTGGGCAGGGACACTGAAGGGAGGTGACGAGGAGCCAACACGCTTTGCCTCTTTGAAGACACCTTTTCCGAGGCCCCTCCTGTGGCCGGGACGTGGGCTCCATCTATTCTGAGCTCGCATTTAGAAATTAAATTCCCTTTAGCCAAAAAGGAGCCTGGCTTCAATCAGCTGGGGGCACGTCCTCCCTCCCTCGCCCCAGCCCGCCCTCCCCACCGCACCTCCCGTAAGTATGCAAATGGGGGCACCTTGCGAGCAGCCAGCCATCGATCCTGCCCGCTAGTCAGGGAAATGAAATTAAAACAGGGTTGCAGGCTGCCCTGCACACGGCCCCCCGCTGCTTGGGTATTCTTGGACACAGCTCTCCCGGGCCCCGCCTGGCCCCTGGCCCCGCTGCCCTGGGGGACCTGTCCTAGCAGCGGATGGCCCTGACCTTGAGAACTTCCCGCCGCAGGATCCCCCACCGGGTCAGGTCCAAGGAGCACCTTGGCCCTGGGATAGGAAATCACATCCCGAAAGTGAGTGTCCCTCCCGGCAGGGCCTGTGATGGAGTTCAGGTCCCAGAGCCCATGGAAGACCCCAGAATGGGTGGCCTGCAGTCCCCACCCCCGGTGGCTTTGGTACACACCCCTGAACACCCTCGTTTTCATCCTCGCGCCCACTCTCGTCCCACAATTCCGCGGGAGCCAGGCCTGGTGCTGGACCCCAGAGACACGGGAAGATGCTGCCAATCCCCCGTCCCCCCACCCCAGAGCTGATCAGAGTGTGCTTGCTGGTGAGAGGCCTCCGGGAGGGGAAGGGTCTTCAGGAGTGATGGTGGGGTTTCAGGCTGGGAGCAGGGTTGCTGAGGTGGAGCCTCTGCCCAGGGCCCCCAACACCCAGCTCTGCGGCAGATGGATGTGGGTGAGGGCCCCTGCCGTTCATCCCAAGCCAGAACAGGCCCCAGGGGGCACTTCTGGGGTCATGGCTCCATCCCCACCTGCGGGCCCCCCAAGCCAGGAGGCAGTTGCTTCCAGGGGCAGGAACAAGTGAGGAAGTTGGGACCTACTTGGGGTGAGCCACTCTTGGGCCCTGTTCCCACTCAGGCAGCCCTGGGGGGCCGACAGGTCAGGGCCAGACCCACTCCAGGCTGCATGGGAGTTCTCGTGGAGATGCGGGGTAGAGTGAGTAGACACCGTGAACTGGTGCTACTTGGGAAGGGGGTGGGATGACAGAGGGCCCAGGGTGGCCCTGCTCTCCTCAGCCCAGCCCACCCGCCTCCTCGGGTGCCTCCTGTCCCTACCTCAGGGCCTTTGCACCTGCCGCTCCCTGCCCCCAGGGCCTCGTGGGGCAGGTTCCTTCTTGCCACTGAGCAATCAGCTCTCAGGTCACCGCCTCCCCACGGACCCGGATCAGCACCTTGGCCTGCTGCTCCTCCATCACGACGGCCTCGACTTTCACCCTGGACAGTTACGTTTCTGCCCGTCTTCCCTGCTGGAATGTCAGCTCTGTGAGGCCAGGAACTTTGTGGAAAGCGGAGCTTGGCTCCCCGAGCTCAGACCCTGTGCAGAGACCATCCCAGTGTTCTGCCTGTGCATCTCCCGGGCCCTCCCACTGGATCTCTGGGCTTGTTTCTGTTGTGACCCTGTTTTACAGGGTGGGACCCCTCTAATAAGGGGCAGGACTGGGCCCAGGGCCCCGCCGCTGCCCCTGCAGGCTGCCCGTGGCCAGTCTGTCTGAAATGGGGCCTGCGGGTAGACCTTCAGACGGGTACGTGGAGCTGGCCCCACAGCCCGGGTTCTGGGGAGCCTCCTGTCCCCCCCGTGCCAGGGCGGGAGCAGAACAGCCCCATCTTCGATTTAGAGCTGTAACGTTAATTACGATGTGTGACGCTCACCGTAATTAAACTGATTCATTCCCAACAATCAAGGCTACGCTGCATAATATATTTAATTAGCCAGATTTCCTGTGCACGTTGGCAGGACGGAACTGGCAAGTTCTCGGTGTAATACACTTAATTCTGAAATAAATCATTGTTTGTAGAGGCGCGCGCTCAGCCCACCCCCCCAGGGGGCCAAGGGCACTGGGGGGGTGGAGCTCTGGCATCGCTGGCCACCCCATCGGCATATATGCGTGGGGAAGTCCTTCCTGGTGTGGGGCGAGCGAGGGAGGAGGGCCGGCTGCCTGGCCCGGGGGCAGGGGGAGGCCGAGAGGGTGCTCTGCCCAGTGACATCCGCCAGACTCCTCACGGGAAGCGCGCAGAGCCCTCAGGCTGCCACCAGAAAAACCATCTGTGGGTGTCGGCGCTGGGGTCAGACAGCTGGGTATGGGGTCCCCCAGTCCTAGGCTCATGTGGGCCCCGTGTTCCCAGCTACAGCCCAGCCAGTGCCAGCACAGCCCTTAGAAGACCCCGGGCCTGGGCCGGCTCCCTTCCCCAGGCTGGGGCCACGTGCCCGTCCTTTGGAGCACCCTCGTCCCCACCTGAGCTCTGTGAGGACCCACACAGCTTCCACCCCTGAAAGCCCAAACAAGGAATTAAAGACATTTCCAGGACCAAAGCCTGCAGGCTTTGTCCCTCCCAGCAGAGTCCCCGGGAAAGGAGGGGGTCCTTGTGCGTGTCTTCCACCCCCCCACCCCCCCCCGCTGGGAGCAGGGTAGGAGGAGCCCTGGCGAGCCTCCCTTTTGGACAGCC
This sequence comes from Zalophus californianus, assembly GCF_009762305.2. NCBI lineage: Eukaryota > Metazoa > Chordata > Mammalia > Carnivora > Otariidae > Zalophus > Zalophus californianus. Next base: position 1,536,612 of record NC_045607.1, read on the forward strand.
CTCCTGCCCCGGGCTCCGGTTACCGTGTGCGCCACCACCTGCCACCCGGGTGGCTGGCCTCGTGCATAATTCAGACATCTCGGAGAGGTCCCAGCGAATGGGCATTGACAAGGCCTGACCAGGCTGATCGGATGTCGAGACATCAGACCCACGGGGAACAGGACCTGTGTCCTTTTGCCCTGTCTGTGCTTGGTGACAGGCCAGGCAGGGAGTAGCGTGGGTGGTGTCCTCCTTCCATAGGGGGCCCTGTTGGCTGCAGGTGCCTCGAGACACAGCCTTTTCCGCCCCCTGGGATGCTCAGGGGGTGAGGGCCGTGTGCCCGGATCCAGCCCCGTCCCTCACCTGCCCTGTGGCCTTGATCTGGACGTCATAGCCCCAACCCTCGAGCCTCAGTTTCCCATCTGTGAAACAACCCAGGGCAGCACTGCTGCAGCACCCAGAACCCATGGCCACCCCCACGTGGGCCACTCCAACGGGACCTGCTGCTGAGGTCACTGCCCCTGTGGGCTTCCAGGCATCGTGGCTCTACATCTCAGCTCGGCCAGGGGCCACTGGGAGACTGCGTAGCCCACTGCCCCTCTTGCCAGGAAGGCTGCAGGGTGGGTCTGACCCCTAAAGGCCCTTCCTGGTCTGAATCTCGGGTGTGACCACAAGGAATTTTGGCTTAAGCGGAGAACCAGACGGTGTGTATGTGCATGCCTGCCCTGCGTGCCCCACCACCTGCTGCCGGCCAGTCCTGCAGGCCCTGAGCCCGGGCTCGGAGGACCCAGCCTCCAGGACCACAAAGCCACCCTAACCGCGTCCCCCCAGACATGCCAGTCCCGGGGGCGGGGGGAGCACTGGACGCAGAGAGAAGCCTGGGTGGGCCGCCTCCCAGGCCTCTGCCTCCTCCCTCTCTGTCCGAGGGGCCCCTGAGAAGGCTGCTGAGAGTAGAGGGGTGTGAAAGCCAAGGGCGGAGAGGGGCTCACCAGGAACCCTGAGGGCCCTGCCAGGCCCGCCCGGGGCCCGGCGGCAGCTCGTCGGACGTGGACGTGTCCTTTCTGGATCGGGCCGGCCCCTCCCAGTCCCGCGCGTCTCGTGTGGGCACCTGCAGACCAGGTAACCCGAGCCTGCTGCTCCGGCTGCCACAGCTCAGTTGAGAAAAGTGGGACCCCTCCCCTTAAATGATTGATGACCGGCGGGAACAGTGGACCCTGGAGAACATCTGGCGGGCAGGGGGGCCCACCTGTGCTAGCGTCAGATGAAACTGCCTTTCGGGAGGGGGCACCGGCTGGTGGGGGCCGTGCCCAGGTGTGCCCGCTCCGCGCTCTGGGTGCTGACATGTGGGGTTTGCTGGGGGCAGGGCGGCTGCCGGGTGCCCTCTCGTTGTTCCCAGGGATTCACGTGGGCTCAATGGGCGCTGCTGTGTCCCCACAGCAGACATGCAAGCCACAAGCATCACGTGTCCTTGTGCGTGCTCCCACACGCCCACATCACCGGTGCACTTGTGCACACGCGTGTGCTTGCATGCGCACACACCCCACACATGGGCACACGTCCTTCCATGAGGGTGACCTGCCAACTCAGCCCTGACTCTGGGGACCGCGGGGACCTCTCTTAGCCTGAAAGAAAGTTCCCTTCCCTGCCCCACCCGGGAGGAGGTCCTGACCGGGGCCTCGGGGCACTGGCAAGCCAACTGGGCAGTGTGCTCCCCACTGAGGCCTGAGGACAGGGCATGAGGGCAGGGGAGCTGGGTGAAGAGGGGGTGGGCAGAGCCGTGCTCCTGGTGAGCCTGACCTTGGGGAGCCCCTCACCCTAAGTGGCTGCTCTGGGGACACACAAACTGGCACCGGACCCCTCCTCTTGTGCCATTCCATCCACTCCTCTCACCTGGACATCACCTCATTTTACATCTGGGGAGACTGAGGCCAGAGTGGGGAAGAACTTGCCCAGAGCTGCCCAGCCCCACAGCAGGCAGTCAAATGCCCAAATCCTCACACACGTGGGTGCCTGGCAGCTGGGGCAGCTGGCCGGGGCAGGGGACCCCTGCTCCGCCCCCAGGTGGACGATGGTGTCACCCTGCTTCTGAGCTGGGGTCAAGCCCCTTGGGTAGATTCACACCAGCTCTGCCTGTAGGCCCTGGGTGCAGGCAGCCAGAGCAAGGGGCCTCCCACCAACTGCAGGGAAGCCAGGGTCCCATCTGTGGGCTGAGGCTGGGAGGGGCATCCCACGCTCCGGAACCTTCCAGAGATAGGGTACTAGGTCTAAGAGTGATGTCTGTGAAGAAGAAATGGTAATGCTCCCCAGAGCCAGGCAGCACCCCTTGGTGCGGGGATGAGGAGGGGGGAGGAGTGGGCTTGCACCCCCACCCAGGGCCCCCGATGGGTGGTTGAGGAGAGAACAGCCCACGCCAGCGGGGAGCCTCTGCAGGCTTGGCCTCAAGGCATCGGTGTTCTGCCCAGAGCAGGCATGGCCTGAGAGCCTGATGGCTTCTGCCTTCCTGGTTGTCCCCAGCCTGGCCCCACCCAGGGGGCATCTCACACTCTGGGCCCTGAGTCAATGGTGCCCTCATTGCAGGGACACCTGCACAGCAGCCCTTAATTGTGCCTCTTATTGGACTCCCGAGATCATGTCCTGGTTGATGTCTCTAATGATCCTGACCCGGGGCCAAGTGTCCGGGCTGGAGGGCGACAGGTGCCAAGAGCACCAGCATCCGGGAGCTTACGCTAGGAGCTAGAATGCAGCCCCTACTTCCCAGCTGCGACCAGGGGGAGGGGTGGGCCTCACAGCCATGCAGACGGCTGTGGAGCAGAGACTCGAGCTGCTGGGGGGACAGGGCACCCCACCAAGGTCTGGGGAAGAGCCCCTGCTCAGAAATGGTCCATGTCCCCACATGGAAACTGACACTTTGCCTGAATTCACCAACTCCAGGGGCCGTCTGGAGAGTGGGCTGGGGTGGGTGAGCAAAAAGCAGAATGGGCCCCTGGCCTGCCCCCCATGGAGCTGCCCAAGGGGAGGAGGTCCAGGCTGGCCGAAGCAGCATCCCAACCCCACCCGTGGAGGCATTTGGACATTCCTGGGCCAGCCTCACTGGCTCAGAGATTCTGATTTCCCCATACCTGGTCCCTTCTGGGCCAAAACCTTCCCAAGTGATGCTAAGAGGTGGTCGAGGTATGAGCCTGCCCCAGAGAGATCCTGCCCCGGCTTGAGGACCTACAGGCAGATCTGGAAGGGGCCACTCCCTGCTCCCACCCTGCTCCTCTCCTTCCCACCCCTGTGCCCATCCTTATGGTTGGGCTGCTTGCCCATCAACTTTGAAGACACAGATCTGCAGAAGCAAATGCCTCAGGGGTCCATGGAGGGCCCACAGGTCTGCAGCCCTGGGAGGGTAGGAGCCTTGTTCCAGGTCTCATGGAAAGGGACAGAGTCGGGACTTCCTGTCCAGAGCCTGCCTTGGCTTCCCCTTCCCAAAATGGACCGGCATGGCCACTAGCCCAGGACCCCCGGGAGACCCTGGAGTTGGAAAGGCAACGGGGCCATGGGGCGGCCTCCAGAGCCAGTGAGAGGAGCCATGGGAGAGGCCCTTCCCTGCAGGCTACCATCCACTTTGCCCCTAGCCCATCACAGAGGGAAGGGGGACCCCTGTGGCACTCGGGCTGGGCGACTTGGTGCTCGAGCATTTCCATATGCCTCCAGCGTCCGCGACCACTCCCAGGGCTGGGGTGCTGGGTGCTGGGGTGTCTGCCCCGGGTGGGGGGCCTGCTCTCTCCCAGAGGAGAACATCGGCACCTGAGCCAAGGCAGCCCCATGTCCCAGACCCCACCCAGCGGCTGCCCAGGTGAACCCAGCTCAGAAGGAGCCCTCTCCTCCCTGGGGGTCTGCCACCTGGCGTGCCGACACCTCTGGTCACCCTCAGAGGTCACTGAGGGTAGAGGCTGCTGTGAGGCTTGGAAACATAAATAATGTTTAGATTTTCTGTTTTACGACCTGGAGACAGGCTTCCAAATGGCCTCACCATGAAGAGGCAGGGGTCTCGCTTTATGAGGGACCCAGGCCGGCCCCAGACACACACGCCCTGCCCCCGCGGCAGGACGCCCTCCTGATTCCCTGGGGACCTCTGGCCCTGAGCCATGATGCTGTGTGGCCCAGGGGACCGTCCCTTCAGCTCGTAGAATAGTGATTCCAGTCCCACTCATTGATCTCCCTGAGTTTTTAAAGGAAATTTTATTTGTTTGGGGTTTCTAGTCATTAAGTTAAAACCAGTAAAATAGAGCAAAATCAATACGTATAGGGCACAGCACAGCCCATCGTATTATGAGGGGAAACAGGCAGATTAAATTGCGGCTGGGCCTCGGCCTGGGGGAAGGGCCACGGTGCACACAGGGTGGCCGAGGGGAATCTCGGGGACCCTCCCTGACCTCATGGAGAACCCCGTAGGGGCCGGCGGGGGTGGGCGGTGCAGGGCCTGTGGGGCCGTGCGTGGCGGGGCTGGACCTCGAAGCCGGGCTCCATCGGGCCTCCCCGCTGTGCCCCCTGCCCTCAATGCAGATGAAGATTCTTCAATTCAAACTCAGGATGCACATTTGAGCGAGCAAGTGGTTTGTGATTCTCAGCTCCTATGACGCCCTCGGGCTTTGCTGATGGTGCCAATGGCATAAGCCCACATCTGCCTTGGCGTGCGTGGGGACGGCCTGGCATGGATGCGCCAGGAGGAGGTCCGGCCAAGCTGGGCACTGGCCAAGCACCAGGGCTCCGATCGGCTCAGTCGCCTCCCTGAGCGGATGGGGCCCATTAGTCTGAGTGCCACGCGGGGGCAGTTGACTGGGAGAGGTGACAGCAGGACCCGCTGTGACAAGTGACAGGAAGGCTCCCCATGCTGCTGGGGAGCCCAGAGCTGCGCGGGACTGAGCGTGCTCAGATGCCAGGTGGGGTGGGGGCCAGAGACTGCGGAGGGGCCGTGCCAGGGCAGGGCAGGTCCCAGCAGGGAACAAAGCCGACTTGGTCCAGAGTTCCTAGAAGCTTCTCACCGTGGGAGAGCCTCGTGTGTGCCTCCACCAATGAAACTATAGCTGGAAAAGTCATAATCTCTGGTTTCTAAAGCTCAGCCCCTCACAGGACAGGGACGGAGGGCAGGCAGGCAGCCCCCCCCCATTTATAATTCACACGCCATACAATTCACCCAGTTGGGGTGGACAATTCAGTGGTTTTTAGTCTATCCATGGATGTGTATAACCATCACCAAGGTCAACCTGAGAACATTTTTATCACCCCAGAAAGACATCAGCTACAGTGCGGATAAACATGGAGAACACAGTGCTGAGTGAGAACAGCCCGGGGCAGAGGGACCAACCCTGAAAGATCCAGTCCCAGGAGGCCCCAGACGAGTCGGACCCACAGACGGGGGGTGGGGGAGGGTCGGGTCCGTGTTCCACGGGGACGGAGGCTCAGTCTGGGAAGGTGGAGAGTCCTGGGGACAGACGGAGGGGGGACGGCTGTACAACAGTGTGAATGTGCTTGACGCCCCTGAGCTGTGCGCTTCAAAACGGTGAAGATGGGGGCACCGGGGTGGCTCAGATCGTTAAGCGTCTGCCTTCGGCTCAGGTCATGATCTCAGGGTCGTGGGATCGAGCCCCACATCGGGCTCCCTGCTCGGCAGGGGGGGGTCTCTCTCTCCCTCTCCCTCTGCTGCTCCCCCTGCTTGTGCTCGCTCTCTCTTTCTCTCCCTCTCTCTCAAATTTTATTTATTTATTTGATAGACAGACCGTGAGAGCGGGAACACAAGCAGGGGCAGAGGCAGAGGGAGAAGCAGGCTTCCCGCGGAGCAGGGAGCCCGATGCGGGGCTCGATCCCAGGACCCCGGGACCATGACCTGAGCCGAAGGCAGACGCTTAACGACTGAGCCACCCGGGCGCCCCAATAAATAAAATCTTTAAAAAAAAAAGGTGGTCCCAATATGTATCCTAATCCGAGAGGAGAAAGGCCCCTCTCCAGAGCTGCTCTCTGGCCTGGAGGGATCCGGGGGTCCAAGGTCGCCATCATACATGGAACAGAAGGACGCCCAGTTCTTCCGTGGCTTCAAATAAGGAAAGGTCATGCCCACGACACCCCCAGAGGTGCCAGGCAGGGGTTTTAATCTCACAGGTGACTCCAGGCCCTTAGCTCTTGCTGAGGATGACAGTGTTCTTGGGAGACAGAGGAGGGAACCCTTTCTGCGTGCAAACCCCCGCCTTTCTCCCGCATCCCCTGCTTCCCAGTGCTGCCACCACCGGGCATTCTGCCCTTGGGGGATCCGTGGTGGGGCAGGGGATAGTCAACACGAGCTGGATGTCCGACCCCCCAGGCCCACCCCCGTCCCATGCGCTGGGTGGGGGCGCGCTAAGGGCAGCCAGGCAGAAATTCCCCATCCAGAGACCCACCAAGTCAGAACAGGTGTCACCGTCTTCTGGGATCCCCGGAGGAGACCCCTGTCTCCCCGCAAACCAGGGGCACCAACAGGCCTGAGCCACCGGAGGAGCTCAAACCGAAGGGATTCCAGAACCCAGGCAGCCGCAGGGGCACGGCCTGCCAGGTCCTGCCCATCTTCCCCATCAGGGACGACTCTTGGTTGCAAGGAGCCCCCAGCTCGGGTGGGGTCGGCAAATGACAAAGCCCAAATCTTGTGTGGGGGCATGGGAAAGGGGGAGGGGAGAGGACAGGGGGCGGGAGGGCGGCTCCTGGGCCTGGCTGCCGGGACTCTGGGAGCAGACCTCTCCCTTCCGGGAGCTTTGGCTGTGTGGCCGTCTGTGTGTCGCCACCCCCCGGAATCTGGGACTTCATGTGGCAGAGGTGTTTGACACTTGAATTCCATAGGAAATTAAATCAATTACAGAGTCTAATAAAGGACCCCAGGTTTTTAATTAAACTAAGTTTAATTAAATGGTGAGCACCGCTCTGTCGATGCCCTGATCAGGCCCTGGGGGGCTGGGAGCAGCTGGGGAGGCCGTGGTGGCGCTGGTGGGAGGGGGTCGATGAGCCGCATGCCTGCAGGGTCTGGCTGCCCGATGGCAAGTGTGGCGGGTGTCGCCGGGCAGCCGGGCACCACGATGGGACGGGGGGGGGGGAGGGGAGGGGGTGTGATCCTGCCCTGCAGAAGGTCAACCACTTCCGGCCCAGCTGGAGAGAGCCTGGAGACGGCCCCATTTGACAGAGGAGGTTTGGCCCCCGAGAGCTGGCAACATGCTTGAGGTCACCCAGCAGGCTGGTGCCAGGGTCTCCCCTCTACTTTGCCCCGGGGCACCCCACAACTGAGCTCCTGCTGCCCCTTCTTGCGGTGGCCGTGGTTCCAGGGGTCTCACTGGCACCCTGGCTCCACGGGCTCAGCCTCCAGGCGGTCCACTCTGCTCGCAGCTCCCTGCGGAGCCCTGGGCTGGGCCTCCCTCCCCTGCCCACCTGGGCTCCTCACCCTCTCCTGGCCCTGAACCTTAGTGGTTGGCGAAGCAAATGCCCAGCCTGGCCAGAGCTGATGTGCTTCCAGAGAAGCCATCTGTGCTGGGCTCAGGATGCTGGGTACTGCCCCTCACTTGCCCCCAAACCACCGGCACTAGGCACCAAGCACCCCGGGGCGACCGGGCGGCCAAGCAGTGGGCCAGGGGAATGGACCTGGGGAGACTTTTCAGGGACAGAGCCCTGGAGGGGGGGTGCCATGGGGGTGGTTTTGCTTCAGAGGCTGGGGAGGGACTGGGCAGAGGCCAGTGAGGGCCGTGCATGGAATCCCGATCATCATGAAACCACCTGCTTGTGACTTTACATCTCTGTGCTTGTACTGATTGGGGGTGAAGGAGGGGCGTTTGCCATGGCCGCTGGACAGATTCAGCGCCATCCTGGGCACGTACTCTGTGAAGCAAGTGTCCAAAATGGTGAAGAGAACAGAAGCTAAAATCAACAAACACAGCCAGGTTGACCAAAAGAGTTCCCAGCAGGACCCGTCCTGTACCCTTCCGCTCCAGCAGCCCGAGCCAGCCTGAAACCTGGTGGACATCAGGATGCTTGCACCGTTTCTGGTGAATTGTGCCCTGCCGCCTGGACAGACGGAGCAGGAATGGCCGGCCTCAGGCAGCTCCAGGGCCACAGAGCAGACCCCTTCTTCCGGGCTCCCCTGGCTGGATAGGACCATGCAGCCCCACCCAGCAGTTTTGGGCGATTCCAACTCCCTGTGCCTTGTAACTCCGGGCGGAAGCAGCCCACAGGGAACCTGGCCTCCCTCCTGGATGGCACTGTCCATCCAACTGTGGGAATCCCTTCAGGGGCCACCGAGGATGCCTGGGTACCTCAAGCTTCTCCCTGCCCCTGCAGCTCTGTCTCACTGTCCCTGCCCGTTCTCAGGCTCGGGGCTCCGGAGCACCTCTCTGCACCCTGCCCAGTGCCCAGAACCTGATGGATGTGTGTCAGCGGGACGCTGTGTGCATCCTACCCCAGGCGCCGGGAGCCAAACTGCATAATAAAAACAGAACCTTCACGGCGATTGTCTGATCTATATTTATTTCATAACATGCAGAATTAATAAGACACCGACTTTAAGGCAACCATGGCAACCAAATGCAGAAAGGCTTGTCCCAGCAAATAGATGAATTCATAAATAACCCTGAAGCGCTGATATCACCAGTCTCAGGACCCTACTGCAATGCTAATGCATCGCCCCTGCCCCTGGGCTCGAGTCCCAGCCTGGGCCTCTGTGCCGTGCCCCCCCAAGGGATGATGGACCCCCCCAACTGTTACCTGGAGCAGATGCAAGACAGGTGAGTGTTCTGTGGCTGCTCAGATGGGCAGATCAGTGGCCCTGAGGGTGCGGGGGCAGGGAGGCACAGGGGAGCCACACCATCTCCCTACAGCTTGGGCAGCTCGGTGGGGGGGCCCTGGTCCTGCCTTCCAGAGCAACCAGGCGACTCACGTAGGAAGTCAATCATTCATTCATTTGACAGATGTCTACTGGCCACCAAGAATGTGGGGCTAGGGCAGTGAGTGAGGCAAGCCAGGCAGGAGTGTCTGGGGGAGTCCCTGGACACCCCAGCAGGGGAAAGGGCTGGGTGGTCTCCAAGCTGCCGTCTTAGCACTGAGACAGCCCCCTGCAGACTCTCCCTGAGCACCTGGCAGAGAGGCAAGCAGGTGCCACGCCTTCCTCGGGGCCCTCCCTGCCTTGGTCCTTCAGTTTTGCCCCTGACACCAAAACCGCTCAGCGCGGCATGAGGGGCCACCACACTGGCCACTGGGCCGCCTGCAGGGCATGGCTAAGCCACACTTCCCACGTGTGTGTCCTCCATGTGAGTCTGGGTAGTGCCCCCCGGCTGCGTGCCAAGGCCGCTGTCATCCTCGACCTGGCTGGCCTGTCCCCGGGGGTGCCGGCCCTTCGCCCCTGAGCCCACATCTGCTCTGCTGGGCCAGAGTCCCACGAGAGAATCCAAATGAGAAAGAGAAACCTGGGTCTGGGGGGAAGGAGGGAGGATTTTCAGGGCAGTGAAACTACTCTGTACCATCTATAATGGCGGGCCCAGGACACTGCGCATTTGTCCAAATCCACAGACTGAGGCATGCCAAGAGTGAGCCCTCCGGTGAACTGTGGACTCTGGGTGACAATGATGTGTCAACCTGGGCTCGTCAACAAATGGACCACTCTGCTGGGGGTGTTGATGATGGGAGAGACCGTGCTTGCGTGGAGGCAGAGGGTCAAGAAGCCTCTGTTCCTTTCTGTCCATTTTGCTGTGAACCTAAAGTGTTCTGAAAAATAGTGTGTGTGTGTGTGTGTGTGTGTGTGTGTGTGTGTGTGTGTTTAAAGCGAACCCCTCAGAGATATAACCCTTTTGCAAATCACTCAGACACGTTTATCAGACCACCCCCCTGTAAGAGGTCTTCCTGAGCGCATCGCGGGGTCCGCACCCCCAGACCCAGTGGAGCTCTCCCCACGCATTGGCTGGTCCGCGAGTCCCCTTTGTGCCTGCAAGACTCTTTTGCACAACGGATGCTTGTGTCAAACCCCAGGAGCTGGGCGGGGCGGGTTGAGGCAGGGGCGGAGCTGTCTGGGGCAGGGGATGACCCAGGCTGTGCCCAGAAGCCCCCAGGGAGAGGACAGCATGCGCCGCTCTGTGGGGTTTCGAGACTCCCATCTGCACCCGCTTCAGCAGCCCCGAGCACCCACGGGAAGACAGTGGGCCAGCAGGGGCCAGCAGCCAGAACGGTGCCAAGGATGGACGTAGGGGACACTCCTGGAGTGGCCTGTGTGGGGCCAGCCACACTCATCCTCTTCTGCAGGAGGGCACGCGGTGCCCCACCCAGAGAGGGAGGAGCCCCAGTGAGCCGCCCACTGGACCCATGACCCCTGACCCTGCCCTGTGCCCTTGGTAGCTGTCTGGCGCCACCTCACCCATCCGAGCCCCCTGTCCACAGTCACATTTCTTATCAAACTCTGCGCCCCTCATTTTCTTGCCTGTGAACTGGGGTCTCCCACCTTCTGTGCGTGTCTCTCTGTGTGTCTCTCCCTGTCTCTGTCTCTCTGCTGCTGATCAAAGGATGACCCTTATGTACCAGGGCAGAGCACACACAGTCCAGGCCTCACGCTCAGCCCTCCGCCGCTGCGTTCCTGCAAGAAAATCTGCAGCTGCCTGCCCATCCCACCTGATGACGGCGCGTGCTGTTTCAGGAGCGAGGCAGTGGGCGCCCCCTGCAGGCCTCTGGAGGGGGGCGGTCTCGGCGCTGGGAGCCGGGGCGCAGAGGGAGTCCTGCCACCCCCGCCCTCACCCGGGTCGCGGGCCGGGGGTCCCAGGACCAGGGGTCCCGGGAGCCAGGCGGAAGGGCACGGCCGCCCCCTAGCGCCGGAGGACGAGCGCGGGCACAGGGTTTGCCCGTTAGACCCCTCGGCCCGGTCAGGTGGGCAATGGGGACGCCAGGAGGGGGCGGGTCAGGACGCACAGCCCTCCCCTTGGAGCCCCCCACCCGCTGTGTTCGGGGATCCTTATGTACAGGGGGTGCAAGTCCCTTCCGGGCTCAGCGCTCGGCTCACCCCTAAAAGTAGGGCACGCCGGGTGCTCCGAGGAAGCCTGCGCTCCCGAAGCGGTTGCAACCCGGCCCCGCAGCAGCGCACCGGCCCCGTTTAGCAGCGCTTACCGCGGCCCCATCTCGCAGTCAGCTGACCCCAAGAGGAAACTGAGGCCCAGAGAGAGGGAGCGACCTGCCTGAGTCCCTCGGAGATACAGGGGAGCTGGGGTGCCCCGGAAGCAGGGATCAGCGGGGTGCGCTGCGTGCGCAGGGGTGCCCCAGGATGAGCCGGGGTGCCCCGCGGTGAACAGGAATGGGTAGCGGTGCCCCCAGGAGTAGGGATGAGCTGGGGTGAGCAGGGGCCCGGGGTGCGCCGGGGTACGTGGAGATGCACGGTCCTGGAGACACCGCGGCCCGCCGCCCGGGGTCCCCGTGGCCGTGAGTGCAGGCTGCGTGGACCGTGCAGATCGCGGACGCAGGCGAGTGCGCATCCTGGCCCGGGGCCGCCCTCTGCCGGCCGCCGCGCGCACCAGCCGGGCCAAGGGAGCGGGGTTGGGGGGCGCGCCGCGGGGACTCTCCGCGGTCCCGACGCCCACCTCTGCCCTCGCGGGTCTTCCCTTCCTGCCTTCCTGCGGCGCTGGCGGGTGGCCAGGACACCTGCTCCTTAGAGACGTTCACCTGCCCCTGCTGCGGGCTCTGCAGTGTGACACTCCTTTGGTGCGCTGGGGCGGGACAGTGTGGGGCAGTATTTTTTCTTTCTCCACCGAGTATGAAACAATGGTGGGCCCTCATGCAGTCAACGTGATCTCAGGTCTATGAAAAGCTGTGGGCAGGTCCCATAGGGAGCACCCATTGTTGTGATTATCCCCATTTAATGAAGAGGAACCTGCCCCAGGATGCACTAGCCTGTTGCCCACATGCTCTTAGTCACTCCTGGGAGTGGGCAGGGAGGGCCTCAGGGAGGCGATTCCTCCAGACCCAGACCACAGGGCCAGGGCCTGCAGCCAGAAAGGGGAGCCCTGCTGAATAGCGTGGGCAACAGCAAAACACAAGGTCAGTGCCCTGGTCCTGGGCTGCCTTCAGGACGGGCTGGATCCAGCACCTGAGTCCTGTGCCTGCAAACCTTTTGTGCTCCCAGGAGCCAGCAGGAGGCTCTCTGGCCCAAGGACATGGGTGGGAGGTGAGGGAAGGGAGGGGCCATTTGGTTGGCTCTGATGTCAGCCCAGCATTGAGGAGAGTTAAGATTCTTTCACAGCTGACCTTGGCCCAGTGCCAAGAACAGGTGGTCTTAACAGTGGCGTTGAGGTGTGATCAGCCCTCCCATGATGTCAAGGGCTGCCCCACGGGCATCTGTGCCCATCGGTTCCTACCCCACTGCACAGAGGCAGAAGCTGGGCCCCAGGTGTGGCGGGACCCTGGAGGTCCAGCCAGGATGTGGGGCCCCAGAGGTCAGTGTGGCCCCAGCGCCCCTGCCCGTGGAATTGGGGCTTGGTGACCAGAGTCGGGAGTGTCACTTCTCGGGGGGACACTGCTTATCTGGACGCAGGACAGGAGAATTTTCAGTGTCCAGGGCACATAGTTTCTGCCGCTCTCCTCGGAGGGTCAACAAACCAAACTCCAGTGTCCTTTGCTGTTCATGACGCCTCCACCCTGCAATTTCCAAGTCCTGACAGCTCTTCTTCTCCGTGGAGCTGGGGACCGCACGAGGACAGACCAGTGACTGTCACCCGGGCCACGGCTGGTGTTTTGGCCAGGCAGGAACCGGGACAGGCTCGGGCGTCCCTCACCACCAGCCTTACTCCACAGGGACATGCTGACCGGTGCTTCTGTCCCTCTCAAGCTCCAGCACAGTTTATTTCTTTCTAGTAAACCCCCGAGCCCCAGGAGGCTGGAAGGTGATTCGAGGCACACTGCAGGAAGAGGAGTGTCAGCATGGATGTGGTGGCCGCATGTCATCCCCACGGGCCCCCGCCCAGCCCGCATACTCTCTTCCCTAGCACATTATGAGCAAAGCCTCCTAAACAACTGCTAGAAGACCCCCCTCCCCTTGGGCCCTGGCTGAGCCCTCACTTGCCCTCCGGCCTGCCCGAAGCTTGTTCCTGCCTGGCCCTCCTCTGGGCTGGGGGGTTGGCTACTGCATCAGCATCCACCCACTCCCTTCCCAACCTGAGCACCCTCGGAGGCAGGGCCAGCCTCATCTTGGCATCAAGGAGCCAGCTGGGAAGAAGGACCCAGGGTTCTGGTGAGTAGTCATGCCCCTAGGGCACTGGCACAAACACTCTGTCAAGCATGCCACTTTTAGGGATTCCTGGAAGGTAACTTTGGCTCATTCTGGCCCGGCAGGCCCTGTGCTGGGCATAGGGTCATACGGCTTAACCAGACCCAGGCCCTACTCGCAAGGAGCTCACGCCCAGCAGGCAGTCCCGCGGGGGCAGGTTCTGGGACAGGCACCCGAGGCGTGCCCTTGGCCCAGCCCTGGGGGTCAGGAAGGCTTCCTGGAAGAGGAGGAGCCTTGAGCTGACTCTCGAAGGATCAGAAGGGACAATTTTGTGAGGGGACATGTCCCAGAAGAGGAGGACCTGGAGGTCATGGTCCTTGTGGGGGGACGTTGACAGCTATGTTTCTGGGGGTGGGGTGGCCCTGGGTGACAGCAGCTGGGCTGCAGAGCCTCTAGAGCCTGTAGGTCAGGTTTGTCTTTTAGAAGATCCCCTCCACAGTGGGGGCAGCGGGAGGACCCATTGGAAGGAAACGTCGGGAAGGGCGGAGCTTCTGGAAGGGTGGCAGGGTGTGATGGAGGAAGACAGATCATGATTTGAAAGGCATCAACACTGCAGGCGTGCGTACAAGGCCATGCACTGCGGTGTTTGTTAAGTCTGCAGTCCGGAAACAACTCGGAGCCCCCAACAGGGCAGGCAGCCCCATCACCCTTCCCCACCCGCCTGCCGGGAGCACTCCCGCCAGCCTCCACCCACGCTTCCTACTCTTCCAGAGCTTTTCATGCATATCTCGGCACTCAGAAATTAGGTTTTATTTGCCCCCCCTTTCTTATTTAAAAATTTTTTAATTTTTATTTTTTTAAAGATTTGTTTGAGAGAGAGACAGAGTACACGCAGAGGGAGGGGCAGGCTGTGGGAGAAGCAGGCTCCCCGCTGAGCAGAGAGGTCTGACGCGGGACCCCAGGACCCGGGATCAGGACCTGAGCTGAAGGCCGACCTTCACCCCCGGAGCCACCAGGGCTCCCCTCCCCCCTGCTTTTCACGGTGGCTGGACACACAGACACAGAGCATTCCCTGACTGAAGCAGTTTTAAGCGCACAGCTCAGGGGCGTCAAGCACATTCACACTGTTGTGCAGCTGTCCCCTCCATCCGTCCCCAGGACGTGTTCCTCTTCCCGATTGGAAGTTCTGCCCCGTCACACACGGCCCCCCTCCCCTCTATGCCGGTGGGTCCCACTGCTCTGGGGCCTCCTGGGAGCAGATCCTTCAGGATCTGTGATTCCAGTCTGCATGATGATTTCTCCGTTCACTGTCTTTGATTTAATTAACTCGGTGCCTCTGTGAGCTAACCTGCAGGTGGCCGGCTGCTCTTCCGGCTGGGTGGGCCCCGGTGCCCCTGCATCCTTCGGCCAGGCGGGCCTGCGCCAGCAGGATGCCAAACAAGTCCCCTCAGGCGTGTCACAGACCGTCACCCTCTGTGCTTCTGCAGAAGGGTGCTTCTCAGGACCTGCTGGGGTGGCCTCGGGCCTGTCCTCCCAGAGGTGCCCCTGAGCCCCCAGAATGAGCATGACATCAGCACAGGCCTGCTCACAGACGTCCGTGGAACCTGTCCTGTGCTGGTGATGATGAGCGGTGGGCGCTCTTTGCTGCTTGTTTGGGGAATGACAGGAGGCATGATTCCCTCAAGGGTTCTCGGGAGACTGCGTCTGTGCCAGGGAGAGCGGGTGAGGGGTGCGAGGGCAGGAGCTCGGGCAGGGAGCCCCCAGCATGGAACCCTGGCCCTGGGCCATCTGCCGCAGCAAGGGGGCCAGGGGGCTTGCCACGGCCAGTGTCAAGAGCCTCCAAGGGTCAGTCTGCATCAGTAATCCATCAAGAAGAAACATGAAATGTGCATGCACACGGATTTATGCACCAGGGATGTTCATCACAGTATTATTTCTAATCATAAAAAATTGGCACCAACACACGTCCAGTCAGAGAGAAATTGATAAGGTAATGATGGAGCATCATGCACCAGAATGCCACGTGGCCCTTAGAGGCAAGATTTGTGAAGAGTGTTCATTGGCGTAGAAAAACGTTCATTATATAATAAGGTGGGGGGGCAGGAAGCAGAATGCTAACCCAGGTATGCAACATAAACCCTATTTTGACAATAAAATAAAATAAGACTTTTTGCCTGACAGAGAGCAGAGTGAGTTCTGCGAGTTCAGCCGTGCACCACCCTGGGGACCAGGCCTGGAGCTGAGACACCTGCCTCCCCTCTGCAGGCCTGTGCATGGGCTTGGGCTCCTCCCCGGCCTGCCTGCACACTGGAGTCAAAACCCTCACTTATTTTATTTTTTTAAAAGATTTATTTATTTTAGACCGACAGAGAGAGAGGGAGGGAGCAAGAGCAGGAGGGCAGAAGGAGAGGGGTAGAGAGTCTTATGCAGACTCCCCGCTGAGCAGGGAGCCCAACATGGGGCTCGATCCCACGACCCTGAGATCATGACCTGAGCCGAAACCAAGAGTCAGATGCTTAACTGATTGAGCCACTCAGGCGCCCCTCAAGACTCTCCTTTAATCAAGAATCAGAGGTTGGAACGGGCAGGCTCCAGGGGGAGATGCGGGGGGACAGAACCATTCCAAGCACGTTCTGGAAGGGGGTGCTGGTGTCCGCAGCCATTGAGACCACAGGGCATCTGGAGCCCAGCAAACGGAGTGTGGAATTCATTCCAGATGGTGATGTCCAGGTGTGGTTCCTCCGAGGACGCGGCCGAGTTCCCAGGACAGCATGCTCATGGGGATTTGAGTGAGTGCCTGGCTGCTAGCTCCCCCCGCTAGCAGGGGAGAAGAGGGGAAGTGGGGAAATCGCTGCCCTCGGGGAACACAGTGCCTTTCTCCGGGGCCCTGACCTCAGTGCGCTTGCCCACTGCTCTGCCCTCTCCCGCGGTACACGCACCCCCGCTCACTCATCAGCTCCCGGCCTCCAGATTATTCTGGGGCTGATTAAATTAGTGAATGCAATCACAATCTGATGCAAGTTAATTGGGAGAATTTATTGGACCTGCCAGTTTTATGCATGTTTGATTAAGTATTATAAGGTTTGTTTTTGATTTTGCATAATTTAACTTTAGATCCTGCACTGGGGGGCCCATCAACCATTAACGACCCAAATAAACCTCTTTTAAGATGCGTCTATTTATGATTTATTTCTGAATGCAATATCTCCCAGATTTTTTTTGGTGCTGTTGCCAAAGTGACAAATATGTTAAAAGTAACAGTTTGAGCCATTCCGCTCACCCTATAAATCTCTCAGAATGTACACAATTCATTAAAAGTTTTGAAAGGAGTACAAGTTAGCATTTATATTGCAACAAGTGACATATAAATGCGTATGTTTGTCTTCCCAGCATGCCATAAAATATACCCGCCTCCCCGGCTCCTCAGCCAGCCACCCCGCCCACGCTCCGGGGCCGTGATAGGTTACACCACAAATCTTCTCCCCTGTCAGCACAGAACTGCTCAATCAATGGGAGTAGGAACAGTGTCGCTGTGAAATTAGCACAGGAGGAAATACAGCCGGGGCCCTGGGGCCGCGTGGCTAGAGGAGGCTGAACCCCGTGAGAGCGCTCACCTTGAAAGCGAGCCTCCCGGGCCCTCTCTGTGGCCTGGGACTGGGTTTCCGGAGGGCACATCCACCAAGTGGCATAGGGCCTGCTGCCCCAGAGGAGGGCAGAGCCACCAAGAAACTGGCCGCATGGCCTCCTCCTTACCAAGGTGCGAGGAGGCCGGGTCTCTGTGCGCGAGCTAAATCCGGGGCTTGTTTACGACCAGCATTTCTCCGCATCCCAGTGGCAGCGTTGTTGAGCGCTGCTCAGCCCGGCCTTGGCGAAGGCCGCACATCATTAAACCCTCTAAGGGCCACTGGGGCTGCACTACCTCCTCGGCTCACAGATGAATGCGAACAGCCAGGACGGGTCAGTGATTTATCCAACAGTGGAGCCGCCTCCGGCAGCTCAGCGCCGGGCACTTTGAAATCAGGGCAAGTCAGTAACCTACAAACCGTCACTCAGCAGCCCCTGACAGCCCCCGCGTCGCTCACGGCCTCCTTCCATGTGGCCTGAGTGCTTCCCCAGCACCCAGCCCGGTCCACTTCCCCGGGGCGCCCTTTCCCCCCCAGCGCTGCCCGCACAGGCCGTGTGCATGGGACTGAAGCCCCGTGGGCCAAGTGCCCACAGCTGTCCCGGTAACAGGGTCATCCTGGGTCCTGCTGCGAGCCAGGCCGGAGATACAGCAGGACGCAGCAGCTCGGGGGCCGGGATGGGGGCCGGCGGGCAGAAGCCGCCCTGCTGCCCAGACCGAGTGCCCAGCTCAAGCCTGCCCTGGACTGGGAAAGACCGGAGAGAGCCGGCCAGCTTGGGGACAGTGAGAGGGGAGGAGCGGCAGGACGAGGGGCCACGTTCCTTCTCCAAAAGCAGGCCTCTGCTGAGAGAACAGAGGACCTGTCTGTCTGTCCCTCCTGCTCTGGCCCGCACCCTGGCCAGGGAGCCAACATCCAAAGATGAATGCTACCGCTGGCATTCGGGCCAGCACGGCACAGAGACCCCGTCCAGGCCTGCCCCCCGTCACAGCCCACAGGGACCCGAGTAAGGGGCTGGGCCCCCCACACAGGCTGTGACCGATGTACTCGGGAGACAGATGACAGGAAGCGCTCGGCGTGGCTGGTGCTCACTGCTCAGAGCTGTGCCGGTCACCTGCGGCTGCCCGACAGGCGGTCCAGGAACAGGACGGCTTAACAGAGTGACAGATGCGTGTGTTCGTTCACCGGGGCGGCCGGCACAGAGCACCAGAGACCCCGGCTCAAGCCGCGGAAGCGTACTCCCTCACCTCCCCGAGGCCGGCCGCACCCTGAGATCCGGGTGTTGGGCAGGGCTGGCTCCTCCGGAGGCCTCCCGCCGCGCCTGCCAGCTTCCCCAGTGAGCGCCCGAGAGAGCGCAAGATGGGGCTGCCGTGCACTCCGTGGCCTGGCCGTCACACTGCCACGTCTGCCACACAGGCCAGCCGGGCCCGGTGTGCACCAGGGGTCCGCCACCCGGGAGGCTCCCTCAGCGAGCAGCAGCTCCTGGCTTCACACCTTGGGGCAAAGTTGAGGCCTGTGTGTTACCGGCACCACTTTACAGATGGGGAGACCGAGGTCCAGAGAGGCGGACGCCTTTGCCCATGGCTCAAAAGCGGTGAGCCAAAGCTGCCCTGGGCGGGCGAGGCCTCGGCCGCACCGCCTCCATTAATTCCACCTCTCGTTTCCACGGTGACCCACCTCCGGGAGTGTCCAACGGGCCCTTGTGGCCTACGGGCAGGTGGTTTCCGCCCTGAGGAGAGGAGCACCCTCTGGGCTCATGGAGGTAGACGGGGGGAGTCACGGTAGCAATGGGAGATGCTGGGAGGTGTTAGCGGGGCACGCTGCCACCCCAAAGAGGCTGGAGTTATGCAGCCAAAACCCAGCAGGGACAGGGCCGCTGCTCAGACATGTAGAGGTCGGCTGGAGCGCCAGACCCCACAGGAATGCCCACAGGGCGTCGGGAGGAGGTGGCTCAGTGTGCATGTCACCCAGCAGCCACCTGGGGGTGCTGGACTCACCCCGGGGCTCAGAGTCAGGCCTGATGAGCAACATTCTCTCCCCATCTGTGAAATGGGGGCAAGGCTGCTTGCTGTCTGGTGGTTACAAGGATTCGAAACGACGTGTTCCACTCAGACCATTTGGTAACAGACCCCCCCCCCCCCCCGCCCCCCGCCCAGAACCTAGTAGTGAAAAACACCAATATTTTCCCTCGGTCACAGAGTCTGCAGGCCGGGATCCAGACATGGCCCACACAGGCTTCTCTGCTCTGTGCTGTCTGGGGTCTCGGCCCCAGCCCTGCGGCTCCCCCACCCACCCGCATTCCTGCCCTCACAGGGGCGATGCCCCCCGGCCAGGTGCTCAGATGCATGGGGCACGGGAGCCCCCCCCAACGGCCTCTCCAAACGTGCGCCCCACAAGACCACCACACGCCCCACGTGCTCCTCACAGAGACCCTGAGTGCCCTCCATGCAACACCCCACAGCCACACACATGGCCCCCCACATGCCCCTGGCACATGGCCCATGTAACCTCACATGACCCATATGTCCCCCCCGCAATGAATGCCTCCATATGGCCTCCCTCAGTGCCCACAGTGTGGCCTGTGACCACCACATGTCAGCCACATGACTCCCACGTGGCCATCTTACTAACCTCCCATGTGCTACCCACATGCTTGCTCCATGGAACCACCACAGACCCCTCCATATTTCCACTCTTACCTGCATTGCTACCACATGCCTGCCACGTGGCCCAAGGTGACCCCCACTGGACCCACATGCGCCCCACAAGCCCCTCCATACTGCCTCCCTTACGTGCTTCCAGCATGGCCCACACGTGACCACCACGTGATCACAAGAGTCTCCTTCGCTCACAGGTCTGCCACCTTTCCCGGACACTTGAAGGCGGTGCTCAAAGGGCTCGGCCCCGGAGCCCCCCGCATGGCCTCCCCGCATGCCCACCACATGCACCTCGCCCACCAGTCATGTGCCCCCCCCCCCCGCCGTGGCCCAGTGTCTACCAGCACAGTAGCTGGGTGCTGGGAGGGAGCACTGAGACATTGAGGTAGGAGGTGTCTTCTGATCCAACCCTGGAAATGGCACGGGGTCCCCTGGGCCTCAGCACTTGGTCGCTAAGGCAGCCCAGAGCCAGGTGGCAGGAATTCCAGCCCACGCTGCAAGGTGACTGTGGGAGTGTGTATGAGGACCATGGAGACTGAGCCCCTCTGGGAGCTGGGGGGGGCTCGCTCAGGCCTCTGAACTGGGGCAAGCACGCCCCCTGGAGTCCCTGTGATGAGGCCCCCCTGCCCCTAGTACACACGACAGCAAACGTCAGTATTGCTGTGAGTTTGACGTCATACTGCACCCCTGCCAAGGACGGGTGAGTTAAAACATGACCTGAAGGGTGACACCGCTCCTCCCCTTGTTTAAAGTGGGGAGCAGGGGGGGCGCCTGGGTGGCTCAGTCGGTTGGGCGACTGCCTTCGGCTCAGGTCATGGTCCCGGGGTCCTGGGATCGAGCCCCGCATCGGGTTCCCTGCTCTGCGGGAAGCCTGCTTCTCCCTCTCCCACTCCCCCTGCTCGTGTTCCCTCTCTCGCTGTCTCTCTCTCTGTCAATTAAATAAATAAAATCTTTAAAAAAAAATAAAGTGGGGAGCAGGGCCCAACAAACCTCACAAAGGCCAGAGAGTAGAGGTTCTCAGGTTTGTGGGCCCTTGGGTCTCTTCTCGGGAGGCCACTGCATTCCACCACGGTAGCTCGAGAGCAGCCCCAGACAACACAGGAGTGGGCGGGGGGGGGGGGGGCACGCTGATTATAAGGCCCTTCCTTGAAGCGTCCAATGGACTCACCCTTGCTCCAACCCTTCCTACCCGCAGAGCGGGTGGCCAGCTCCGCAGCAACGCCAACGCTGTCCCAGCAGATGGCGCCCGGCCACTGCCCACCACCCAGCCCCGGCGGGGAAGCGCGGGGAGGGGGCTCCTCGCGAGGATGGACGGCAAGATTGCGACCCCCACCGGACCCCCCGCGAGCACCTGCACACAAACACAGCCCGGGTCGGAGGCCTCCCCTGGCCCCGCCACCAAGGCGGTCCTGAGGACACAGCGCCGTCGCACCCTCAGGGCCCCTCTGCCTGGTAGCGGTAAGGCTGCGGTGTGTGGCTCCAGCGCCCCAACACAGAGCAGCAACACCACGTATCGGACCCTGGGGTCAGAGGTCCTGTCCTGGGCAGCTTCTGGGGTTGTCTAAACACGAGTGTGGGGACTGGACCGCGAAGCAGCAGCAGGTCTCCCCGTGGCCATGGGGAGGAAACCGAGCCGATGGGGGGCATAAGTCTATTAGAGAAAACTCTGCAGTCTGGGGAGGGGAGAGAGGAGGGCTGGGAATAAGCACGATCCCTCTAGGCACACCGGGAAGGGTGTGGGTGCCAGGGAAGGCCGGTGCATGGTTGGAGGCACTTTCCAGAGGAGGGGTAACTGGGGTCTTGAAGGCTGAGGAGGAGCTCGGCAGGCAGAGCAGCAGAGGAGCAGAGGGAGTGAGTGTGAAGGGCCAGGCCCGCACGAGAGCAACGGGGGCTCCCCACAGAGCTAAGGAGGGGGCCTGTCTGGGGCGTCCCAAGGGGGAGAGGGCTGGACAGGGGGCTGCAGCGGAAAACCACCACCGCAGGCCCGACTACGGGGCAGGGAGCTGCTGCGGAAACCCAGCCTGCAAAAAGAGGCTGCATTTCCGCCTCCTCGTCCCCCACCTTCTGCTGTCCCTTCACAGCTGCTCTGGACTTTTCAAAGCGCTCCTGCTCCTTCTGCATCCGGACCCTGCCGGATCCTCCTCCGCAGAGGGCCGCGCGCAGAAAAGCCAGGACCACACGAGCCACGAAGCAGGGATGGGGTGCGGCGGCCGGGGGGCCCGGGGTCGGGTGTGCCGGGGGCCGTGGTCAGCGCTGGGGGGACATGCGGTGAGGGCTGGGGAGGCGGCAGGCGGGCCGCGCGGAGGGACAGACTGGCGGCCAGCCCGGAGGAGGGCAGCGTCCCGGCGCCGGCCGGGGAAGGGTGGCTGAGCGGCTGGCCTCCAGCCTCCGGGCCACAGGGAGCCGCGTCCCCGAGGGAGCGACCCGGAACCCAGTGTCTCCGCGATCCTGACACCCAGCCGGGCTGAAACCCTTTAACCAGCCCGCACCGACTCCTCATTGTCCCGGGAAGGGGCAACCCCAGGGCGCGGCGGCAGCAGTCGGCCGGCCCCCACCTCCCCGGCGCTCCACCCGCTCGGCCCCCACCGGCGGCGGCAGCCCCGCGGCTCGCGGACACGTGAGGGCGCCGCGGCGCGTGCGCGGAGGGGCTGCCCGTGGTCCGCACGCGCAGGGCCACAACGTGCGCCTGCGCAAGGCGGCCTGAGCGGCCGGCGGCGTACGCGGGACGAGGCGACGGGCGGCAGCGCTAAGGACCGCGCGCGCACGCAGGCACGTAAGCACGCACGCCCTGGGGAAGTGTCGAGTTCCGGCCGCTCAGAGTCGGCTCCGAGCCGGGGGGGAAGGGAGGTGCTTTCCGTGTCGGCGCGGGCGGAGGGGCGGGAGGGAAGCCCTACGGTGGCCGCAGAGGGACGGCGCTACGGCTCCCACGCTGGGCCAAACGCTGCCGGCTGCCGGGCGCACGAACCCCGGGCCCTTAGGGGCGGCCTCGGGCGGGGACGCGTGAGCGGCCGGGCCTCGCAGCCGCCGCGCCGTGGGCACCATGCGGCCGCCCTGCTCCTGGAGCCCCGTGTGCCGGGCGGGCCCGCAGGCCCGGCCGCCCGCACCGCCGGCCTCCCCCGGCGCCGGCGCGGAGAGGGCACCTGGTGAGCGGCGGGCGGGCCTGCCCCGGGGTGGCGGGCGGCCACCGTGTGCCCGGGCTCGCGGGCCCTTGCCGGTGCTCGCCTCCTGCCCGCCCCGGGAGCCCGCGGCGCGGACGCTGGGGGGCCGTGCGCGGCGGCGGCGGCGGCGGGCGCGGGGTGGGCGGGACGCGACGGCAGGGAGCCATGCGGGGGTCCTGCAGACCTGGCCCGGAGGTGCGGGCCGGACCGAGGCAAGCGCGCGGAGCCGCTCGGAGCTGTCAGACCAGGTTCTGCCCGAGCCTGCCGGGAGGGCTGGACACGCCCGGCCTCCGCCCCCGCGACCCCGGGGTCCCCCGTGGCGCGCCCCTGGCCCAGGCCCGTGTGATGTGTCCCCAGAGCCCGTAATCCACTCGACTGCCCTGCTTTTACACATCCTGTACCTGCAGGGTTTCCCACCCACGAGTTACTTCTCTCACCAGAGAGCCACTGGGTGTTTCTCCTTTCCTGGCACCCAGTCTGTAGGCCTGTGATGTGGCATCTGCCTGCCAGGCGTGGTCACCAGCTTCCCCCAGCACCCGCGGGAGCCCAGCGCTGCGGGCGGCCCTGTCCGGCAGGGCGGGGATGGGAGGGTGAGCCAAGCTGCGGCAGGTTACTCCTAGGGAGCCACAGCGCCAGGGCTCAGGCTCAGCAGGTGACGCGGGACCCCGCTGTCTGGTCTGCCGCACTTGGCTCTCCAGGATGCTGAAGGGAACTCCTCCGTCTGTGTCCTGCGCCTTTGAAGTGTCCTCAGTCGTGCTTGTGGCAGGAGCAGCCCTGGGGCACGTGAAGAGTGGGATTGGTTTCAGTGTGGCCCGGGGCTGGCTGATGTCCCAGAACGGGGGCACCTGCCACAGCTCCTCTCTCTCACTTTCCTGCAGGCCGCTGCATCCCCCAGGGCTCAGCTGCTGGCTTCCAGGCCTAGGTGCCCATGACGCCTATGCTGACCACTGCCTGGACACCACTGCTGCCCCAAGCTAGCACCACTGCCCGGGCCCCAATGCCGGTCATGCCCATCCCGCGGCGGGTGCGCTCCTTCCACGGCCCGCATACCACCTGCCTGCACGCAGCCTGCGGGCCGGCGCGCACCTCCCGCCTGGCGCGCACGAAGTACAACAACTTCGACGTGTACATCCGGGCGCGCTGGCTGTATGGCTTCATCCGCTTCCTGCTCTACTTCAGCTGCAGCCTCTTCACGGCCACGCTGTGGGGCGCGCTGGCCACGCTCTTCTGCCTGCAGTACCTGGGCGTGCGCGTCCTGCTGCGCTTCCAGCTGAAGCTGTCGGTGCTGCTGCTGCTGCTGGGTCGCCGGCGCGTGGATTTCCGCCTCCTCAACGAGTTGCTCATCTACGGCATCCGAGTGACTGTGCTGCTCGTGGGGGGCCTGGGCTGGTGCTTCATGGTCTTCGTGGACATGTGAGGGCCACCCGTGGGCCCCGGGCTCTGGGGTTTGTTTATTGCGGCCCTGTTCTGTTCTTGAGGGAGTAGGTCAGGATTCTGCTCTTCCCAGCCCGTCTTGCGGATGGGTCTGCAGACCGTCCGCCTCTGGCCGTGGGTCTGGGCGCGGGTGCCGAGACTGTTCTGCGAAGGGGACGCTGGCGCCCCCTCTGCTGCTAGTTTTCTGCTCCGACACTCCTTGTGTTCATGTAGGTACAGCGCCTCACTGGCCACCGGCCCTCACTTTTCCAGGCTGGCCAGGGTGAGGCCCCGTTGGCCCTGTCTGCTCTTGGAGAGCCTCTGTGTCCCTCCTCCTGGCCAGCCACACGGCCTCTGCCCCAGCCTTAGGGAAGTGTCAGGCTCACCTGGCTGATGGACCCCACCGCGATGAAGCTGATCACTGCCCTGGGCCACCCAAGTCCTGGCACAGCTCACGGGCCCTCCATCTGCCGCCCTGAGTCCCAGGCCAGGCTTCAGGGCCATGTTGGTTTGCTTAGATGCAGTCCAGTGGGAGTCAGGGGCAGCCTTGGCAGGTTCCCAGGCCAGGGGCCAGCCCGGAGTGCAAGGCAGATCTGTCTTTCTCTGGGGCAGGTTTGTTGAAAACGTCAAGCTGGATGCCATAGTCCCTTCAAGCGTGGATTTGTGAGGAGGCACCTTAACTCCTTCCTGGCTGGTGGGGGGGAGTGGAGCTTTGGCCTCTCTTCCTTTGAGGGATGTGGCTAGAATTGAAACGTGCGTTTTGGGAGCTGACGTCAGAGGTCTTGAGGAGAAGCGCCACAGCCTCTGCGTGTGCGCCACGGAAACGTAAGCCACGCTTCTGTTGAAGGAGCACTGCGGAGGGGTGTGCGTGTGCACCAGGGCGGGCTGCCCGTGTTCCTGCCCTGGGGCTCTTGGAGCAGCTGCGGAGCGACAGGCAGAACTGAATGTGGGGCCGGAAAGAGCAAAGGGCCTGTTGGTCCAGCCGGGGGCCCGTGTCTTGCGCAGACCCTTTGCTTCTTTGTCAGAGGAGGAGAGGGTGGCCCGGTGGCTCAGTAGTCACCGTGGGTCTCCTCGGCAGGTGTGAAGCTGCTTTGAATAATTGTGCTGGGACAACAGGCATAGACTGGGGACAGGACACAGCCCCATCCTGGGGGTGACAGACCCCCACCTCATCCTGAGTTGTCCCTACCCCACCCCCGGGCATGGGCAGTGGCCCCTATGACCCCGCATGGCCAGGCAGCCCAGTGGCCAGGGGAGCTTTCAGAAGTTGGTGCCATGGGAAGAAGAACCCAAATCAGGTAGAGAAAGCAAAAAAAGCTTGGCTGTAAACCATGGTTTTTGATTTGTAGCCAGCTTCTATCCAGTGATTGTCGACTTGGGGACAGTGGGAAGGCTCCTTGGGTGAAGTTCTTTCTCGTGCTGAGTCTGTCCCTGGACGGCAGGTGGGGAGTCGACCTGCGTGGATCCCCCTCCTCAGCGCCCCAGAGAATATTTTGCACTAAATCATGCTGTTTCCTAAAAGTTTTGTTTTGTGTTAACTCAGATTCCCCCAAAGCTCCCGTCACTGAGGTGGACACCTGTCCACGCCGTCAGGATGGCAGGAGGGGTCTGGCCGTGCCACCTTGAATGTCGTTGCGGCCGCGTGAGGAACTGGCACGTTGAACACAAAGATGATCGGTGTGTCGAGTGCCTGTTATATTCTTTATGAAATGAGCCACCTGCATTAAACTTATTTTTTTAACACGTTGATGAAGTGATTGCTTAAAGCTCAAAAACTTTATTCTTTCTCTAAGGGTCTAACCAACCAAAAATGCCATAGAAGGCGTCTGTCCCAGGTAAAATTGGGAAGGACCGCTTTATTTATTTATTTATTTTTTAAGATTTTATTTATTTTGAGAGAGAGTGAGTGAGAGAGCACAAGCAGGGGGAGCGGCAGGCAGAGGAAAAAAGCAGACTCCCCGCGGAGCAGGGAGCCCGATGTGGGGCTCGATCCCAGGACCCCGGGATCATGACCTGAGCGAAGGCAGATGCTTAACCAACTGAGCCACCCAGGGGCCCCCAAATCAGGGACGCTTTAAAGCAGGCACCCGTGACACCAGGGAAGGAGTGGACATGCTGGGCTTCAGGGGGCCCACCTTGACCTCGCGGCCAGGGGCTCAGTCAGGACGGCAGGGAGAGCATGGCCGTGCCGGCAGCGGGTCCTGGCGAAGTCCCCGGGGCCAGGAACTAGGTCACAGAACCAAGCGTACAGCCTGAGCTCCGTTTCAGGGGAAGATACGCGTGTGCCGAGAAGACAGTGGCTGAAAACCAAAGTTGTGGTTCCTGTTGAACCGAACACACTTGGAAAAACGAGAGACACGTTATTACTTAGTATCTTTATTTTGTAAAGGTCTCCGAGCTCCCGTGCAGGGACACTCCTGGTCCTCGCTGCTGACGGCAATGCCCCTGCACGCTGCCACGCTGGCCAGAAAGTGCCACGGAAAGGCAGCCGGTCTGCCATTTCTCGGACTTTGTGGAACTGGGTGTTTTCTCAGAAGAAAACAGTCCAAGTCGTTTTGGGGTTTAGCTTTTGGTGGCAGAGTTGGTGAAGTCCCCAAAAGCGGCAGAGGCAGCTCAGGAGGTGCAGTTCGTGCCGCCAGGGTGGCACTGCCCGTTCTTGGGGCCGGGGTGAGCTCAGTGCACGTGCCTCTAGGCGTGGGTGGCAGTGGCCCAGCCGGCTGTCCCGGGTGGCCCTCACCACGCCAGAGCCTTGAGTTCGCCCGCCTCCCCGGCTGTTTCTTGTTTGAGGTGAGCACGAGCCCTCCTCCAGGGGCCTCCTGCCAGCTCCCACCTCCGGGGCTGAAGTAACCTCGCGCCGCCCCCCGCCCCCCGTCTGCTGGTCCCCATCTTCAAAGACAACGTGCTGTGGGCCAAGCAGTGGGAGAGCAGGGGGGGATCTGAGGTTGCCGTCAGGACGCTGCCACCCAGAGAGGGGTCTTGGCCTCAGGGCAGCACAAGGGGGCATTTCGGGCATTCTGCTGAAATGTCTTATTTAGAGCAGAGTATTTGCTCATTATGGGCTCACGTCGTCAGGAAAATGGAATGACCTAC